>NC_062293.1:44763869-45086369 GCF_902655055.1 Lutra lutra
AGTTTTTAAGGATAGTGCTAATGTGGATTGACGCCTGGGTTGGATCACGGATATCTGTTATTTGTGTGTGTGAACAATGGTAAGACTGGTGAGAGGTAGGAGGTGAGTCGTGATACTTTCCCTCAGTTTCAGGTTCAGTCTTGACTTATCAGCTGAAGTAAACAGCCAGGGATATTCTGGGGACGTGACCATGGAGGGCTGGAACCTCCTTCTGGTGTCACTGTCCATCTGACAGACGTGACTACACCAGGCCATGTTCAAATTCCCAAGTGGAGGGGGGCAGCTTTCACAGGACGAGTGTTTCCAGGACAAAATCCAGGTGATGTATCACTGAGCTAACATTTAGGGAGTGCCTGCAGCTTGCCAGGAGTTGTGCTGGTTTTAAATAACAAAGCGTCCTTTAATCCTGGAACTGTTGCCTTAGGTAGGGACCCGAGAGGAAGCTGAGGAAGCTGGAGGTCAGGACCGTTGGAGTTCCTGAGTGACAGCGGAGCTGGGGCAGAACTGGCAAGTGCAACCAGCTCTCCTGTTTCCCAGGCCAAGGTTCTTCCCTGGCACGAACTGCAGAAAAGGGAGGACTTAGCGTTCAGTAAGTCCGCTTCTGTGCTGGGCCCTGTTATCCCCCACTTCACTTAAATATCATAGCCCCACCTTCCAAATCCCTGAATTTGGAGAGGCTAAGTGGGTGCAGATTTGAATGCCTGTCTGAATTCCTGAAGTCCATGCTCGTTCCTTGGAACGACTCTACCACTCTGCCTCTTAGAAGATGCTTCTCGCTCAACAGATGGGGTCATTTTTTAATATCTGTACAGGACAAGCCTAAGCTTTTAAATATTGCAAACCCTTCTTTCTTGAAAAGAAAAAGGCAGACATTTTTGGCCCTCTTCTTTATAGGCGTTGGCTTTTGAGTGGTTTTTGGCCTTCTAAGAAAGAGCTGAAGTTTAGGCCCAGTCCCAGCGGTAAGAGTGAAAAATTATTGTCATTCATTTTTCTTCCTCTTGAACTAGCAGATCTCTTTTGCCTGTAAATAAACTCACCACCTCCCTCTTCCCACCCAGGGAGGACCCTACATGCTAGCCACAGCTTGCCAGCAGTCTTCTGTGAGGACAGAGATTTTCTCCTGACATTTCTACCTGATTTGTGTCTGTCTGGTTTCTACAAGAGGCAGTGGTATGTGGTGGGAAGAATTTGGGTTTGGGAGCTCAGTCTGGTTTCCTGGTTTTTCTGATCTTGGGCAAGTCACCATTTCTGAGCCTCAGTTTCTCTGTCTATAAAATGCTTGTTTCTCCTCCTACAAGCGTTTTAGCTCTACCTTTAGTAAAAAATGTTAGTGTTAAAAACTGTAGTGTGAGGACAATCATTTAACAAAACCCTCTGGTTTCTCTCTATAAAATTTCTAAATTGAGTAGGATCCTTCCTTCAAGAAGCTAACTGTATCCCAGGAGAGAACCCCCATACCTTAATCACCATGGCAGAGAGCAGAAGATGACATAAGCCTGGAGAGACAGGGGAAAGTGCTAGTTTTTTGGTTTTGTTTTTTTAAGGCCCAGTGCTGATTCCTACAAATACAGTAATGAATAAGGCAGTCTTTGCCCTTAAGGAGCTAGGTCTCCTAGGCCTGCAGTGTTTATGGCTCCTATTAATGTCTGCCAATTGTAGTTGTTCATTGCTTGTCCTCCATTGCTAGTACGTGAGTGCAGGAGAGCAGGAACCCAAGTCTTACGTCGTATTTCCTATACCTAGCAGCTCAGTATTTGTTGCATGAATGAGTGGAGGGATGAATTTTTTTTTTTTTTACGATTTTATTTATTTATTTGACAGAGAGAGAGAGAGATCACAAGTAGGCAGAGAGGCAGGCAGAGAGAGAGGGGGAAGCAGGTTCTCCGCCGAGCAGAGACCCCAATGCGGGGCTCAATCCCAGGACCCTGAGACCTTGACCTAAGCTGAAGGCAGAGGCTTAACCCACTGAGCCTCCCAGGCGCCCAAGGGATGAATTATTAAATGAGATAAGGAGACACTTATGGAACAGAGGTGCTATCAGAAAACCATGCACAAGGCAGGGCGGGCACACGGGAGGAATCCCAGCCCCTTTCCCTTTTTGTTCAGTGGGTGGGGGAGGGGTTGGCAAGGGGGCACGTCATAGTAATTTTCCAGAGGAGGTGACGTCCAAACTGATTCCCGATGACAAAACAGTGAGTTAAGAGATAAAATTGGGACCAGAAACTATTCCAGGCAGTGGGAAGTGGAAGGGACTATGTTCCCAGAGGATCACAGTACACTAGGGAAGGGGTTCGCATACCAGGGGTAATTTGGTACCTGTCGGGATATTTGTCACAATTGGAGGGGAGTGCAGCCAAACATCCTACTGTGATCAGGCGCCCCACCCCACCCCAAAGAGCCGAGGCGGAGAAACCCTGAGCTAGGGGAAGAGAACTGTCTCGGGAGGCCTAGAGCGGGGCTGAGGTAGGAGCAAGGGTGAATAGGAGAGGAGGAGGGGTTGGCAGTGGGTAGGTAGGTAGTTCTTTGAGAATTCAGTGTCGTTCAGCCAGCTCCATTCATGGAAACTTCTCGGCCAATAATATCAGTTTGCCTTAAATAATCCTGAACCAAGAATTCTTTTAACACTGAGTTGAAGCGCTCACAGTATTGAAGAAGTCTTTGCTGACTGCCAGGGGACTGGGCATCCTGAAGCCCAATAGATGATGCTGTCTGTCAGTTCTCTATTTCCTTTCCTATTGGCAGAACATTCCGGATGTCAGCGAGGCTGCCTAGCATTTTCTTTCTCTTATTAAATTTAAGCGATTGCCTTTCTACATTGGACTGATGAGATATAACTGCATCAGACCCGGGAAGTTGCTTTCAAAAAGAAATGGAATTTGTTTCCTTTTTTTCCCCCCCTTCTCTTGACCACATGACTCATCGTGTTAATTGATTGTCCTCTAAGCAGTGTTGGGTGGCCCATGGTGGTTTTGTTCTTCCTCTGCTAGGAAAAAGCCAGACCCTGATGCTGCAGCCTTTATTTTCACCCATCTGGGCATTCGAGGTGACAGCAGCCCTTACCCACCTCTGCCTCCTGGATGCCCAAAGACAGGGCGTTCCAGTTCTCCAGTGAGCCTGCCTTGGACTTGCCCAGGACCTGCCAGGAGCTGAAGGTTGTTTTCTTTCTCCCACAGGAAATAATTTTCCTGGGCACGGCAGCCCTGGGTTGCCAATCCCTTGCTCTCACGAGAGCTCACACATGTGTGACAGTGGCACTATTGTTGGGAGTGCTGGAGTTCCCATTACAGATCCTGTGTTTATCTGCTGTGGGGATTTTTCTGAGAGGTGTAGTTTAAACAGTGAGGCATGCGAAGTCACCACTGGTTGAGGGGGGTGGGAGAGAATATTTTCTGTGATACAAGGCAATGGAGAAATGGGGTGAGCTGTTGATGGGACACACACTGTGGGAGCCTCAGTGGGCTGGGGTAGCCCAGAGCCACTTGGTCCTTTCTATTGTCTTGGAAGTCTGGAAGGCTCGAGCACCTGTTGATAAGGGTTTGAGAGAGTCTTGAACTGGGGGAGAAGCTCCTGTTACGAGAACAGCTGTGCCAACTCCCTAGAAACTTCCCTGGGCTAGGCTTGATGGGATGAGATGGCTTAGTAAGTGTTTAGATTTAGTTAAAAGTGAAGTTGAGGCACAGATCTAGATAATAGCCTCTTTTCTTTCTCTCTCTTTTAGAGAAGATGAGCCATCAAGGGAAGGGGTGATAAAAGAGGGAAGAGGAAGGAAATGGGGTCACAGTTTGAAAGGAGTGACAGGAGTCAGAACTCAAGGCCACAGGGGAGGCTGATGTTGTTCACATTTCAGGTGTGTGCATGCCTGTGTGTCTGCCAAATGGATGTAAACTTCATATTGACCCATCTCATTATGCATTCTGGGGGGCATACAAAGCAGAGGGCAGGATACATGGGTCCCTGTCCGCATCGTAACCCTGCCAGAGCCATCAGAATCACCTAGGCAGAGGCACCTGGGCGGCTTGGTTGGTTAAGCATCTGCCTTCAGCTCAGGTCATGATCCCGCGTCCTAGGAACGAGTCCCGCATCGGGCTCCTTGCTCAGTGGGTAGCCTGCTTCTCCCTCTCCCGTTCCCCCAACTTGCGCTGACTCTTTCTCTTTCTGTGTCAAATAAGTAAATAAAATCTTGAAAGAGAAAAGAAAGAAAGAAAAGACAAGACCTAGACAGAACTGTGGCAGCTGCCACCAGGAGGACCCCAGGTTGGAGGGGGACACCACTTAGATACCGGTAGCCTTTGACATTTTAGAAGCGTAATGTCCTCCATTCCTCACCTCCAGCTCCTGGGCTGTAGAGAGCAGTCCTGACAAAAGGAAGACCAAGGAGGGGGTTCTTAAGGAAGACCTCATGCAGCGGCCCAGGTGCTGGCTTTGAGGTCAGGACAGGAGGATGGGTCCCTCTTTCTTGGCTCTGCCTGGACCTTACTCACTTCCCCCCACCTCCCAATAAGATGGTCCTCTAGAGGCATCTCTGCAACCCACGTACACTCAGAAAACTCACCTTTTCTGTCCACCATCCTGAGGTGTGACTGAAATCAGCTAGACTGGTCGGCTCACTCCAGGCACCCAGCCTGCCCCCTCCAGCACGTCTTCTCACCTGGAACGATTTTGCCCCATAAGGACATATGGCAGTGTCTAGAGACTTTTTCTTGAATTCATAAACTTTATTTTTTCATTAAAATTTTTTTATGATTCATTTTTTTTTTTTAAACCCATTTTGCCTATCCCACCACCCCACCCCCATCCCTTCGGGCAATCATCATTTTGTTCTCTGCATTTATGGGATTGTTAATGAACTTCATTTTGTAGGGCAATTTTGGGTTTACAGAAAAATTGAGCAGAAAGTACATGGTCCCCATGTCCCCCCCTTCTTCCCTTCCCCCCCATTTTCCCTCTTATTAACCTCTTCCACTAGTGTGGTGCATTTGTTACAAATGATGAGCCCATATTGATCCATTATTACTAACTAAAGTCCGTAATTTACATCAGGGTTCATTCTTCGTGTTGTACCTCCTGTGGGTTTTGACAAACGCCTAATGACATGTATCCACCGTTACCGTATGACACAGAAGAGTTTCTCTGCCCTAAAAATCTCCTGTGCCTTCTGGAGACATTTTTGACGTCTCACATTTTGACAGGTGGCTGTCACTGGCATCTAATGAGTAGAGAGGCCACGGCTACCGCCAAATGTTCTCTAATGCGCAAGGCTGTGCCCCGACAAAATGGCACTAGTGCCATGATTGGGAAACCCCGCTGTATGGAGCCTCATGCCGGTGTGGTTGTGTGTGGGGTTGGGGTGGGGTGGAGAGGCTCCAGGGCTGGAAAGGAACCTGGTGTTTGGATGGTGGGAGGCCTGGCCTGGCCGTGAAGTGGCAGAAAGGCAGCCGGGAGGGTTTGGAAAGGCCCGAGGAGAAAACAAAACTGTAACTGGCAGGCAGCATTCCAGCCCTAATCCCTACACACATTCCTTTAACTCTAACCCTCTTAAATTCAAACCCTGAGGTCTGAGTCCAATTAAAATGCCCCAAATCGTAATTATTGGGCTGTGCACGGTGGCGTGAGCGTAGGTTACTCTCAGATGGAATGCAGTCTCTGATCCATCCGGGACCAAAAAGCCCAGGTCTTGGGTTCAGATCCCCTGGGTTTAAGCATCACAGTTAATCTTCTCAGCTGCCTCCGTTTCCTTTTCTGAAAAGGAAGACAGTTGTCCTCCTCGTCTCAGCTTAGGGTACCTTGACGAGTTGGTCTCTGCAGTGTGTACACTGTTAGCTTTTGTGATGCCAACGTTGTGTTATGGGCAACAGGGCTTGCTGCTGGAGACCTAATCAAATACACACTGCCAAGCACTAGCCTTTTTTTTTTTTTTAAGATTTTATTTATTTATTTGACAGAGGGAGAGATCACAAGTAGGCAGAGGGGGTGGGGGAAGCAGGCTCCCCACTGAGCGGAGAGCCGGATGCGGGGCTCAATCCCAGGAGCCTGAGACCATGACCTAAGCCAAAGGCAGAGGCTTAACCCACTGAGCCACCCAGGTGCCCCAAGCACTAGCCTTTTTATACTGGGACAGGCTGATGCAGATGCTGAAGTTTGCGGGTGAGGGTGGCAAGCTACAAGAAGGCTGCTTTCTAAAGACAAGAGGTTTGTAAGGGAGAAATCCAAGCTGTCAGTCAGCAGTTTCTGAAAATGGGGTGGGGAGCGTCCGCGCATGAAGTGGGTGGTGTAGCTTGCGTCAGCTTGCAGACCTCTCATTGCTCCGTAAATCTTGTCAAGTGGGAGCAAGGCCTTTATTCCCCTGATAGGCATGGGAGGAGAATCCAAAAACCAAACTCACTCCCCTGCAGAATGTAAATATGGATAAAGAGAAATATTCCTTTTCATAAATTACCTCCTCCACCGTTATCTTCCCGAAGTCCTCTAAAACCCCAAATGTAACCAGAAAAATGATGTTGTGGAAAAAAATTTTCCTTCGTGGGTGTTGGGGGTGGAGAGGGAAAAGCTTTGCAGAACAAAAAAGGTTCCAACTGAGACATGTAAAACAAGTTTTATTAAAACGTTAATTATCTCCCACCTGCTGGTCCCTTGTGAAGTTCAGAGGAAAAGGGCTAATTGAGAACAGCATTTGATGTTCACAAGAGTTGCTGGGTTCTTTCCTCTTCTTAAAAGGGATTTGTTCTTAATCAAGTTTATTTCATAATCAGTAGGTCCAGACACGGCATTCACATTTGCATTTTTGACACTGTTTAATTAAGATCCTTACCTGTGAGGTGTCGACTTTGGTTGTTCGAATTTATTGTCTCGGTAAGTTTGGATCTCAGGTTTGGGCATTTTTCCTTAGACTGATGGTGTGGGGATCGTGAACCAGCCATGCTCCTGCGTGCTCTTTGTGAGTGAGGCCACGTTTTGTGTTGGCAAATACAGGGGGAGCAAAGACTAAGCATTCCAGTGCTTTGTTGCTCTCTCTGAAGTAGAAGTATCCACGGGCTCTGAAGTGTCTGTGGCCTTAAACTTGAAACCCAGGCACCACACTCATTTTGCATCCTGCAACCCCCCAGGATTAACCGGACAGCCTTTCTCCTTTATCTCCACCTTTCCACCATCTTCTTTTTGACCTGAATGGCACAATCATCCAGCCGTCAAGGCTCAAAGCTTTCAGCGTGTTGCAAGCATGGTAACTTCACCACTTAGTAAGCATTTGGCTCCAGCCGCGACTGGGCTTACTGCTCTGCCTTCTCATTCTCCAAGGAGGCAAGGGTGGCCTCGCTGGTGGGGGGAGGAGCTGAGAGATGAACCTGTTTCCTGACCCGCACAAGCCCTTAAGCACAAGGCCGTGGTGCTTTCTCTTTGTGCTCTGAGAATCTAACTCCCAACTTCCTGGGTCTTGTTTTTTGAGTCTGGCATTTGGAGTGGATCAGTCAGTGCTTGCGTAAGTTCCCAGGTATCTAGAAGGTTCTCTGACATCCCCACTGTCATTTTTCTCTGTGATTGATAATCACAGTTGTCTGAAGACCTTACAGCACCCTACTTTTTAAAGTTCTTAAAATCTTGCTGAACCTTCTCCAGTTCTGAGATGTGGAGTATCCCGCCCCCCACCCCGCCCCATTAAAAACCCCTTAAGCCCAGTGTTCTGTCCTTTTCTGTGCTTACTCCCTTAGGTGTGGTGTGAATCCAAGCGGAGGGGAAGGAACACTTACAGAGCACCCACAGACAACATGGCTTATCTGTCCCAGTTACCTCAGCAACCTGCGAAGTAGTTACTGACATCTGTGTTCTGTGAACGAGGGAACTGAGGCTTGGGGGAGGCTCAGCAGACTTGCTCTTGGACTTCATGGCTAATGGGCGGGGACAGAACAAGGATTCGAACCCAGGTCTGCACACCACCAGAGCCCACATGCTTTCACCCTACATAATTTCCTTTCCATTGAATGGGAGTTGGGTTTAATGAAATTTTACTTTTTCTTAGGGAAAAGGAGATAGAGAAGCCTTATAGAAACACGTGGAAAACCTTTCTTTTTTTTCCCCCCCTGAAGCCAAAGGGGCCATCTCAGTAAAGGGGGTTTACTTACATCAAGTGAATGGAAAAACTGGGTCATGTTGCTGCCGGGAGCCTGTGTTTCTGTTTAATTGGCTAGCACACACTTTCTTTGTCTTTGTTTACCTTGTGGCTGGTTCTGACAATATGGATTCTTTCCTTAGCCTCTTCACTTTGGAGAAGTAAGCGGTAGGATTTTAGTGGACAGAGAAAAGGACTGAGAACGCCCGGGATTTGGAAAAACTTTACTATGTGGGGCAAAACAAGAAGTACGCTTGTTGACTTTGATGGCAAGAGCATATGAATGGGGGGCTGCCTGGGTGGCTCAGTCTGTTAAGTGTCTGCCTTCGGCTCGGGTCACGATCCCAGGGTCCTGGGATCCAGCCCTGTATCCGGCTCCCTGCTGGGCAGGGAGTCTGCTTCTCCCTCTCCCTCCGCCTGCCCCTCCCCCCCGCTTGTGCTCTCCCTCCCTCTCTCTCAAATAAATAAATAAATAAAATATTTTTTTAAAAAAAGCACATGAATGACCGCCTCCTGCAACACACCCCCCGAATCACACACAGCCCTGTTAGCACAGAACTTCGTACACATTCTCTTCTCCCCATCTCATCAGTCCTTCATCACTGTGGTCCTCTCCCTGGGAGAGTACTGGCCAGTCCACCAACAAGTGTTTATTGAGCTCCTACTAGATGAAAGTTTGTTTTACCCCGATTGTCAGACAAAAATGATAGAATAAATAATAGAACAAGATCAAAGGCATTTTTCCTTTCGATTTCAATCAAAGTACCCAGAGGAGTAAGAGCTGTTCTTTCTAGATACCTTCTTTGTGTCATGTCATTTCGGGATCACTGGAAAGGATTTTGATCCACTTTATAGAACTGAAATTTTCAGGATTTAGCCATTTCCTTTCAGAGCCTTAAAAGTCATTGTGTAATCTGGACTTTATTTCCTGTTCCTTCTTCCCTTTCTCCTGCTTTTCTCCTGTTGATGTCCCATCCCCCTCTCCTGCACTAACCCCCCCCCCCCCCCCGCCTCCCTGCCCCAATCTCTGGCTTTTCTCTCACCACAGTGACTTTTGGTAGGTTAGCAACATCGATTCTCATGTAGCAAAGCTTCCTGTGAACTGCTGGCCCTCCCAAGGAAAAATCATGTGAAGCGTCAGGTATCCAGCAGAAGCGATCTCCTTGGGCTAAATATCCCTTTGGCTTGGTAAGGGCAAAGCCCATTTAGTCCAGCCTGGATGTGAAGGGACCTTCTGCTTGCTTTATTTATTGATTTTTTAAAGCCAAAGCAATGTTAGCAGAGCCAAGAATAACGTTGGAGAGACTCTGTACAAGAACATACCCTTGCGCAGTTTCCTGATGGGAATCCAGTCAGCCTTACACTTGGGACCCGGGAGCTTTGGTTGGAGAAATCCTGCACGGCTATCCGAATGGGATGGGTCCTGAATGCAGAGCCTTTTACTTCTTTTAAGATTTTATTTATTTATTTGACAGAGAGAGACCACAAGTAGGCAGAGAGGCAGGCAGAGAAAGAGGAGGAAGCAGGCTCCCCACCAAGCAGAGAGCCCTATATGGGACTCAATCCCAGGACCCTGAGATCATGACCTGAGCCGAAGGCAGAGGCTTAACCCACTGAGCCACCCAGGTGCCCGCAGAGCCTTTTACTTCTGATGGGCTCCACCTCCTGCCAGCCTCCTGCTGCCTTTTCCATGTGGTCTCGTGCAAGGGTTTTGAGCCATATTTAGAGCCTTTGTTCCCATTTTCCCAGGAGAGCTCAAAAAGCCAGCATCTCAGTCCCCAGGTAGGCACAGAGCCTGTCTTCAGAGTGGGGCTTGTGGAGAAAAAGGAGAGGGAAAGGCCATTTAATTGCAGAGACCATCCCTGGCTGAGAAACGCAACAGGAGAAAAATGGAAGACTGGAAGGAGGAGATCTGCTGCGGAATCCTTCAGCCTTTTCATTGCCGATCTCCTGCTCAGACGCGCACGTCTGTTAGTCACCATCCAAGGCTTGCCTGATTGTTATGGGACCTGTCCTGCCAAGGACCCGTTCCTGGATCTCTCTCCCTTGTACCAGTCCATCTTACCAGGGGGACCTGGCCTAGGATTGCTTTCTCTTAGATACCCCGCTTCCCCCTCAGATGGCTTTTGCCCGCTGATGTGCTCAACCGCGCTCCTCTTCCTTGCATTCCTCCATCATTCTTCCTTGTCCTCAGTCAGTTATGTATCTGGGGGAAAAAAACCCCACAAATTAATAATAATAATTAATAGCAGATTTTAATACTCATTTTTATTGGATCTAGAAATTACAAGGATAGGCAAGTGGGCCACTCTGGCCAACAGTGTTTGTTACTAAGGTGAGGTAGACCAGTTCTCCACCCGGAGCTTCAGTTCACCAAGTAGCTGCGTGGGGTGGGTTACTGTGAGTGTGTGGACACCATGTTTTTTTTTTTTTTTTTTAAGATTTTATTTATTTATTTGACAGACAGAGATCACATGTAGGCAGAGAGAGAGAGAGAGAGGAGGAAGCAGGCTCTCCACTGAGCAGAGAGCCCGATGCGGGGCTCGATCCCAGGACCCTGAGATCATGACCTGAGCCAAAGGCAGAGGCTTTAACCCACTGAGCCACCCAGGTGCCCCTGGACACCATGTTTTTGATCTTTGCTTCCCTGAGTGCTAGACTGGTTGTTGGGGTATAGCTGCTCCGGAACCGTTTGTTCACACTCTAGAAATCAGTTCTACCAGGACGTCCATGGGTGGTGAGACGCTTGGGATCAGACAGCGGCTCAGGCTAATTTATTAACTCGCAGGGGCCATCCATCCCTGTGCTGGTGTCTGATCATTTGCATTCCATCCCGGACGCTGCATTTCCCTGTTCTCTGGTGGCTAGAAAACCAGATTATGAACTAGATTTTAAAAAAAAAATTTTTTTTTTTAAGATTTTGTTTATTTATTTATTTGTTAGAGAACGCAAGTGCACAAGCAGGCAGAGCAGCAGGCAGAGGCAGAGGGAGAAGCAGGCTCCCTGCAGAGCAAGGAGCCCGATGTGTGACTTGATCCCAGGACCCTGGGATCATGACCTGAGCCGAAGGCAGTGGCTTAACTGACTGAGCCACCCAGGCATCCCTAGATTTTTTTTTTTTTCCTTCAAAAAGGTAGTTGGATGGCAAGATAGAGGGATACTTCTTTCTACCTATTCCCAGCTCAACCCTTCTGTGAGCACTGAATCCACCCCTCTCCCCCGACAGTGTGGGGCATACTTCCAGAACTTGCTATTGTGGATCCTGATGTTCTCTGTTCTTTGCTCACCACGCCCTCCACCCCCCCCCACACACACACCCCCGCACCCGGGTCTTCCTTTAGTTGTGCTTATCCCCCTGACTAGGCCAAGGTCCTGTGGTCTGGCTGCTCCATCTCTCTACTTTGCACTGTTTGGAACAATTATCTCTAAAAAATCTCCACCAAGCGAGCTTTCCTTGCTTCTCTTTAGGGGAATTTCTGGTTTTCCGGGTGCCTGCTTTCTGGGGAGGATTCCAGGGGTCCTCTCATGTCTGATCTCTCTTGGGAGGAGATTTTAGTTTTGTAGCCCAGGACATTTTCGGCCAGCATTTTTCTTTCTTTAGCCTCAGGTCATGAAGGTGGCGTGGGAGGGACTGCCCGCTGTGGGTGTCATGGAAATTTGAGGCCCACGCTGGTTGGACTCCAAGAACAAAGACTACTTTTACAATAGCCAGCGAGCGGCTCCTGCCTGCGGAGCTCAGGGAGAGAAGAGGAGAGACCTGGGCCTCCAGCAGGGCGGTTGCCTGTCTGAGAAACTGAGATTTAGCAAAGAGTGAGCCAGGTCCTCATCCAAATGACCTGTCTTCTTCCTCCAGCCTGCTAACTTCTGGCCTGATAGGCATGATTCTTGCACACATTGGTATGAAGAAAGAAATGAGAGGAAGAGATAGAATACTCCTCTTTTCTTCTTCCACTTAACAGTGAAGGGTTGCAGGTTCTATGAATTGATGTCTCAGACACGTGGAGGGGGAAGAGGCTGGGTCCATTGCTCCGAGATCTTTCCTTCACCCCACCTTTTCTCAGGAAAGACGGGACCACCCACCCACCGGTTTTCTGGTCCTGCTCCATGGCCTGGCTTCGGGGACCTTGGTGGCTTCTTTTTTTTTTTTTTTTTTTAATTTAAGTAACTGTTGTTTTTTTTTTTTTTAAGATTTTATTTATTTATTTGACAGAGAGATCACAAGCAGGCAGAGAGGCAGGCAGAGAGAGAAGAGGAAGCAGGCTCCCTGCTGAGCAGAGAGCCCGACGCGGGGCTCGATCCCAGGACTCTGAGATCATGACCTGAGCCGAAGGCAGCGGCTTAACCCACTGAACCACCCAGGCGCCCCACCTTGGTGGCTTCTGTCTCGTGGTTCCACATAGCCAGGCAGAGTCCAGCTTGCTTTCCTCAGATTCTGTGGGGTTCCGAGGCTCCGTTCTCCACAAGATCACAGTTCTGTCTGCAGGGTTCTCTGCTTTTCATGATTTCTTGGGAGGTTGCGAGCCAATCACCTCAAGTCCCAGGTTGATAGAATCAACCTCACCTTAAACCACCAGCTTCCCACAGGCTCCTTCCAGATCCTCAGGCCTTCCAGCTTCTCTTCCCCAGTTTCCTCCAACACAGCACCTATCCCTCAAGTCCGTATTCGTGCAAAACAGGCTCTTGTCAGTTCTGTCTCTGCCTGCGAGAAGTTCAGCTTTAAAGATTTTTCTTTTTTTCCTGAAGACTTTATTTATTTATTTGACAGAGAGCGATCACAAGTAGACAGAGAGACAGAGAGATGGGGGAAGCAGGCTCCCTGCTGAGCAGAGAGCCCAATGCGGGGCTCAATCCCAGGACCCTGAGACCATGACCTGAGCCGAAGGCAGAGGCTTAATCCACTGAGGCACCCAGGCACCCCAAGAGTTTTGCTTTTTTAAGCCAGAGCCATTAGAAACTCTAAAGATATTATGCTCATTCCTCTCGTTCTCTAGAAGTTCTGAACATGAAGCCCGGTCTTCTCAGCCAGAAGATGGGTTTGAGTAGGTAGAAGTGTGGCACACGGGGTGAGCCGTCAGGAGGGACCTGGGCCTGCGGTCCCCACCCCCGCCTCCTCCTGTCCTTACTTCTCGGCCTCAGCAAGGCACAGAGTGGCCATGGGTCTTGGTTTCCCGTTCTCTGAAAAGTGTACGCACACTATATGACCATGACTCAAACACCGGTGTCTCAAAGCAGGAAGAAAGTTACTCAGTTTGTCCTTCTTGGGACGCAGTGTGGTGAGTGGGAAGAGCATAGGTTTTTCATTTTAGAGCTGCTGTATGCTCTCCTTGTACCATCCAGTGGCTCTGGTTCTTTCCACCAAGTTCCTTCACTCTCTCGGAACCTCTGTCTTCTCATGTTGTAAACGTGGGGCTGATGATGGTGATGCCCACCTTCAGGACCGTTGCTGGGGTGAGATCACTCCAGGTGTGTGAGGGGCCAGGACAATGCGCAGTATACAGCAGGTACTCACTTTGTAAGAGGTGGTTGTGAGGAGCGGCTCGCAGTTAGAGAAGAGAGTAAGACCATTGAGGTGCCTTGGGATTGGGCACGGCACAGGACCTACCCCACGGACTAGCTGCTCTGGCTACGGCTGGGCTCTGCCACTCCAAGCCAGGTGGAAGGCTCAGCAGCTGGCCTGCCCGATGTGCTCGCTTCACTTAGTTGGATTAAAATCAAAGAGCAGCCACCCTATGCCTTCACTTGTGTTGACGTTCCTTATTCAACAAACCGGTAAGCTAGTACCTATATTCTCCCGGTGCCTGAAAAGGTACTAGGGGAAATTTTGAACAAAATAGCCCCCATTTACAGCTTAGAGACAGAAAGCCAATCCTCATTATGCTGAGGGATAATTACTACTAAATGAGCTAACAAATGTCTGGTGCTTTGCACACAGTTGTAACCATCTTAGACGTATAGAAACCCCCCACACCAGTGTAAAAAGATGTCTGGAGGGGTGCCTGGGTGGCTCAATGGGTTAAGCCTCTGCCTTCGGTTCAGTTCATGATCTCAGGATCCTGGGATCGAGCCCCTCATCAGGCTCTTTGCTCGGTGGGGAGCCTGCTCCCCGCTCTCTCTCTGTCTGCCTCTCTGCCTACTTGTGATTTCTCTCTCTCTCTCTGTCAAATAAAAAATCTTAAAAAAAAAAAAAGACTTCTGGAGGCAGAGTGGAACGGAGGGGTGCTAGGCTTGTGAGAGTAGCTGATGCTTGATCTAAGCCTTGAGGACGAGTGGGGACTTAGCGGGTTGGACAGGTATGAAGATAGGGTGGGAGGGAAGTTTGAAGAGGGAAGGTGGTAGGAGGGTGCTCTGGGCAGCTAACAGTGAAAACAAAGAATCGCTTGATGCACGAAAGGACCTCAGTGCTTTTGCTGTTCTTGCTAAGGAGTGTGGACTATATGCTCAGGGTGATGGAGAGCAGTAGAAGGAAGTTAAGCAGCGGCTTTTGTGTTTGGATAAGGATAGATTCAGGGGCGGGGGGAGGGCAGACCAGAAATGGTCAGGAGGCAGGTGTAATAACGTGGATCTGAGCTCCAGCTAAGGCAGCTGGGATGGAGAGAGGAGGTGGGTTCAGAAGCGATCCAGGGAGTGACTGAGTAGAAGGAAGGAAGAAGGAAGATGGTGGACGACTCCCAGTGTTCTGGCTTGGCAAATTGGGTGGAGGGTGGTTTTTGCCTTTCACCAGGACAGGGAGTAACAGCAGAGAAAGAAGGGAAGGGGAGGTGATCACTCTTGGGAAGGTGAACATGCCCGGTAAGCAGGCACTACATGTTCACTCTGGAGTTCGCCATTACCTACCCCGAGATGGAAAGAACAAACTTTTTTTTAATACAGAAAGAAAAAATGCACAGATCTTAAGTGTTGAGTTCAATGTGTTTGGACAGCTGTTATGTAAATATCCTGCAAAATAAGATGTAGGACATTTCCATCTCCCTTGAAAGTTTCCTCTTGCCCTTTTCTAGTCACCCCGCGATCACGTCTGGTCTTCTGTCACTATCATTTGCTTTTGCACATTCTAGAACTTCATATAAGTGGAATCACACATACGCCTTTAGCGTCTGTGGAGTTCATCTGTATCGTGGCACGTGTCATTAGTTCCTGGATGTTGCTGAGAAGTAGTCCACTGAATGAATGTGGCACAATTTCTCCATTCTTCTGTTGTTGGAGGGGTTTCCAGTTTGGGGTGGGAGATGGCCGCTAGAAGCTGGGACAGTTTGTTGCATTAACCTATTTTTTAATTTCCCTTGGGGAAATACCTACGAGTGGGATTATAGGATTAGAGGGTACATGTGTATTTACCTTCAGAAGAGTTCTTCGAAGTGGTTGCACCATGTTATACGCCCCCCAGCGGCACATGAGGGTTCTGGTTATTGACTCCTCACCAGCATCTCGCGGTGTCAGTCCTTTATATTTCTACTGTTCTAGTGCCTGTGAAGTGGTTTAATTTGCATTTCCCTGATGATTTACGATGTTGAACACTTTCCATTTGCTTATTGGCTATCCACGCATCTCCTTTTTTTAAGTGTCTGCAAATCTTTTGCCCTTTTTTTTTTTATTGGATCACTCCTCTCATAGCTGATTTATAAATAGTCTTTATATAGTTGGGGTACGAGTCCTTTGTCAAAGGAGCATTTGTGCACATTTTTAGATTTAATACCACTTGGTTCTACCCATCTAAAAGCAATGGAGGCATTTTTAGATTCTTGCTAAGATATTATGAAAGGTTCTTTAGTGATTATAATCCTTTATTTCGGACTTCGAAAGAGGATGTGTGGGCACTGTTGCTGACTTTGGGTTTAGGTGGGGGATCGGAGCTGAGCAGGGCCCATGTAGGCCTAGGAGAGGCTCTGGATGTTAAGAAATATGTTCATTTGTGGTCCCAGGGAGAGTCCTTCCCAAGCTGTAGAATAACCAGTGTTAGAGTCTTCCCAAGAACATATTCCTCTGTGTTATTTTTTTAAAATGATGGTAAATAATGGGAACTTCCAAACTTAATTTCACTGTAGAGAAAATACTATAGGAATCGTATCTACTAACTCAGCCTCAGTGGTTCGTCTGTAGTATTTCGTCTGATCTCCATCAGTTAATTTCAAAGCAAATCCCAGGTGTCATGTCATTTCTGTCATAAACATGTTAGAATGTATTTCCAAAAGATAAAGAATCTTTAAATATACAAACACACACAACCAAATTACCACACCTTAAAAATTAATAATTCCTTAATAATACTTTTGTTTTTTAACAGTTTATCTGAATGGCCTTTGTCTGAATTTTGATCATCACTGGGAGAAGACAAGCTTGGTCCTTTTTCCTCCATCCTGGCTCTTCTTGTATATAGTCCCTCTGGGGTCATGTGTTCTCAGTCTAGCTGTCCGCTTCCCCTTCACTTTTTCTTAAAATCTTTATGTCCAGGGGAGCCCAGGTGGCTCAGTCTTTTGAGCATCTGACTCTTGGTTTCAGCTCAGGTCATGATCTTAGGTTGTGGGATCGGTCCACATCGGGCTCCACACTCAGCAAGGAGTCTGCTTGGGATTCTCTCTCTCCCTCTCTCTCCACCCCTCCCCACTACTTGCATTTTTGCGCACGCTCTCTCTCACAAATAAATAAATTTTAAAAACAAAACCAAAGGGGTGCTTTGTGGCTCAGTCAGTTAAGCATCCAGCATCTGCCTTTGGCTCAGGTCATGATCCCAGGGTTCTGGGATCAAGCCCTGTATCAAGCAGGGAGCCTGTTTCTTCTTCTCCCTCTGCCCCTCCCCTGCTTGTGCTGTTTCTCTCCCAAATAAATAAATAAAATCCTAAAAAAAAAAAAAAAAAAAAAGGAAAACCACCTTTATGTCCAGCACACATGCATGCAGAAAAGTGCTTGAGACATACAAGTTCCTGCATTATAACTTCCATATAACCACATCAAAGTCAAGAACTAGACCTTCGCCAGACTCTAAAAGTCTGCTGTGTGTGCACCTTCCCTGGCCCAGCCTCCACCCCACCCCCCCTTACCTTCCAAAGAAACCATCACCCTGACTTTCACTGCAATCACTCCCTTGCCTCTCTGGAGAATTTTCAGCCTGAGTGTGCTTCCCTAAACACTATAGTTTACTTTTACCTTTTTGGAGCTTTATATAAATAGAATTATTTATTAATCTGAAAATGAAGTCAAATTTGTCAGACTTTTCGTTTAAGGTTGTGCTCTTGGGTCACGAGAAGAAATCCTTACCTACCCGGGGGTGCTTTCATTCTGTTTTTTCTTTTACCTTCTGATTCTTGTAAGCTCTATTGTTCTGCCTTTGGTGTTTAGGACTCCTTTTCACTTTTCCAACCAATTTCCCATCTCACTTTTCCCAGGAAGACATTCCACAAGCATGCAGACTCCAGCCGATTATTCTTTGTTCTAGCTTCTCACCCCCCAACACGAGGCTTCCTGATTGTGGACAGTGTGGACTCACCAAGCAGAGGCCGGGGCTCATGCTACCCACCAAAGAGGGAGCAGCAAGAGAGGGAGACAGTTCCAGACATTTGAGCCACTGACCCTGGTCTGATCCACCTCTAGGAGCTCTGGCCCAGACTGTGGGATTTGCAGAGGAGGGCCTCGTTTAAGCTAGCCTTATCCTCTTGTCAGCCCAAATGGCCTGCTTGGTTTATTCTTTTGGCCTAAAGAATGTTCTCCTAGGGGCACCTGGGTGGCTCAGTGGGTTAAAGCCTCTGCCTTCAGCTTGAGTCGTGATGCGATGGAGCCCCGAGTTGGGCTCTCTGCTCAGCGGGGAGCCTGCTTCCTCCTCTCTCTCTCTCTCTGTGATCTCTGTCAAATAAATAAATTTTTAAAATCTTAAAAAAAAAAAGGAATGTTCTCCTAAATATGTAAAAGGAATTTGATGGAGGGATCCCCAGTTCTACCCGCTATGGGTCAAGGGAGCCTCCAGTGCCTTTTCCTCTTCTCTGCTTCTTACTCCTGTTGAGTAGAGGTCTTCGGGTGTCCTAGCTTCCGGCCACTTGGAAGAGTCTGTGACTTTTCTGGGGTGCTCTATTTTGAGACTGATTGTTTGGATCTGATCAGAAAAACAAACACTTATTTTGAATTTTCTCCCTGACCTCTCTGAGCTAGGTTCAAATGATCTTTTTTAACTCTACCACATGTGAATTACAGGAAGCGCTCTCCTGTTGGGGAAGTGGGTCATTTCCAAGATTTTTCTCTCCAGGAAAAGTGTAACTTATTAGTTTACCGAGAAAGGCTCAAGCAGGCAACAAAGAAGTGCTTATTAAGACATTTTCTTCTTTTATGTGCCCCTAACACAATCTTATCATAAACCTCAGCCCTGGTAGTTAATCTGAAGTTATTTAATTAAATTCTTTCATTTTACATATGAGGAAATAAACATCCCCTCCTCCCAAAAAGAATGATTTGCTGAAGGCCATGTGTTGTATTCAGAGACTGAGGATTAGGAATTATGCCCTGACTGAGGATAAGAAAAACAATGGCTTTAAAAAAAAATTGTTATGATCTCGCTATTTTTTTTTTTTAATTTCTTGAATGAAACCTCACCCTTGAATTTGGTGCATCAGACAATCAGGTTGGAATGCAAGTGGAATTTCCATTCTTAACCAAACAAAATATAGCTCAGAGATTCTCCTTGAAAGATGAATTGTTCTCAGTGTCATTTTGTTCATCACTCTCTGCCTGGATCAAAACACTGCTTTACCACAGTGGGCATTGTGCTTGAATTCCATACCTGTGAGAGAAGCTTCTAGAGACCTTTCACTTGAACCGCACATACCTAGCGGAGTTGTTTTTTCTGAACCACCCATTTTGCTGCCCCCTGCTGGAGGCCAGAAGGATGCAGTTGCTGAAAGCTCCTCCCCACTTTGCAGGAGGTAAACCATGCCCCCCCCACCGCCCCCACCCCATGTGGGGAAAGGCCAAGTCCAACAAATTACCAATAGGTTCGCATGCAGTATTCATGTTGGATGTCTCCAACTCGGTCAGTCAACCGGTGGTGTCTTTACCTGGTTGCTGAAGAGACCTCTGTTTCCATGGGTCCAAAACTAAACTTGTTTCCCGACTTCCACCCCTTCTGCTTCCTCTTTGTTACGTGGCTTCTCCATCCCTCACTCTCCACCCAGTCTTTCATTAATTAGTTCATTCAATATTTGATCTCTTAACAGGTTTTACCTGTTTTTAAAGGCTCTGGTTAACTCCGTAACAGCGTCCTACTGATTCATGGACCCAAGGTACAATCCTTGGCATTTCTCACCTCATTTCCCCTCATTCTCAGGGTCCGATTAGGTCCTGCAGAATTGCTCTAGGATTGCCTTAACCAGTCTGCTGACCTCCAGTCTCACCCCCGTGACAGGGCTCCCAGCAGACCTTCCTAACAACACCAGTTGTTCATACAAACACACCTTCTTTGCAGGCGGATTGAATCCAAAACTCCTTGGTGTGGACCTCAAGACCTCTCACTGCTGAGCCCTACCCAGCTTCCTGTGTCCTTTTGTGCGCGCGTGCGCACGCTCACCAGTGCTCTGTGCCCTACCGTGTGGACCTGCCCCAGAGATCCTCAGACCGCCACCGGCTGCCTCAGCCTTGAGCCTTTGTGCCTGCTGATTCCTCTACCAAGGCTGCCCCTTCCTTCTTCTCTATCTGGTGTCGAGGGGCTCAGAAATAAACTGTATGCATTGTCCCTTCAGCTGTGGAGGACTCTAAAACACCTGTCCTCCACTCTGCAGTTACTTCTTGGCTCTGCAGATCTCTCTCGTGGCGTCCATTACCTCTCCTTTAAGTAAAGGACAATTTCTTGTCTGTTTCTCCCTCCAGACTATGGCCCCAGTGTGTGGCAGGGGTTTTCTCTTCTGGCCTCATTTCCAATAGTTTGTTTCCATGATGACATGAATGAGAGTCCTACTTGTCAGCCCCCATGGCACCAGCCATCACCATCACTGCTCCCCTACCCTCCTGAACACCCTCCAAGGCTTTATATTCCACAGTATTCCAAAAACTTGCAGTTCCCCAGGTGTCCTGGGTTCATCCTGCCTCTCACTCTGTCCTGGCTGCCTTCTCCCAACCTACTCATAACCTGCCTGATAAAATCTACATCATTCTTCAAAAAGCAGCTCAGACATCTCTTCTTTCTCCATTTGCTCTAACTTGCAACAAGATTAAATAATCAAAATAGCTAATACTTTATGTGGCACTCTCAGCTCTCGGCACTGTTCTAAGCATGTGATGCTTGACACAAAGTAAGCAGTCAACCAATGATAGAATTATTCTTATTTTTAGTAATAAGTTGCATTTATGTTAATTGTAGTGTTGATGTGTTTCTTTTTCTTTTTTTTTTTAACTTAGTTTTATTTTTTATTTTTTATTTTTTTTAAAGATTTTATTTATTTATTTGACAGAGAGAGATCACAAGCAGGCAGAGAGGCAGGCAGAGAGATAGGAGGAAGCAGGATCCCTGCTGAGCAGAGAGCCCGATGCGGGACTCGATCCCAGGACTTCGAGATCATGACCTGAGCCGAAGGCAGCGGCTTAACCCACTGAGCCACCCAGGTGCCCTGGGTTTCTTCAAAATTATTCTTTTCTCTTGTTTTTTTTTTTTTTTTTTGTCTTTTGTTCCAGCTAATTTATTTATTCATCTAGAGCAGACTCTGGTTTTCTCATGTAGGCCTCTGCAGTAATGACAGTTGCCTTGGTGGCAAAAGGATGGTGCTTGAGCGGAGAACTCAGGCAGGAGAAGACAATGATTCTATTTTAGGAGTGTGTGTTGGAGAATGAAAAAAAGCTGAGAAGTGTTCATTCTCACTAGACTCTGGTCTGTTTCCTTTTCCCACCTTCCCTTTTCTGTTGTCCTATGTAGTAAATGAGCTGCCCTGTTTTTCCAGGGAAATGACTTAAATGAAAGCTTAAACATTTTTTCCTTGACCAACTGTGAGAAAACTTGGGTTTTTTATTTTCTTTGTGGAGGGAGGAAATCTCCTACAAACTCATTGGTTGTTACCACTATTATTATTTTTTTAAGATTTTATTTATTTGACACAGAGAGAGATCACAAGTAGGCAGAGAGGCAGGCAGAGAGAGGAGGAAGCAGGCTCCCTACTGAGCAGAGAGCAGGATGCAGTGCTTGATCCCAGGACCCTGACATCATGACCTGAGCCACCTAGGTGCCCCTGTTACCACTATTATTATGAACAAAGCTTCTAGAACTTCACTTCCCCCAGTCGTCCTACCACAGGGGCTATGGAGGTCTCAGGTAAGCAGAAGCTAAAAGTTTCTGTAAGAGTCTGACGTTCCCCAGTGCATAATTTCAAAGGTGATAGTCTCTCTCAGTGACTGCAAGTCATTGATTTGGGCTCAGTATTAGCCTGGGTTCTCCAGAGAAACAGAGCCAATAGAGGTGTGTGTGTGTTTATAAATGAAGAGATTTATTATAAGGAATTGACTCATGGAGTTTTAGAGGCCAAGAAGTTCCAAGGTCTGCAGTCGGCAGGCTGGAGACCCAGGAGTGCTGGTGGTATAAGTTCCAGTAGAAGACCAAAAGCGGAAGACACCAGTGTCCCAGCTCAAAGACAGTAGGCAGTTGAATTCCCCCTTACTCAGCCTTTTGTTCTTTGCAGGCTTTCCACTGACTTGGACAGAGCTTACACTGGGGCGGGGAAATCTGCTTTATTCAATCTATCGATTTATGATTTAGGTGCAGACCCACCCAGAATAAGGCTTAATCCGTATCTGGGCATGCTGTGGCCCATTCAGATTATCACAGGTGCTTGCACACTCTGTGTGGCTGTCTGTCTTCTGATGGTGTGGTTCAGTTTCCAAGCCTGGAGTGTAGGGCAGCTTAGCTGCAAGGCTCGGACTTGATCCTGGAGCTCACCTTTTTGTCCCCGGTTTCTCCGTATACAGCTGGTATTACTTCAGGCCTTTTTTGTTCTGTATTAGAACCACAGTCCCCAACTTTTTACTCCTTTTTTTTTTTTTTTGGCCACAGCACACATGGTGTATAAAATTACATGTATAGCATTCTTCTGTGGCCATGTCCAGATTTTGACAATTCCTTCCCCGTATCCCACCCTCCAGTTTCCCAAGAAATAAAGCAAATAGCACCAGAGATGATCTGTGACTTACCCGCCCCCCCCTTTTTTTTAAGATTTTATTTATTTATTTGACAGAGACAGTGAGAGAGGGAACACAAGCAGGGGGAGTGGGAGAGGGAGAAGCAGACTTGCTGCAGAGCAGGAAGCCCGATGCGGGACTCGATCCCAGGACCCTGGATCATGACCTGAGCCAAAGGCAGACACTTAACGACTGAGCCACCCAGGCACCCCTCTGTGACTTGTTAATGAAAGCATTTTACGAGCTTGAGAAAAATTCTTGGGTGTTCATCAGTAATGCAGCATAGCTAGATTGGGAATGGATAAAACACGTTAAGTCCTGGTTAGGTACTAGATTGCAATTTTTTCCACTCAAGGAAGCTTATGTGAAACATGCATGTGCTGTGGTTCATATTTGAAAAAGAAATGATTTACAAACTTCCCTTTAGGTGATACTAATAATTGGTTCCTTGTCTGTCTCATCATGGAGGTGATTGTACTGGCCCAGTTAATACTGGAGCTCCTGGATTCCTTGTTCCCAGAGACACTGGGAGGGAGAGTTGGTGGGACTTAGCCCTTGATTGTTCATAGAATACAAAAGAGCAGAGGGAATAAGAAACGAAGTCAAGATTTACCTGTTTATCACTTTCTCCTTTCCCTTGTACTCGTTTCTCTGGTTAATTTACAGAACTATTTGCAATGAGGAGTGTTGTTTTAGTGGGTAGAGCTAGGGAGCTAATTGTTTCTATTGAATCCCATCTACACCGATTATTCTTACAGGATCTTTCTACAGTATCCAGTTTAGATGCCACAGACATAATGCTCAGTATTAAGTACGTGAAAGTGAGCAGGGACAGAAACTTCTGCCAAAATGCCTCGAGAAGATGGTTGCATTTGCAGCTCAGGGCCGTTTCGAGGACTTTAGAGACCTCCCTCCACTTTGTAATCTGTGAAGGTTCGAAGCCCTTGCTGGATCAGAGCAGAGATGTGTCAGGCAGCCCCCTGGACGTTGAAGCTGCCTGCCCAGAGCTTCCCGATCAGAGAGTGCGAGCAGGTGCCTGGTGAGTCAGAAGCTGGGACGCCCCTGGGTCAGCGTCAGGAGCTGAAGGAGCGGCTGCTGGGTCTGGCCTTTGATGGAACCTGCTGTGAGTAACGACTCCCTACCCTTTGATGCGAAACAGATTTGTGTCGGGAAGTTAACAAATAATGAAGTAGAAAAAGGTGCGAGGAAAGGAACTGTTTGGCAGATGGGGTTTGCCAGGTCTTGAGGTTCATCTGTGGGACGGCCACACCGGATAAAGGCCTGTGGCCGGGGTAGTGGCCGTACGCACGGCTGTTGCCTCCCTTCTGGATGTGGGCTTCTATGTGCTCTGCACCTGTCGCTTGTGCAGTGCTTGGGTTGTTTTTTGTTTTTTTTTTTAAGATTTTCTTTGTTTTATGTATTTATTTGATTGGGAGAGCCAGAGAGCACGACCAGAGGGAATGACAGAAGGAGAGGGATAAACAGGTTCCGCACTGAGCAGGGAGCCTGATGCGGGGCTCGATCCCAGGCCCCTGGGATCATGAACGGAGCAGAAGACAGACGCTTAATCATCTGAGCCACCCAGGGTCCTGTGCAGTGATTTCTGAGACGAAAGGACAGCCTCTTTTCCTCTTTGTCCTTTCTGGACATTTCCCTTCTTCTCATTTACTCCTACACACATGTACTGGGTGGCGAGCCTGGTGCCCGCATGGTGGAGGGGCATGTTTTCTGCTCTCAGTGTCAGGGGGAGCAGGAGAGAATTGTGATATGTGTGTTGGGATGGCATTGGGCACGCTGCATACCCAGCGCTTGTCACTCTGCTGGCTGGATGAGAGTTAAAAGCGATGAAATCGGGGGATTTCCCAGAAATCTCATCAAGTCTTGGAGAAAGAGTAAGTCTCAGAGAAACAGGACAGAGAGGGGCCATCCAGGTAGAGGGAAGAACATATGCAGAGGACAGGGTTGGCGGCGGGGGGCGTCTCTGAGGATAGACAATTGTGAATGTTAAAGGATAAGGTTAGCAGTTGGAAAGAGTTATAGGAGCAAAAAATCTGATTTGGGAAGGACATGAGACTTCATTGTGAAGGGAGTCAGAAGGGTTTTGAACATGAAATGGCTTTGTAAAAAATATACACTTGGATGCACTTGCGGATTTTCTGTTTTATTGCGTTGGCTTCCTATAATGTACCAAAACACTGTATGTATGGAGACTTTATGGTAACTTCTAATAACCAGTAGTACAGATCCCGCATTTAAAAAAAATATTTAAGAGCAAGAGAGAAAGAGGACATGGGCAGGGGAGGGGAGGGGCAGAGGGAGAAAGAGGGGAACAAGGAGATTCCCCGCTGAGCTGGGAGCCTGATGCAGGACTCCATCCAGGACCCCGAGATCATGACCTGAGCAAAAGTCAGACGCTTCACTGAGTGAGCCACACAGGTGCCCCAAATCCTGCATTTTCATTGTATTTTTCAGGGGGTTACTGGCCATTCTTGACTTTTTTTCATGTGCACTTTAAAGCAAACCTGATGTTATTCTTTCATGATCACTTTAATTGAGCTACATATTAACGTAGAGCACAAGATCTCTGTGATGTTCCATGTTCTGATGCAGAAACGGTGTTCCTTTCCTTTTTACAAGGTCATTTTTGTGTTTTTCTGTAGTTTTTTTAAAGCTTGCCTCAAATAGGTCTTGCAAGAAATGTGAAATGGTTTTAAAAAGGTGTTTTACGTTAAGCCTGCAGACAGCTGGCGGGTAGATGAAGAGAAGCGACCCCAGGAGTGGATGCAGGGGGACCCCTGGAGCTCTTGCAGAGTCCAGCTAGGAGAGGATACACAGGAAGTCCCACAAGCCCTACCCACCACCTAAGTCACATCCCCCTGCCCCTGAGCCCCTCCAACTAGGTCAAGTTCCTGTAACTCTGAGGGTCTCTACTGACAAGGTGGAGTCCCCATCCAGGACCTTCACTTAGACTTTGCCATATCCGGCGTATCCTTGGGAAGCTAGCTGATTGCTCATAAACAAAAGTTTGTTTAAACTTTTGAATCTCCCAGATTAGGCTGTCTGTTTTTCTCTTATTAATCACAAGTTTGGGATTATCCAGCAGGCCCAGCTGCCACTCTCCAAGCTTTGAGGAAAAAAAAAATGTCCTTGGTGTTTTGCAGCTCCGTAGTTTTGTGGCACTTGGCCTTCAACACAGGGAGACTCTACTTCCGTAGCTGTGCAAGCCCTTCCCTGAATATAACTTGAAGGACTGGAAAGAATTCCCTGGAGAAGAAGCCAGAGAACTTGCTGACCGAGCCGGCATCGGTTTTCTTTCCTGTAAAATGTTTCCACTCCAGTGTTCCGACTCCAGCCTGAGGCTGGCACCAGCTAAGGGTTTGCAGCAAAGCAGTATTTGAGTGCCGGCCTCGTCCTGACCCATGTTCCAATCATTTGTTTCGCTAAGAGTATGTATTTGGAGATAGCAAACTAGATTAGCTCACATCCAGCAGCGTAATTGCTAATTCAGTTAAAAAGTCTTCATTCGATCTGGGCCGAGACCCAGCAGCCTCCAAGGCTACCAGAACTTTTCCAGAAAGAAGAGGACTTCCCCCTTTTTTCTTTACGTACAGAAGCAGAGCTACAGGCACATGGTTAGAAAACGCAGGCTGTACTGGAGGGTAAAACACAGGCATCACTCAGTAACCATACCCTGCTGGAATATGAATACATGCACATGTATTCTCCACATGTTCGTAAATACACGTGTATGTATGGGTAATCTGTCTCATTTACCCAAGGAAAGAAAACTTGATTAAAAAATTGTAATTATGGGGGCGCCTGGGTGGCTCAGTGGGTTGGGCCTCTGCCTTCGGCTCGGGTCATGATCTCAGGGTCCTGGGATCGAGCCCCGCATCAGGCTCTCTGCTCAGCAGGGAGCCTGCTTCCCTCTCTCTCTGCCTGCCTCTCTGCCTATTTGTGATCTCTCTCTCTGCGTCTAATAAATAAATAAAATCTTTTTAAAAAAGATACACAATTACAATTTTTTAAAAGATTTTATTTATTTATTTGACAGAAAGAGAGATCACAAGTAGGCAGAGAGGCAGGCAGAGAGAGAGGGGGGGGAAGCAGGCCCCCTGCTGAGCAGAGAGCCGATGTGGGACTCCATCCCAGGATCCTGAGATCATGACCTGAGCCGAAGGAAGAGGGCTTAACCCACTGAGCCACCCAGGTGCCCCTGTAATTGTGTATCTTGACAGTCCTTCTCTATCAGCAGTTGCCAGCCTGACTCAATCTGTGAAATACCAGTGTTATATTCCGCTGAATGGGAATAGCATGATTTATGCACCCTGTCCCCTGTACGTGGGCATTATAGCCCTCCCCCAGGCTTTTGCTGTTTCAGATAATGCTATGATTAGCATTCTTACACACTCACGCATGCATATCTGTGGGATAACTTTGTAGCATTGGAATTGCTGGGACAAAAGATAGGTACGTTGTTAACTTTGATGACATTGCCCAAGTCCTTCATGCTGGGGACAGAGAGGGAGCTGCTTTACAGGAAAATCTCACTCCTGCTGCTTACCACCAGCCCCCAAATGCTGGCAATTTCCTCCTCCCAGAAAATGTTGTTGATCCCTAATACGGAGGCTATAAGCACACACATTACAAACTGTAAGGCCACACTGGCAAGGAGCACGAGTGACATTGGGCAAGACAGATGACCTCTGGGTGCCTTGGTTTTCTTGTCCACACTCAGTGCGGGCAAGATGATCTGTTTAGTCCCATGCCGTGATTTTCTGTAAACCTGGGTACTGTTCTGGTTTTGAGACTTAGAAGCTTGGCCTCTGGGAAGAGCTTAACCAGGAGATAAACTTCAATCTGCCCTTCAGTTTTTAGCTCCTTTACCTTTCAGCATCACTTAACAAAGTGAGAAGGCTCCAGGCTATCTGGCCCGCCCCTGGGCAGCGGACAGGCTGAACAGTTCCTGGGTCATCTGTGTTTTCAGGAGAATTCATAACAGTTTACTTAACTGCATCATCCTCTTTGCTCCTTTAATGCCAAATACATTCCTTCAGGAGGCCCTTTAATTAGAAGAACCTCAGAGTGAGGGATGGGGTAATTATGGTTTCCGTTGCAATTAGCTCGGAAATTCTCTCAGGGTAGAAGTCGGGAGGGGGGGTGGATATTCGGTGGTGCCGGACCAGAGAATTGTCTAGATAGGGCAGAAATGCAAGATGAGTTCTTCCAAAGCTTCTCTCATCTTGGTCAAACTGAAGTTTATTAGAGAGAAGTGGCCCGAACACCAAAGGTAGCAGTTCATGTGGCCGAACCGCATTTGTTCCTCTGGTTTTTGTTTTGGTTTTTTTTTTCGTTTAGAGAGTCAGCCCCTCTGCCCGACCCCTACCCCCACGGGATTGATGTCTCAGTCGCACATTATATGTGGACTGAGAACATGGACATTCAAGGACCAGCAGTTTGAGGAAGACCCATCTTTAGATTCCCCGAGAAGGAAATGCATTAAGACTTTCCTCTCTATACTCCCAGCCTTTCACTTTGGGTAATTTCAAACCTACAGAAATGTTAAAGATTAGTGTGATAAATGTCCATCTTGCACCCCACACGTAAATTTACCAATGGTAAACATTTTCCTGCAATAAGCTACCGGGTGCAGGGGCGCCTGGGTGGCTCAGTCGTTAAGCATCTACCTGCGGCTCAGGTCGTGATCCCAGAATCCTGGGATCAAGCCCCGCATCGGTCTCCCTGCTCGGCCGGAAGCCTGTTTCTCCCTCTCCAGCTTCCCCTGCTTGTGTTCCCTCTCTCGCTGTCTCTGTCAAATAAATAAAATCTTAATTAAAAAAAAAAAAAGTTCCCAGGTGCGGCTGCTGCTGCTGCTGCTGGCCTGGGGAGCTGATTTTGAGGAACCTGTGGCATACACCCCCAGGGCGCCTGACTGGCTCAGTCGGTGGAGCATAGGACTCTTATCTCAGGATGATGAGTTCAAGCCCCACATTGGCCGCAGAGCTTCCTTAAGAACCTGCTATAAGGGGCGCCTGGGTGGCTCAGTTGGTTAAGCAGCTGCCTTCGGCTCAGGTCATGATCCCAGCGTCCTGGGATCGAGTCCCACATCGGGCTCCTTGCTTGGCGGGGAGCCTGCTTCTCCCTCTGCCTCTGCCTGCCATTCTGTCCGTCTGTGCTCGCTCTCTCTCCCTCTCTCTCTGACAATTAAAAAAAAAAAAAAAAAGAACCTGATATAAATCTGTACAAATGTATGAGTGGTGGGTATTTTTTTGCTCCCCTGAACTATTCGAAAGTAGATTATGTATGTCATGGTAGTTCATTCCTAAACATTTCATTATGTATCTTGGGAAAACCGGACGTTCTCTTCGCAACAATAGTATCATTCTCGTATCCAAGAAATGGAACAGTGATACCTGAAGGGACATAGGTCAGTTGTCTTCTAGAAGTTGCCAGTCTGAATTTGTGTCCCCTGATAAGATTCAGGTCAAACATTTTTGGCAACACTGGACAGCTGAGGCATATACTTTGGATCGTAATTTATCAGGAGGCACGTCATGATTTTGTCCTGTTGCTGGTATCTTAGTCCATTGGGGCCGCTATAACAAAATACTATAGACTGGATGGCTTAAGTAACAGACCTTTTCTCCTCCCAGTTCTGGAAGCTAAGTAGTCCTAGATCAAAGCCCCGGCAGGTCCGGTGTTGGTAAGACTCATGTCCTGGTGCATAGATAACCTTATTTTGGCTTCGTCCTCACGTGGCCAGAAGAGGCAGATGAACTCCCTGGGGCCTCTTTTATAAGGGCATCGATCCCATTCATGAAGCCTCCACCCTCGTGACCAACTCACCCCACAAAGTCCCTACTTCCTAATACCATCGTGTTGGGGGTTAGGATTTCAACAGACGAACTTGAAGAGACACAAACATTCGGTCTGTAGCAATTGGCAAGGCTGAGCCCAACCACTTGGTTAAGAAGCCCTCCAGATCTGTTTCTTCTTTTTTTTTTTTTTTAAAGATTTTATTTATTTGACAGACAGAGATCACAAGTAGGCAGAGAGGCAGGCAGAGAGAGAAGGGAAGCAGGCTCCCTGCTGAGCAGAGAGCCTGATGCGGGGTTCGATTCCAAGACCCTGGGATCATGACCTGAGCTGAAGGCGGAGGCTTTAACCCACTGAGCCACCCAGGCACCCCCAGATCTGTTTCTTGTAAAGGCATTTTCTCCTTCCTAATTAATTAGCAATAAAGGCTCTAATGTTTTAGGACCATAGGAACAGTCTGTCCCCAGGAACTTGTCACGCAGTGGCTTTATTTATTTATTTTTTAAGGTAGAGGTTTCTTGAGTACACTGCAGGGGAGCAGTGGACAGGACAGCAGAGAGAGAGCCTGTCCGCCCCACCCAGTGGCTTAGCATTCATTGATACACTGACGACCCCTTGCCTAAATACGTTTTTACGTGGGTCAGTGCAGAATGCTGATCTTTACATTCTGTTATTATCACTTCAGACTCATGGATTTTTAAAGAGTTCAATGAATCTATTAACTTTATTATTCTTTTTAGTGCTCTCACAACCCCAAGCCATATGAATGGGAACCTTTTCAGGGTATCTCTTGCGTCCTTTTAACAGATCCCCAACATTCTTTTTTTTTTTTTTTTTTTTTTTAAGATTTTATTTATTTGACACAGAGAAACAGCAACAGAGGGAATACAAGCAGGGGTCGTGGGAGAGGGAGAAACCGAGCAGGGAGCCTGATGCGGGGCTCGATCCCAGGACCCTCGGATCATGACCTGAGCTGAAGGCGGATGCTTAATGACTGAGCCATCCAGGCGACTCTGTCCCCAACATTCTTTAAGTATGTCCTTGCTGTTCTGGCACACAGGAAGCTGTTCATGCTCAACTTCTGCTTTCCTTGACCCATTATTACTAGAATCAGCTGTTCTTCTAAGAAACCCTGCTTCCTTCTGGTGGAGAAGTGGTGTTTAGAAACCAAGGTGTGGATGTCAGGTGTGCCTGCTGCTAGGAGTGTCACTGCTTCCAGACACTTCCAATAGGCGTAACAAAGAAACCCAAATGTTTTTTAAAATCTCGAGCTCAATACGGTCTGTTTGATTCAGAACCGGCATCACAGGGCACGTCCTTACTTTCTCATTGCATATTTGCATCCTTCTTGTCCCGAAGTGAGAACCTTATTTACAGATTTGTTTACAAATTTACAATTTATAAAATTTACAATTTATAATTGTAATATACAATTTATAAAATTGCATATAAAATCTTCCCTTCCTTCCTTCCTCTCTTACCCTCGCTCTTTCTTTCCTTTTTTTTCTTTCCCTCCCTCCTTCCCTCCCTCCCTTCCTTCTTTCCTTCCTTCCTTCAGGTAAGAGTGAAAAGTCAGAACTGTACCCAAAAGTCACTTGAATGATTTTGCTCTTCTGTACCGATAATGTAATAATTACCATAAACAGTTAGGTTCACATGTTTCTATTCCTATTCAACTTTAGCATTTGCTTTTTTTCTCGTGCTTTTTGATATTATTCTTTTTTTTTTTAAATTTATTTATTTGACAGACAGAGATCACAAGCAGGCAGAGAGGCAGGCAGAGAGAGAGAGAGGAAGGGAAGCAGGCTCCCTGCTGAGCAGAGAGCCCGACACGGGGCTCGATCCCAGAACCCTGGGATCATGACCTGAGCTGAAGGCAGAGGCTTTAACCCACTGAGCCACCCAGGCGCCCCTTGATATTATTCTTTTAACACATAAAATATTTACATGGTCCCAGCGTCGAAACTGTATAAAACAATAAACTAAGAGAAGTCTCACTTCTACTTTCGAAAAGTAACCATTTCTTTAAAAGATTTTACTTATTTGAGAGAGAGCGAGAGAGTGGCAGGAGGGGTAAAGGGAGAGAGAGACTGTTTTTTTTTTTTTTTTTTTTAAGATTTTATTTTTTTATTTGACAGAGAGATCACAAGCAGGCAGAGAGGCAGGCAGAGAAAGAGGAGGAAGCAGGCTCCCTGCTGAGCAGAGAGCCCGATGCGGGGCTCGATCCCAGGACTCTGAGATCATGACCTGAGCTGAAGGAAGCGGCTTAACCCACTGCGCCACCCAGGCGCCCCGAGAGAGAGAGACTCTTAAGCAGACTCCTTGCTGAGCCTGGAGCCAGATGCGGGAATCAATCCGACAACTCTGAGACCATGACCTGAGCTGGAATCACAACCAGACGCCTAACTGACTGAGCTACCCAGCTACTCCGGAAGTAACCATTTTCATTAGCTCCTGATTTATCTTTTCTGTCCGCTTATTGCAAAACCAACGAATGCCTATCTGTCCTAGGACCTGTTCTTCACAGTTACCCAGGAATAGTCCGAGGTGCTGGTTCTCAGGGTCGGCCCTGACCATAGGAAGCAGATTTGGGACAGTGGAATGCCTTGTTCCTTATCCCCCACCCCCACGCCTGCTCTGTCAATTTGCGTAGTGGTGTCTGTTGCTTTAGTCATCTGTATGAAAGGCGCTACACTCTGCACTCTGGGAGGATGGTTAATGGGTCACGAGGAGGACCTGAGGTGCAGGCCTTCCAGAGAGAATGAAGATGTCCGAGTCCGGTTTCGACAGTCGGCATAACGGCCCTTGACAGGAATGGAACTGACGCTGGTACCCCCGGAGCAGATCTGGGATCTGGGAAACAGATTTTGACAAAGCGGAGAAGTTGCTTCTCTGGCGGGCCTTTTAATGCAGCTGTTGTTTTGTACTGGAGTGATTGGAGTTTCCCTTTCCTTTTCTTACCCTAGTATCTAGCTTTAATCCCCTCCTCCATCAGAGCTGCAGGAACACAGCTTTTCTTTAGAATAAACATCTCGGGGAAGTTAACTTTTCACGTTTGTTGTTGTTCTTTCCTTGACATTAAGGAGCTTTTATAAGCAATTAAAACGAAGAGAAAACCCAAACCAAAAATTCCCCTAAACTGCAAATGACCTCAGTAGGGATCTCTTCCAGTATTTCTGGTCTTAACTCCTTTGGTGAGTTTAGGGAGTGCCTCTTGGTCTCACTTCCAAGTGACAACTTTCTGCTATTGGTAAATGTGGATAAACATGTCTAATAGATTGCATTAAACACGGTTTTGGGGTCAGATTGAGCAGCGTTCGCTGTAAAACTCTAGCTGAACAGGAAGTTGGATCTAAAAGCGTTTCCTGGAATGACTTGGTCTTTTTCGAGTGGTGAATGTTCTTGGTAAAGAAACTCCTGGACAGTGGGAGATGGGATGTCCTCTGAACTGGATCCTTCCAGTCTTAAATCATTTCGTCAGTTCTTCCTTGGCGGGTGAAGCCTAATTTGACCATGGCAGGTTGCTCGGAAGGGAGGAAATAAATTCTGAAAATTGACCGCTTCCTGCTCTTGGCTAGCGATGGGTTAAAGAGGGAGATGTGAGGTTTTCCCTGATATTTTCCACGTCTTTGTGGTTTTGTTACACAGAATACCAGCTGTATTACCATTTACTTACTATTTTTCTTTAAATCAACTCACTTTTAAAGTTCTGATTTGTTTCGCTGTTGAAAAGGGAGATGAGCAGATGTTGGAGAAATGTTCATCATTTATTAGCATCAAACTAAGCCTTTTCCCCTAAAATAATTGGAAGGACCAGAAGAAAATCGAAAATGGAATAATATTTGATCCTGTTTTGATTCAGTGTTACTGAGCAGGGAATATTTGTGCCACCGAAAGTTGACCTCCATTGGGTATAGATAAGGAATTCTGCTTAGGGAAACCTTGTCCAGTGACAGATTCTTGACTGCCCTGCTGGTGTTTGGGATGGTGGTAACCACCGACACAGATAGCTTTTATGCTCAAGTTTTTAGACTGTCCTTGAAAACTAGGGGTTTCATAGTAGTGGACATGGGTCTAAAAACGCCCTTATTTCAGGTCAAGGCACTGGTGTTTCCTCTAGGAACAGATCACAGGCATACCTATTGCAATCCATGTTCAAAAAAGCCAGAAGATGTGACAGGATAAAAATAAAGGTGAGACACAATAAGATAAACAAGGGATGAGATACATAAGAATTAAAATAAAAATAAGGGAGGAGAGGACAAAGAAGAATTAGCAGCGAGGCTAAAAATGTGTATCACGGTGACTGTACACCTGCTACATAGGGACGTAAGGTTGTGCATGTCCTAACAGCTCGTGTCACCTTGGTCAAGAAAGAAAACCCTAGCAAAGCTCTGTCAGACTCCCTAGCTGTGGTCCTGGTTCCTGGTAACCTCTGTGTGGTGGCAACTGAAGGAAGCAGCTTGTGGGGGTGGGGGGCGTGGGGGGAGCTGCTGCTTCATTTACAGATCAACCAAAAGCTGGAAAAACTCTAGCAAAAAAACAGTAACTTTGGCTTTATTTATTTATTTTTTTAAGGTTTTATTTATTTGAGAGAGAGAGCACAAGCAGGGGGAGTGGGAGAGGAAGAAGCAGAGCCCGCTGAGCAGGAAGTCCCCCACCCGGGGCTCCATCCTAGGACCCTGGGATCATGCCCTGAGCTGAAGGCAGCTGCTTAACACCTGAGCCACCCAGGCGTCCCTAACTTTGGCTTTAGAATAGTTGGTGTTGAGCCCTTCTGGCAACAGTTAATTAGCATAATCAGCTCTCCATTTGAGGCCATAAACTTGCACCATAGGTGGTAAAGAAGGCCTATCTGTATGTTTTGTTCTAGAAAAGGTCTGTGCCCAGCTCATCCGAAAGTGTCATCATTAGAAACAAGTTACAAAGAAGAAAGGCTAGAATGGAAATCTCTTCTGATCTGTTTGAAACCACTCCCTTAGGAGAACATTTCTGATTGTGACTCATAAATGGTCACACTACAGGATCTGGATGAGCCTCAGTAGCCCAGGGTTGTGTCCATGCCCTTGGCCTATGACCTGCTCCTATCCGAAGAAGAAGGGCTCCTTCAGAGCCACAGGTAATCTGAGATTTCTGATGGCTCTCTTCCCAGAGTTGGGAAAGTGACTGGGGTATGAGGTAAAACCCTGATAAAACGTTGGCCTGAGAAACCCCGGCTCATTAAGCAAGTATCTAATCGGTACCTGCCGTCACCTCTTTGGCCGGGGATGGGTAAGTGTCACCAATAAGTGTCACCAATAAACCCCCGTTTATTGTGGATGATGGGGCTGCTTGCAGGCAGGCCAGCTAGAGTGAATTTAGCCGTCCAGGGGCAGGCCAGGCTCTACCATGGAAACTGGGGGGTTTCAAGTGAAAGGCAAGTACTTAGCAAACAAGATGAAGCCCTGTGTTTACATCTGGAAGGTCCCCAGTGTAAAGCATGCCTTCCCATGAGGTAAGATTCTCCTCCTGCTCAGCGCTTCCAGTCAGAATGCTAGAAGCGAGGGCCGTCGTGAGAAAGCCAACCTGAGGGGATTTCCTGTTCCTTCTGTGCTTGCAAAAGCTTTGACTTTGGAGTGTCCGTCTCCTCTTACATAGGGTTTCAGGCCATTTCTTTCTTCAGCCATTATTGAAAAGAATTTTGGCAGATGCAGGGGCCAGATTAGACCTTCTTATCTCCGTCTCCCCTCGGGACTGCTGTCGAGTTCCCTGTCTCACATGACAGGGATCATTCTCTGTTGGTTTCGATGGAGTTCTCTGGCACACTGGATTTGATTTGTTGTAGCACATACGTTCCCTGTGCCAAGGTACACAGAGTCTCCTGACTTAAAGGCTTGTTTTATGATTTTTTTCCCCTTAAACTTAATTTATTCTACATATCCCATGGCAGAGCTAAACATTTGCGGGTGTTGGGCCTGCCAGAGCTGGTGGTGTGGATCAGATGGGGCTGTGTCTATACTCGTTGAAGGATGGGAGGATTGCCTCCTTCTGGGGCCCATTTGCAGAGAGCGCTGGACTAATTCAAACAAAACTTTTGAACAGACTTACTCACAAAGAGAACCTATGGGATAAATCGATCCTAGGGCAGCAGTCAAGTTCTTGCTAGCCTTAGGAAAGCTCTTTTGGACCAGATGGAAAGCCCTCCCTTCCCTCTGCTTGCAGCCCTGGGCATAAGTCTGCTGGGTCTCCTTGGGGCACAAGGGGTCCCAGGAGATTCAAGGGCTGAAGCGAGCAGGGGGGACTGGGAAGGCTTTTAACCCTCTCTTTGTGTATAAAGAACTCTAAACTTTTAAAATTCCCCTCAGGTGAGCAGATGGAATCATTTAAAAATCCACTCAACTGGGGCGCCTGGGTGGCTCCGTTGTTAAGCTTCTGCTTTCAGCTCAGGTCATGATCCCAGGATCCTGGGATCAAGCCCCACGTCAGGTTCCTTGGTTAGGGGGAAGCCTGCTTCTCCCTCTCCCACTTCCCCTGCTTGTGTTCTCTCTCTCTGTGTGTTTCTCTCTGTCAAATAAGTAAAATCTTAAAAAAAAATAAACTCAACTAAAAAAAAACAAAAAAAACAAAAAAACCTCTCAGCAATAGGGTTCCCCCTTTCCCAGTACCCGGTAGGGCATGGACTTTCAAGGTGTGGAGACCAGCAAGGTATGGTGAGAAATGAGAATTAGAGAGAGTGATTCCAGACTCATTCGCTTACTCAGCAGAGATTTGGATTATGGGCGGACCTGGCGCCAGGCCCTGTGCCCAAGATGGGGCCTCTCAGCCCTGTCCTCTCAGACCGTGGCAGGGCCATTGAGGAAGACGGGTCACATGTATCGTGAAAATCACAAGCAGGGCTAGGAAGGAGGAGCATCAGGACCTGGACGTACAATGATGGACCCGGGCTAAGACTCGGAGGGGGCAGTGGGCAGAGATGGCTCTCCTGAGGAAATGACATTTGGTCTGAGATCTGCAGGATGGGTAAGAAGTAACCCAGGGAGGGAAGGAAAAAAAAGAAAACAAACCTAGTCACAGGGACTTATGTAGGAAAGAGCAGCTAGGACCCAAACTTTACTGCCTGGTGTGAGAATTGCTAGGCAGCTTCTTAAAATCTGTCCTTTTGCATCTCACCCTCAGAGAGTCAGAAGTGGGGCCCAGCAATCTCTAGCCCCGCAGGGGATTCTGATGCAGGTCTTCCTGGGGGGAAATGCTGCCTTAAACGTGGTTGGAGAAGCTCTTTCTTTTCAATGTGCCATTTTTCGCTGGAGATGACTCCAGGCCTCCTTTGTCAAGGTGGATACAGTTAGGTTTAGCGTAAATGTAACCCAACTGCTCAGGGGACCTTGCCAGCTTCCTGGTCATGGTGCGTTTTTTGTTTCCTTGATGGCAACACCACTGCTGTGGCCGAGGTGGGTTCTTACTTTGTGGGGGCGGGGGGACCTTGTGGGGAGGAGTCATTTGTGACGACCCCAATGACAAAAGTGAGACCGAGCCAGCAGGGTTTCCTCCTTGGTAGAGGACTTTTCTCTTTCTTTTCTTTTTCTTCCTTCCTTCCTTTCTTTCTCTCTCTTTCTTTAAGATTTTGTTTATTTATTTGACAGCACACACAAGCAGGGGGAGCGGCAGGCAGAAGCGGAGGGAGGGGGGGAGGTCAGCGGGCTCTGGAGGTCAGCGGGCTCCCCACTGACCTAGGAGTCTGATGCGGGACTTGATCATGGGATCATGATCATGACCTGGGATCATGACCTGAGCTGAAGGCAGATGACTGAGCCACCCAGGTGCCTCTCTATAGAGCTTTCTGGAAGCAGTGGGGCCACGGTCAGCATGTAAGGGTGAGCTGGGCCCCACTAGATTCTCGTCCCCTTTTCTCCTCACTGCCTCCATTGGCACAGGACCCAAGGAATTTAAGGTGACAGGACTGTTACTAGGATTGGAGTCACTGATTAAACTACATTATGCTTTTTCCATCCGCCGTTTCAAGTCTGTGCTTATATCAGGAGAGAGTGCTGAATGCATTCCTCCTTTGAACCCCTGGAACACTTGCTAACCTCCTTGCCAATAGAGAAAGCAGACCTCAGAGCCTTCTGCAGGCACCAGGGGCTGGATGAAGTTTAATAATTATTTGGTTTTTGTTCTTTTTATTTTGACACTTATCTTCTGTTTAGTGGTACTGGTTTTCCATTTACAATAGCAGTATAAGATTTCCTTTCAAAATAAATTTTGTTTTCTAAAAAAGAGTGTTTAAACCAGTAAATAAGAGGGAGTACAGACTGTCAGTGTCAAGTTTGTGACAGTGATAGATGTGAACAACGGCATGTGGGAAATCTGCACACCGGAAGGAGCCACTGGATTTCTGTGTCTTTCCATCCTCTTCGCAACCCTCCTAGGCAGGAATGGCCATTTCCCCCAGTTTACAGCAGAGATCGCTTCCTCAGGGAAGTAAAGGGACTTGGACAACCTGGTCCACGTCACCACTCTGCTCTCTCAGCCTGCTCTCGCCGTGACTAGGGCACACAGCGACCACAAATGCTTCTGAGACCCCTCCCCTCCCCTGCTTCCTCTGCATGGTGCTTTGGGCATTTCCCCTTTCTGTCTGTGGCCTAGAGCTGCTCTCAGAGGAGCGGGCAGGACTGACCCCACCCTCGGTCCCAGCCTTTTTCATTTCAGCCTGGAGAACTTGGGGTCTTAATTGTCAAGTCACCCACAACCGAGCTCAGGGGCACTCGGGTGGTCTGGAGCCCAGTTTGAAGCTTGTAGACATTGAATAGTTCAGTTCTGGTAAAGGCTGACAAGATTATTGAGCTCCTGAAAATGAAAATGGTCAGCGTGTCCCAGAACGTTCGAGCTGCTTCTGGAGAATCACTTTGTGTGTGGTTTCTGTTCAGAAGGCCCAGCAGCTTGAGTTCCCAAAGCAAGTGATTAGTGGCATAGTCGAGGACTGATTCACTAGGACGTTTCTATTCTGGAGCAGGAAGGCAGTCTGGTGGCAACCTCAGAAACTGTACACTCCCAGCCCCTTTCAGTTCTGTGGCACCAGCGGCTTCTAGAATCTAGGATCAGCTGGCGCACCTAGCCAGGGAGCATCCGCAAAGCGCAGCACCTGTCTTGGAAACTGATGTCGGTGGCGACAGGCAGCATCTGCTTCTGGATGTCACAAATGCTGTGGTACCTTGGGAATGTGCTGGGAAGGACACTGGGGTTTTTGTAAGTGGCCATTCATCTTGTCTGTAGAAACCTCAGGCTTTCCTCCCTCCTGACTCAGCTTAGGGCAGCGTCTTCTGGAGCCAAAGAGAATGCACAGCCTTTCTGGAGGGAGAGCCAGCCCTCTACGGGGGGACCTCAAAGAGGGATGCTTCTCTCTGCAAGTTTGTCACAGTTTGTTCACGGTCGCCTTCCCTTTGACCCACAAGTCGGAGATGTGGGCTGATTTTTCTCACATCTGCATGTAGTATTTTTAAAAGGCTTCTATTTAAGAAGTGCTGTATTTTCCAGGCTGCTTGTGGGCACTGGTGGGCTCTGTTACCTTGGGCGAGTCGTCTTGCTCCCGTCCCTGCATCCATAGCACATGGAGGAGTTTCCTCCCCAGGGTCCTGGAATGCCATGGGGGTGACAGAGGAAGGACAGATGAGAAAGGGATTAGAAAGGGTTCAGGATACAACGCTATTTCGCTTTTCTCTCGCTGCTGTTTCAAGCGGTGAGGATTTCATGGTGCACACTGGCCCCGGTGCACATATATGCATGCATCTGGCTTAGTTAGGGGTTGTTTACAAGGAACAGAAATGCACTCAAGCTGGCATGAGTGGATTGGGTTAGGCTCTCAGAATACAGTTGTTAATCACACGGGCATCCAGATTCAGGAAATCGAGTTCAGCTGGGAGGCAGAGGACCAGAATGGGAGTCAGAAATCGGGCCCCTCTCGCTCTCCTGCTTGGGGGCTGCAGTTTCTCATTTCCTTCTCTGTTCTCTGCCGTCTGTTTTTGTGACTGCCCCTTCTCGGTCACCTTCATTTTTCTCTGCTTGTCGTTGATCTAGCAAGTCTACTCCTGCCTCCACTTCACCTCCACCACTGTATGTCTAATCAGCGCTGGTCCACCTTTTCCACATCCCTACCGCATTTAGAAAACAATCTTTGTTTGTGTTCTGGGATGAAAGGACAAGGCAGCTTGCCACCAGAGGCCAGGGACTAACGATGGTGGGGGTGGGGGGGCAGTGAGGGCGGGGGGCTCTAGCCTCCCTGAGGGCTGAGAGGATCAATATGGCGCCTTCCTCTAACCTAGGCGTTACACGTTGGTTGGGAAGTTCTGACCGTACTAAATCTGTCTTTTCTTTTTCTTTCTTTTTTTTTTTTTAAAGATGATTTATGTATTTATTTGTCAGAGAGAGAGAAAGGGAGAATGCACGAAAGTGAGTGAGCAGACAGAAGCAGAGGGGAGAGGCAGGCAGAGGGAGAAGCAGGCTCCCAACTGAGCAGGGAGCCCAATGCGGGATTCGATCCCAGGACCCTGGAATCATGACCTGAGCCGAAGACAGACACCTATCTGACTGAGCCACCCAGGCATCCCTGTCTTTTATTTCTTTTTAAAGATTTTATTTGTTTATTTGACAGAGAGAGAGAGAGAACACAAGCAGGGGGAGCAGTAGAGGAAGAGGGAGAAGCAGACTCCCAACCAAGCAGGGAGCCCTACTCGGGGCTTGATTCCAGGACTCTGGGACCACAACCCAAGCCGAAGGCAAATACCCAACCGACTGAGCCACCCAGGCGCCCCGTGAATTGTCTTAGTACCCAATTTCTAAATTACCAGGAGAGGGTATGACTGGCCTCAGATCAGGTGTACACACCTGCTGCAGTCACCTGTGGCCCGAGATTGGTGCCCATGGGGCTCACATGTCCCACCGTGGGGCTTGGGGGTGTGTGGGGCAAGGACCAGCATCCCAGGTGGAGTGTCCAGATGGCAAGCAGGTTCAGGTACACAGCAGACTCCTTTCCTCCCTTGAAGGCAGGGACCTTTGTCCTTAGTCTCTATATCCCCACACCATCTGGCACAAATACTTGGTAGGTTTTCGATGCTCAGTAAATGTCTGTTGATGAGTAAGCGACTAGGCATATGCGTGGTATAGATCTGAGGTTACTCTGAGCGGCGTCTTTTTTTTTTTTTTTTTTTTAATTTATTTATTTGAGAGACAGAGAGAGAGCATGAGAGGGGAGGTCGGAGGGAGAAGCAGACTCCCCATGGAGCTGGGAGCCCGATGTGGGACTCGATCCCAGGACTCCGGGATCATGACCTGAGCCGAAGGCAGTTGCTTAACCAACTGAGCCACCCAGGCGCCCCCTGAGCGGCGTCTTAAAGTGTGATGCTTGATGTCTCTAGAAAACTCCCTCGGCCCCCGCCCCCCCACACCCTTGGCCATGTCCTGTCCTCGAACACTGCTTCGCCCCAGTTCTCTAGCACTCCTAGCGACCAGGGACATTCTTGCTGTTTTCTTCTTTCTCGTTATCATCTGAAGCCTCAAACTCAGTCGTTAACCAGCGAGGCTGGCTGCCTGTGTTTCTTCTCAGTATGAAGCATTTGGAACCAATTGTGCCGTGGCCCCTTTGAGTTAGCTGTTTAGAAGTAAAACAACACACACTAATACTTCATTGTAAAAATGTCTTTCCGGCCAATATCTTGGACTTTTGTGTTTCTGTGGAAACGCCCATCTATATTTCCTGCTTGGGTTTTTTGTTTTTTGTTTTTTTTCCTTTTTTCCTCCTAATGGCCAGACATTAACCTGGCAAATAACTACTATGTTTTTAAAAATTCTGCTGATGTTAAGCAAGCAGCAGCAGTTACCTTTGGAGATAAGAAATCAGCTTTCAGTAATTGGACATAAATTGTTGGTGGCTGACATCCTGTTGAGAGTGACAGAGACTGCAAAGACCCTCTGCTTAATTAACGATTTCATCTCAGCCCCTTCACTCACCCTGTCTCATAACAGCTCTGTTTTAGCAGAGAGATGTGGATCGACGATATTTCTTTGTAAGAATTGGGGAAATGTAATACTTTGTTCTGTATTTGCTCCCATATTTCTTTCTATATTGGATGTGGAGCTCTTTTTTGTTTTGTTTTGTTTTGTTTTCCTTATTCTCCACGAATCACTTGGATGCATAAATTCAAGGACATTTGTTTGCGGCTCTCATACATCTGTCTTGAATTTCATCTTTTCCACCCAGTCTTCTACTTTCCAAACAATTTACCTCCCTCTTTCTCTCTCCCTGCTGTTCCTCCTTTCACTGTGGACCCTTTCATTTCAAGAGCTGGCAGAGGGGACCCGTGCAAGCCGCAATCCATTTCTATATAAAGGCCTTGGGGGGCATGTTGATCACAGCTTCTGAAGACAGGACACGACTCCTTTCACTCAGGACACAGCTGGTCCATGGCAGGGTGACTCCTGCTGCTCCTCAGAGCTGCAGCAGAGCCTGCCGGGTTCCCGGTGACATAATGGCGTTCCTGTCACAGCCCAGTCCAGTCCAATTTACGGAGCACCTTCCTGTGCCAGGCTCTGCGCGGAATGGGCCCCAATGACTGTCCTCTTTGATCTCCCCCCCCGCACCAGACTGGGAATTTCTCACATCATTGTAAATGTTTCCTTCCCTCCCCTTGTCATTTGGCCCAGGCTCTGCTGGCCTTCCTGAGGCAGGAAAGTGGTAACAAGGGGTTTAACTGGGCACTTGGAAAGTTCTGCCAAGAAACAGAGCTTTTCTGCAGCCAATGGGGGGGGGGTTGCACAGCAAAAAAAAAAAACCCAATGAAATAGCAATCAGCTAGGAAATGGAAAGGAGTGCTCTACTGAGTGCCAATGGCCCCGCCACGGATCAGGTACAAACAGTGCTGAAATGCTAAACATTTCTGTAATTCGCACAAACCACACTTCCTGCCCCTGTTTTCATCTCAGGAGTGGACGTAGAAACGCTCCGCCTGCGCTGCCGGCCTGTGTGTCGTAGCACTGGGGTTAGGAGGGGTGATGCCGTCGCCGTCCCAATCGACTGGAAGCTGTGGGAAGTTTCCAGCCTACTGGCCTGATTTCTTTTCGGAAAGCAACTTATTTAGTAGCTGTTTAGGAAACTACGGTGAACGTGGAAAAAGCAGACTCCAGCTCGGCCTGTTTTTCATGCCGCGTCTGTAGAGTCACATGCGAGAAGCTGAGAAGCTGCCTCTTTCTTGGCCTGAATGTCACCGTCGTCACCATAATCATTTATGGAGCGCCGACTGTATGCAAAAGCAACAGGAGATTTTATTACCCGGGAGGGACGCGTCTAGTGAAGGACACATGAGCCCTTCTTTTGATTTTGAGCCCTGTGAAGGTGACGGGAATAGGCCTTCTGGAAGGATGGAATCCCCTCTTGCTGTTGACTTGGCAAGTCACTTCACAGCCCGAAACTCCCTTGTTTCCACGGTGTGCGACGTCTGCCTCTTTCTCATCGGAGTTTTCCACCGTTGTACGTGGTTCGGGGGGCCTCTGTCATGTGCAGTGTTCATGTTGGATGTGTCATTCTAGTGCTGAGTGAGAGTTAGTAGAAAATCAGAGCCTGGAGCTCCAAGATCATGGCTTGTCAGCACCCCCAGAATGGAGGAGGCTTGAGGGGAGCCCTTTTGTCGTGTCTGGACCTTGCGATAACACCATCACAGTGGTGGTCGTCAGGGGCGGGGGCGTATTCTGTTTTCAGATGAGAAAAGGCTTCTTAGCATGGATTTTTTTTCTTTTTTTCAACAAAATGAAACAAACCTTGCTAACTTATTTTTTTGCAAAGTCTCTTGGTTGGATTAGTTGAGGTGAATTGATGGTGTCTGCCACCTTCCAACTAAGGGCGAGGAATGGAGAGATAGAGTCCTGCCCCGACAAGCAACTTCCTCCAGCAGAATTGCCACATCTACAAGCCATGGAATGGCACTCTTCCTTCCACAGGGTCCTTATTTCGAGAGTTCTTTTTTTCCTTTTGTGTTTACTTGCAACCTTCTGGGTCCTATAAAAATCTGGTGTGCAGACACTCAGGATTTATTTCTCTGGTATGAACTCAACATTCTGGGTTGAACTGGTGTGGTGACACGTCTCTCAAAGGAGGTGGCAGATCGGGGATCCCAGTGTTTGAGTAAAAATACACTGCTCAGAACGAACGTGGGCCAACTTGAACTCTTTCCTGATTATATCAGCAGAGGAACCTCAGTGACACAAGCCGCAGACACCCCAGCTCTGCTCCCTCATCCCTCAGGACCCTGGAGCCATTGCCTCTGGGACCAGGACATGGTCTCTCAGACTCCAGACCGACTCTGGCTCCTCGTCCTGTCTCATGGGCAAACTCCCAGCCTCTTTAATCCTTCTCCCTCTATAGCATTTGGCCCTGGTCTGTTATTACTAGCCACCCTCTTACTATTCCAAACCACTCTGCCCAGCTAGAGGTTTTTTTGCACCAGATGGGGCTTTAGGAAATCCCCCTGTCAGCTTGTGAGAGCTACAGCATGGGGAAACAGAACAGCCTTTCCCTCCGTCTGTGGTGTCGGCCAGTAAGAACTTGGCAGCCATATGTTCCTTTGTACTCCCAGCAAACTGCTCATCTCCTGGCTTGTTGAGTTATTATGGCAGGAAGTTGTATAGCAGAATCAATGAACCTCTTTAATTAGTGTTACAAATGATACCAGGTTCCTAGGTTCCAAGCGTTGAGGAACGAGATTCTCCAAGGCCACAGGGGACTAGAGCGACAACGAACTATGGGCAGAGGAAGGAAAGGAATATTTTGCATTTTAGCGATTTTGAAAGGGCGAAAAGAAAATACTGACATTTTTGTGTTTATGTTGGCATCATTTCGAATCTTAATAATTTGTTGTTGTTGTTGTTGTTGATTGAGGCCAATCCTAAGGTGTGGCTTTCTGAAAGGAAGTTTGGTGACAGAGTTGGTTGGTGAGTGAGTTCTGAGAAGGAGGGAGGAGGAGGCCGCCAGGCTTCAGCTCCCTGCGGGCTTCTTCCACTGCTGGCTGCATGTGGGATGCAGCCTCCTTCCAATGCTCTTTGTCACCAGACTCACAAGATGGGGGCCCACTGCTGCTAGGCCCGGGTCTCCAAGCCGTGGGGGACAGTCCTTTTTTATTTTTTAATTTCTCATGCCCACCCGCATGGCCACCATCAGCCCCCCTTGCGCCTCAGGTGCTTGTGAGCGTTTCTTAGTCAATTTCTGTCACTCCACAGAAAGCAGGGTCCACAGACTGGGGGCCAGCCTGCAGTGTCGTCTTCATTTCCATGAAGAAGGGGAGCTGTTGCCCCACCCCCAGCATCGTTCGGAAGTAGAGACTCCTCTGCTCTCCCTTCCTTTGTCAGGCTTGATCTGCTTACCTGCTGGCAGAAGTTCTCTTGTAGAATATTCTCATCCTGGGTCCCAGCGGGCCAGGGCTGCTGAGCTGTCCCAATCACCCAAGTCCATGACTCCCTGTTAAGTGCTCTTGGCAGTGTGACCATGTGCAGAGCCTTTGCCCTCAGTGGGCTTTCCGACGTACAACCTGGAAGGGCACACGTTAGACGTGTCCTCATGTGAGTGCTTGCTGGGGCCCAGGGGCCGCCCTGAGCACATACATGCGTGATTCTCCCAGGAGATGGGTACTACCGGACTGTTTCGCCATTGAAGAGCCAGAGGCTTGGAGAGACCAACCTGGCCGAGGCAGCAGAGCAAAGGTTCCGGTGGGTGCTTTCCGCGCCCAGAGCCCAAGCACTTGCTGGCCACACTGCTTCCCACCTCGATGCAGTAAAGCCGGGGGACTGCCAGAACGCAGCGATCCCCTGGGAGAAAGGATTAAGGGGTAGTGGTTGGTTTGTGCCCAAGACCGAGTGTGGCCCTTCATCCTGGGAACCGGCCGTGCATTTGACAGTGCGCTGGAGTCACAGGATAAGGCAGAGTCTGGCTTGCTGTGGACAGGTGCGGCGTGTGCTGGAGGGCTGGCCGCTGCCGAGGAGAGACCGCTCTATAAAAGGAAGCGCCATACCATTCCCGCACCTCTCCAACCAGGGGCAGAGCGATTTCTGTTGTAAAAGAATTCATGCAGAGCAAGGTGAGACTCACAAGAACTTAAGTCCGCATAGCGCCAGTGAGCGACCGGCATTCCCTCACTCCGTCAGGCTGTCTCCTGGCCTGGTTCCCCTACCTGTGGGTGGCCCAGATGCTTCAAGGCCAGAGAAGTCGTTTCCTCCACCTGCTCCACCAGAATAGGAGCCAGCAGCTGACCTGGGCACTAATAAACAGGAGTTGGGGTGGGGGTGGTCACCACATTTTTCATCCTCTGCATCACCTGAGATGCAAGCCTACCTCCTGCACCTACCTACCTTCCTTCCTCCTGGCAGTTGCCGTGATCTGCCCTGGGCCTGGACAAAAGTAGTCATGGTTCCGTCTCCTTCCCGCCCTTTTAAAGATTATTTATTTATTTATTTATTTGTCAGAGAGAGAGAGAGAGAGAGAGCGAGCACATGAGCAGGACCAGGGGGAGTGGCAGGAAGAGGGGGGAGCAGGCTCCCTGCTGGGCAAGGAGCCCCATGTGGGGCTTGATCCCAGGATCCCGGGATCATGACCTGAGTCAAAGGCAGACGCTTAACCAGCTGAGCCACCCAGATGTCCTGGGTTCCGTCTTCTTCTTCTTCTTCTTTTTTTTTTAATTGTGGTAAAACAGATAAAAGGTAACATCTGTCAACGTACTCCTTTTCGACTGGTAAACTGTTAAGATTCCTGAAGGCCGACCCAGTATTTCACCCCCGTTGTTTCTGTCTTGCAGAACTTTGATTCATGCTGGGAGGCAACAAGAGCCAATATTGGATCCCATAGCCCAGCTAGGTCAGCGATCCGTTGGTTAGAAAACTTACCGTTCTGATATTTAGAGTAATGAAGGATCAATTTTTTAATGTCACTCCAACCCAGTCTTCTCTTTTGTGTTTAGTACAGCCTGGAGTGGCAGAGATGATCCCAGGAGGGTGTGTGGCACGTGTAAGGCCTGATACCTGTGTCTGCGGGAAGCAGGTGGACGTGTTCTTTCCTGAACCTCACACTCTGTGACCCGTGGGGCATGGACCCTCTTTCTGAAGGAGCTATGGTGAAGGGAGCATTGATCATCGCTCCAGGTTCATGAGCGCAAATCCTCGAGGAGGACTTTGGTTTCTCATCCTTAGCCTGGCCCGTCCGCCTGCCTCTTTCCCTTGGTCTCACCTGCTGGTTGGTTCTCTGTGTTGGCTTCAGGCAAAGGAGAGGTAGGAAGATGAGGAGAGTGCAGGAGTCCAAGGCCCCATCAGAGAAAGGGAGAAGAGCTCTAATTCCACCAGCACTTGTTTTGAACAATTTTTCTTCAATTTAAAAAGCCTTCTGGGCCCCCAACTGTCCCAGGGCACTGGGAAGAGTCTTAGACGTCAGGGGGCCCTTAGCTAGTGGTTAGCTAGGCGTCTCGTCTGGCTGGCCCCTCCACAGTGTGCCCTCCCTTCCAGTCCTTCATCCCACTCGGTCACCCATCATCCATTGAACACATAACATGTGTCCGGGCGTGAACTTGGCCAGCCAACAGCTGTACCAGGCTAAAATTTCAGTCACAGGACAGATCATGCTGGAATCATGCCTCAGGAGCAAGGTTTCATCTTACCTCTGGGACAGGGTTCTGCTGGAGCATTGAGAGTGATCCTGAAATGACAGTAGTGACAACAGCAACAATAATAGTAATTGATAGTAACACAGCAGCTAACTAACCCTCTAGTACCCCATCCGTGCCGGCTCTGTCTAAGCACTTCATGGAACATAATCTAAATCTTCATAACATCTAGCCAAAGGTAGAGGTATTGTTATCCCCATTTTTTTTTTTAAGATTTTATTTATTTATTTGTCAGAGAGAGAGAGTGCACACAAGCAGGCAGAGTGGCAGGGAGAGGCAGAGAGAGAAGCAGGCTCCCCCCTGAGCAAGGAGCCCGATGTGGGACTCTATCCCAGGACCCTGGGGTCATGACCTGAGCTGAAAGGCAGAGGCTTAACCCACTGAGCCACCCAGGTGCCCCTGTTATCCCCATTTTGCAGATGAGAAAACCAAGAGAGAAGTGAGATAGCTTGTCTGAGGTCACCAACCAGCGGGTGGCCAGAGCAGAATTAGATCTGGGCCACCCTGGGCTCCAGAGCCTATGCTAAGTAACCTGCAGCCTTATGGGCCGCCTCCAGATTGTGTGTGGAGGGCTTCTTTTCTCTCCCACCGTATAGATAATGAACTTTAGTAGTGTTCATTTAGGAAGGGTGGGGACGCTTTTAAGGCTTTGTGGTCAGCACTTGGTGGAAGGGCAGGGGCAAGCCTTGCCTAAGAGGGCTCTCCGACCTTGCCAGGGAGCTCGCTGATGAATCTTACATCTGTGTTAGCTTTGGGCTTGATCCCATAGATTTGCAGCAGCTGTTGAGAAGTAAAAACTTGGACCCCCAATCAAGTGCAAGTCCCAGACCTCGGAACGAGAGGCAGATTCTGAGTCACCCTCCAGAGTTGGGGCTTCTCGGAAATCTCCAGGTTGCATTTCCCTGTGGCATCTGTGGGTCCTGACAAATCCCTCCCCGTGTGTCAGAAGTGCTCGGCTTTCGAGCGAGCCATTTTGCAGTGTGCCGGTTCCCAGCCCTGTCCCTTTTGATATTTGCTTCATTGTTTCATGGGTCACTGGAGAAGCGTTCCTGGCCGGCATTCCTAGGATGATAGCTCCAACCACAGCCTCGGCTTTGCTAACCAGAACCAGCCGCCAGCCGAGGAACGGGAACTTTCAAGTAACTCAATAGCCCATTTTGTCATCCTTGTTGATTTCTGCCAAGCTGAGCTAATGCTGTCTCCTCTGCCTTTTTTTTCCCATCTCGTCTTTGTTGCCTTGCTTCTGAATCCGGCGAACTAGTTCTAAGCCCTTAGATCTCTGAGCTCAGAGGGTTTTCTGCGACCTCTTCTGCCCACGTCACCTGGCCTCTGGGCAGCTCCGAAAGGAGGTGGCACAGCCAGTCCGACTGTCGTCAAGGTGAACTTGGGGTGGACGTTTGGCCAGATGGTCACCCGAGTCAGGGCAGGCACTGGATGTGAACATCACTCCCTTGTCTCCAGCTGCAGCCGTGCCAGCCAGGGAGGCCCTGTCCATGTGCTGAGGTTGCTGGGAGCCTTTTCTCTCCAGTGTCTGGTTCAAAGGCTGCAGGGGTGGGGGTGGGGCACAGCCAGCCTGGGGTCCTCCCTCCTCCCCAGCATCTCCGCCCCAGGCACACTGCGCTTGACCCCGAGGTCACCTGCCACAAGGTGAGGAGGCCAAGCCGAGAGTCCCGTCTGAACCACACATGTCACACGTGTCGGAGTTCTGAGGAGGGAGAAGAGCAGAGTCCATGGAGTCTACTCAAAACAATTTCCAGATGCCCCTTGAAAATCTGGAAGTCCAAAACGGAAGTGGCAGGCAGAGGAGGGGGGTGGGGGGAAGCCAACAGACCTCATAAACCTGGCCTCAAAATAGGTATGTGTTTTGCAAAAGATTCTCATGGCAAAAATACCACCTCGACAGAAGGAAATCCCATTTTCTGGGGAGTTCTATATCCAGTCCACTAACTATGTGGTTGATTGATTAACTTTATAACAGAGCTGACAGGAAATTTTTTTTTTTTTTAAAGAGGAAGCTTACAAGACAAGGGGGCAATAAGCATAAATTGGATACAGATACTAGTGACGTGTCCCATGTGTACCGTGCTTTGGTTTTCACAGCGTCTCCTCCCCCGTCACCTCACCTAAGTTTCAAATTCGTCCCGACGCGTGGGCATTACTGCTCCAGGCAAGCAGGCGTGATCCGCCCAAGCTCCAGGACCGGTTCTCCTACTGACGCCCACTGAGAGGTCAAGGCCGGGAGGTGAACCGGGCCTGCTGGCACCCATGTTCATTCTGCATTGCCGGATTTCCTCCCAAGAAGGAGGAGCTCTAAGAGAGTGAGAAGGCCCTGACTCTGGTTCCCGTCTCTGATGAAATGCTCTAATATCACACCAGGGAGGAAGAGGAACTCCTTCCTTGGGGATCCTTAAAACTAAGTGCAGTCAGGGGCCTGGGTGGCTCAGTCGGGTAAGCAACTGCCTTTGGCTCAGGTCATGATCCTGGAGTCTCAGGATCGAGTCCTGCATCGGGCTCCCAGCTCAGCAGAGCGTCTGCTTCTCCCTCTGAGACATCAGGGGGCCCTGTCTCATGCTCTCTCTCTCTCTCTCTCTCTCTCTCACTCTCTCAGTAAATATATGAATCTTTAAAACAAAGAAACAAACGGTGCAGTCGGTGCTTAGTCCTGGGTGGTTCTGATCTGTAGCATCTTGAAGGCAGAGGATGAATTGGAGGCCGCGGGCAGTAGTCGGTTCCGACAGAGTTCAGGAGTGTAGCAGCAGCGTGGGACCAGGATATAACCTCCCACTCTTCACTGTTACATCATCTCAGAGTTTAGGCAGATGCCTATTTTTATTAGAGGGAGTTTTACAGATGGGGCAATATCGTAGCTCTCTCGGTTGAATCAAGGTCAAGCCATGCCCTACGAGGAACTCCCAAGATGGGGGAGGTCATCATCTGGGGTCCATAGGTCACTTGGGATCAGACAGGTTGACCAGCAGCCCTCAGGGAGTTCACAAAATCTGTGAAATGACACACAGACTTTTTTTGTGAATGTGCATTTTTTTCCGGGGAAAGAATCTGTAGCTTTTATCCTCTCAAGTGTCCACGACACCAAAATGGTTATGAAGCCTGCTTTAAGAGGCCTCTTTGAAAACCGTTAGTGGACTTGAGATGTCACACACACTTGAAAAGACACAGGGGTGAGTCTTGGGATCATTTCTTCAAGCTCTGGCATTTCTCCTTTCCAGTCAGCATAAGAGAATCATCAAAGAGGACCTCTGTGACTTTTCTAACATAAGGTCCACTTTCTGACTGAGGTATCAAAATGGACATCCTTAGAAAGATCATTCCCGTGCCTTCTGCACCGACTCAGAGCAGGGCGGCTGTGATGCTGCAGCCCCAAAAGGACGGGCCTGTGCAGTCTGCACATCACCTATGAATGCCGGAAGTTCCTCAGTAAATCGTTGTTCTATAAAATTATACCATGATGTATTAGTCTACAGAAGGATGGACTTTGCAGTGTCAGCGATGAGTCTAAAAGCATCATTACTTTCCACTGAACCAGTGGGCCTTTATTTGGAAACAAAGATCCAACAACTATGGATAAAACATAAGCCAAGACCTCCTGTCTCCCCTGAGCCCCAGTGAGAAAGAAAGGGGGGACATACCTAGTAAGGAGGGAGGGAATGGAAGGGTTAGGGGGATTCTGGAGAGGTTTCTTACCTTTCCAAGAAGGATACTGAGAGAAAAGAATGATTTCTGATGATTAAGGGTGGGACGGAGGAAGGATGTTCTAGTCCTTCTGCCTACAGGAGAGACCCAGAACAAATTGTTCTTTTTATCTGTGCTGGGTGGTGAGACAGCATCTTTGTTCTTAGAGTCTTAAAAAGTATTGTACTAATGCCCATAGGGTATCCCCCCGGCAGGCCAGCCAGCCCGCAGGTCCCCCTTTTATTATGTTAACTGGGGAATGGCCCTGACTCACACTGGGTTGGCTCAGCTTCTAGGCGCTAGGTTGCCTGGGTACCAGAAGCTACCTGTCCTTTAAAAATACCTAGCCAGGATAGTTCTATTTTCAACATTTTGAGGAACCTCCATGCTGTTTTCCAGAGTGGTTGCACCAGCTTGCATTCCCACCAACAGTGTAGGAGGGTTCCCCTTTCTCCACATCCTCGCCAGCATCTGTCATTTCCTAACTGTTAATTTTAGCCATTCCGACTGGTGTGAGGTGATATCTCATTGTGGTTTTGATTTGTATTTCCCTGATGCCGAGTGATGTGGAGCACTTTTTCATGTGTCTGTTGGCCATCTGGATGTCTTCTTTGCAGAAATGTCTGTTCATGTCCTCTGCCCATTTCTTGATTGGATTATTTGTTCTTTGGGTGTTGAGTTTGCTAAGTGCTTTATAGATTTTGGACACTAGCCCTTTATCTGATATGTCATTTGCAAATATCTTCTCCCATTCTGTCAGTTGTCTTTTGGTTTTGTTCACTGTTTCCTTTGCTGTGCAAAAGCTTTTGATCTTGATAAAATCCCAATAGTTCATTTTTGCCCTTGCTTCCCTTGCTTTTGGCGATGTTCCTAGGAAGATGTTGCTGCGGCTGAGGTCAAAGAGATTGTTGCCTGTGTTCTCCTCAAGGATTTTGATGGATTGCACTGCTGGGTATTTACCCTAAAGATACAAACGTAGTGATCCGAAGGGGCACGTGCACCCGAATGTTTATAGCAGCAATGTCTACAATAGCCAAACTATGGAAAGAACCTAGATGTCCATCAACAGACGAATGGATAAAGAAGATGTGGTATATATACACAATGGAATACTATGCAGCCATCAAAAGAAATGAAATCTTGCCATTTGCGACGACGTGGATGGAACTAGAGGGTATCATGCTTAGCGAAATAAGTCAATCGGAGAAAGACAACTATCATATGATCTCCCTGATATGAGGGAGAGGAGATGCAACATGGGGGGTCGAGGGGGTAGGAGAAGAGTAAATGTAACAAGATGGGATTGGGAGGGAGACAAACCATAAGTGACTCTTAATCTCACAAAACAAACTGAGGGTTGATGGGGGGAGGGGGGTTGGGAGGGGTTGGGATTATGGACACTGGGGAGGGTATGTGCTATGGTGAGTGCTGTGAAGTGTGTAAACCTGGTGATTCACAGACCTGTACCCCTGGAGATAAAAATATATTATATGTTTATAAAAAATAAAATTAAAAAAAAAAAAACCTAGCCAGGAGCCAATGCATGCTTACATTTCAAGTGCAATGTGGCTGCCTCTATTCCAATCACAACGAATCTTCTATTTTTATATTTCAGGCTCACAGGCTGCAACTTACTTTAGGGAACAGTCGGGCTGCTCCTAAAGAAGGTCTGTAGCCAGATGCTCTTTGTTTGTGGGAGCCCCAAGGCCTAGGAAAGATGGTAGCTAGGATCCCTTAATAATATGTATGACCAGGGAAGATTTCTTCTAGGAAGCCAAGGATGGTTTAACCTTGCAGTTAAAGGCTACTAATGAAATACATTGCAACAGATCAAAAGAATAACCCTGTGGTCTCCTGGGTGGCTCAGTCGGTTAAGTGTCTGCCTTTGACTCAGGTCATGATCCCAGGGTCCTTGGATCCGGTCGCATGTCGGGCTTCCTGCTCAGCGGGGAGCCTGCTTCTCCCTCTCCCTCTGCCTGCCATTCCCCCTGCTTGTGTTCTCACTCTCTGTCAAATAAATAAATAAAATGTTGAAAAAAAAAAAGAATAACCATAAAGTAACCATCCATTCCTGATCAAAAAGTTTGGTCAAAAAGTTATGGGAGGCTATTTTTTTTTTATTGCGGTGAAATAGACATGACATGAAATTTACCATCGTAACCATGTTTAAGTGTACAGTAGTTCAATAGTGTTATATATATTCACATCAATGTGTAGCCAGTATCACCACCCATCCCTGTAACTCTTTTGATCTTGTAAAACTGAAATTCTAGGGGTGCTGGGGTGACTCAGTAGGTTTAAATGCTCGACTCTTGGTTTTGGTTCAGGTCATGACCTTAGGGTCGTGAGATCGAGCTTATACTCCCTCATGCACACGTTCTCTCTCTCTCTCTCTCTCTTAAAGAAGTGAATCAGTTTTTAAAAGAGAAACACTGAAACTGTACACCCATTAATGCCACATTTCTTCCGTCTCCACCGTCCACCAGCCCCTGGCAACCACCATTATAATTTCTGTCTTTACGACTTGGACTACTCTAAGTACCTCATGGAAATGGAATCACACAGCGTTTGTCTTTTCGTGACTGGCTTCTTTCACTTAGCGTGGTGTCTGGAAGGTTCATTCATGTTATAGCATGTGTCAGAATTCCCTTCCTTTTACAGCTGAATAATAATCGTGTAAAGAATATCTCCCACCAAGGGCTGAAATTACATGATAGTAAAAGATCTATCCATTACGATCAGGTAGAAAAGTTAGAGATGCTTGCTACTTCCTGTTCTGTTCTGGAAATTCCAGCCAATCTAGTTCTATAAGAAAAGAAAATAAATGGTATAAAGGTTGAAAAAAGAAGCTAAAGTTACCTTTTATTTACAAATAGCATGGCTTTCTATGCAGGCTCCAACATGCTTTGAAGTAAGAGTATACTATACATTCAAAAGTTAGCTGTTTTTCCAGCTCTGTCTTTCTATTTGCGATCTCGATCCCACCTTCTGGCCTACTCACCAGCTTTGTTCCTGGATTTTTCCTTCTCATCAATTTTTTCCTGATCTGGATTATTCCCAACAGCATATGTTAAAGTATCTCCCATCTATAAAATATCCACCCCCTAACCTCATCTTTAAAATATCCTCTCTCTGACCTCATCCTGTTTTTTTCCAGCTATAGTCCTGTGCTCTGCTCCCTTTACAGCAAAACTCTAAGGGAAAGTCTCTGTAGTCACCACCTTAGCCTCTTATCTGCCATTTTCTTTTTCCCTGTACAACCTTTCCTCTAATTATTGTCCTCTGCTAGGTGTCTTGTGTTGGCAAGCAGACTCGAGTCTGTCTGGTCCCCCTCCCACTCCAGGTGTGTGTCCTGGACAGAGCAGCACCCAGTCCCTCCCTCTTCCATTCCCTCAGTCTTTCATCCTTGCATCACTGACTTCTTGACCGGTCAAGGTCGTGAATGACGTTGGTTGCCATATCCGCTGGTCAGTTCTCTGTCCTCATCATACTCAACGTCTCAGCGGCATTTGACACAGGAGTCTAATCTCTCCGCCCCAAAACATTTCTACCACCTGCCTTTTGGGACGCCAGAGTCTTCCTGTTTTCCTCCTCTGTCACTTGTCACTCCTTCTCAGTCTTTGTGGGTGGCCCCTGTATCTGCCCGGGAGTGCCTTTCCATCTGTAGCCGTGTCCTATCCTTGGAGAACCTCATGCAGGCCCGTGACCCCTGAGAGCATGCAGGCAGTGATGATTTCTGATTTCTATCCCGCTCTGTCTCCTATCAGGGGTTTGTGCTCAAATGCCATTTCTTCAAAGATGCCTTCCCTGATCCCTCTCTAAAGTAGGTACCACTACCCCCCTCAGCATGCCTTTGCTCTTACCCTGCTCTTTTTCCTTTTATTCAAGTATCTGAAATTATTGTTCTAGTCTTGTTTGTTTTGTTGCCTATCTCTCGCACTAGAATAGAAGCTCTGTGAAGGCAATGACTTCATCTGCCTTGTTCTTTCTTGCATCTTTTGTGCGGAGTTAAGGAAGGAAGTTAGTGCTAAGTTAGTAAGTGCCAGTTAGTATCTGTTGAGTGCATTTTAGCACTCACCAGTCACAAAAAAATATGGGGAAGAAACACTGTGCTTACAATAGTGAGACATGAAATGCCTAAAGATCAATGAGTAAAAGATAAGCAACAAAAACAAGGCTTCATTTCTTCCTGTCAAATTAAAAAAAAAAACAAAAACCAACAACAAAAAACTAACACTGTGAGAATACTGAGGAATGGACTCTCTCATTGACCGCTGGTGGAAATGTGAAGCTGTCCCAGCTTTCATTAGTGGTGAGTCATGGCTGATTTTTATCTTAACTTTTATGGTTTGCTACATTTCTCATTTTTTCCAATCATTACTTTTCTTTCCCAGTAATTATTTTTAAACCAGAGAAGTCACTTCATCTTCCTCCCTGCCCCCTTTCAAGCTTATTAACCTGGCTGGATCCTCGCACTCGCGGACTTTCGGAGCTAAGCCCGGCAACGGGATGGTCTTGTTCTGTCATTGAACTTCTTCTTCTAAAAATGTAGATGTTGCAGCCTCTATCAGGTTTCTCTGGAACGATGCAGCTCTGGGCAGTGCAAACGACGTGCAGAGTGGCTCTTGCTCAAAGGGCTAGTTCGGGAGCCCACTGCGAAGGCGGGGCCCAGCCAGTTGGAGGTGGGGTCCCACAGCCTTTCCTGCCAAGACTCAGAGGTCTCCACAGACAGGGGAAGCCCTCACACTTCTCGGTACATACCCCGCCCGACTCCCTCGCTGCTCGGGATTGAATTGAAAACAGTAATCTGCTCTGTGCAGCCGGACTGCTGGTGCCTGCTTCCCTTGGACACATCCGTGCCCCATTCTGCCAATGCCCAGGCGGCAGGCCCCCCTGCCTGGGCCCCCGGCCCCCGGAAGGGAGGCTGCAGCTAAATCACCAGTGGGCCATTCTTCCGTTTCCCCTGGTTTCTTTCTTCTCTGGAGCCACCTTGGTAGTTGGACATTTTGTGTAATTATGTCGCTCTCTGGGCTTGGCAGTCAAGTTCCAGAGCGCCCAGTGGCCCACCTGAATGGTGTTCACCCCGATGGCTGGGAGCACAGGAAGGGAGCCGGCCCCCACTCAGCTCCGTGTCCTGGGCTGTTGGCACAGCCATCCTCAAGAGCCTGCCAGTAGACTGTGGGTTGTTTTAAGTGGCACCGAGAACTGAGGGCTGGGGCTGGCTCAGGATGCTGCTTCCCCTGTGTTTGTGGGTGAGTGGCACACACGGCCACTGCCAGTGTTCCAGGTGCGGGACCCCGGTGGAGTGGGGAGAGGGCCAGACTCTGGCTACTTGGTCTTCAGTTGAATACCCTTGTCCCCTCTCCTTTGGGGCTCAGGGGGTACAGCAGGGGAGCGCCTGCCTGCTCAGAGGGTTGAGAGGCACCGACAAAAAGCCTCCCTTCCTGCCTGGGTGGGACTCGGATGCCCCTGCCCTGCCCCAGAGGGGCCCATGAGCCCATGGGCCTGCAGCTTCGCTTGTTGGTTGATCTGTACTTCAGTTTGTTCCGGTTCGTTCACCGCTCGGGCCCGAAGCGCAGAAAGGACGCTGCAATTCGTGTGGCTTGGACTTAACCACCTGTTTCACTGTTCTTCTTACAGCTTAAACTTTGGAACAAATACCGCATTTCCAACATTCCCTCACTAATATTCCTAGACGCCACCACCGGGAAGGTCGTGTGCAGGAATGGGCTGCTGGTGATCCGCGATGACCCAGAAGGTAGGACCTTGACGTGGCCATCCTGGACTCCCCGCTCCGTCCCCCTACCCTGACTTCGTCCCCAGTGGCAGAGAACATGCAGATGAAATGTCTATGAGCGGGTTTACTCGGCAAGAGCGTATGGCCATGAGGAAGCTACAGTATTCTCCAGGTCACGGTTTAAGATTTTTAAAGAGATCAGAATGTCCCTGCTGGGGGCTTTAATTCATGGGCCAAAGGAGTTGGAATCAGAAAAGGGAAGTTCGGTTTTGAGGGCTGAGTGAGAAGCCATGAGAGCCGGGAGACAGCCTTCGGTGCTGTGTCCATAGTAACTGTCACCTTAACAATTAGAGGCAGACTCGAAGGTTGTGAGCTTTTTGTCTTTTTAAACTCTCAGCATCGCAAAGTCACAGTCTCTGTGTCGCTCTCGTGGGCCCAGAGGCGACTGACCTCATTTCTTGGTACTGCCCAAGTCCCACAGCCTTGGCCTTGCTGACTGGCCGGGTGAGCGGCCGAGTGCTTACTTATCACTGTCCTGCTCACCGGCTGTCCGAGCTCTGGTTCTCTCCCTGCCGCACTGGAGCCCTCAAGTGTCATGAGGTCTTCCCTTCCTCACTTCCTGATCAGGGGATTCAACCCTGGTCATGGATTCTCCTGGTAAAAATTTCACCTGCTTCAAAGAACAGCCCTCAGTTAAAACCCAGGCCCAGTCTTCACTTTCTCAGATCACACACACACACAGACACACGCGCGCGCACACACACACTCTCTCTCTACTCTGAGCTGGTTAAAAATGCAGAGTTCCCAACCCCACCTCCAGCGATGTTGGGGTCCCTTTGTTTCGGGGTGGGCTTGGCCACTTGCATTTTTAACCAGTTTGTGCTTCTCCCATCCCCCCCACCCGAGGCAATTTCTGAGGCAGTGGTCCGCGGACCACCCCGTGAGAAAACACTGTTCTGTTGCTCTTCCTGCCTGGGGCTTACGTGTCATCAGAATGTAGAACATCTGGGTTGAGTGAGTTTTACTCTTTCCTTTGACTGGATTTAATTCTCACTGGGTTCCCCGGGCCCCAGCCCAGACCAACCGCATCAGAATCTCTGGGGGTGGGCCCCAGGAGCATCGTATTTTAAAACTCCCCGCCTGATTCTAAAACGCTGTCAGAGTTGGGAGCCGCTGAGGTTCCAGGGCTGGACTTGAGGAAACTCCACGAGGCAGTGATTCCCCAGCCTGGCCCAGCATCACACTTACTGGGGAGTCTCTTTGGCTTTGTTTTGGACATACTTCTTCAGCCTTAGCCCCAGATCCCAAGACTCGGAGCAGGACCCAGGCTTCCATTACTTTCCAACTCCCCACCCCACCCAGTAGACGGGCCCTGTGATCACCTGGGTTCAGGAACCACTGTCTCGGAGGTAGGTAGGGCTCTGCCACGAATGGATTCCACCTGTGTCCCTGTGTTTTAGCCCCAGAGTCTATGCTTGTGTTTACAAGTACTGTTTGATGGTAACGCTGTCGGGCCGTGCCTCTCTGAGGTCTCTTGGACCAGAGGCGGTAAGGAAGAATCTTAACAACGTTCTCACCATCTGTTGCCTGTTTTCAGGTTTGGAATTCCCTTGGGGACCTAAACCCTTCAGGGAAGTCATTGCAGGGCCCTTGCTTAGAAATAATGGACAGTCCCTGGAGAGCAGCAGCCTGGAGGGGTCTCACGTGGGAGTCTATTTCTCCGCACACTGGGTGAGTGTTCAGTCCAGATGGAAGGGAGCGGGGATGTTGCCACCAGGGCCCATCATGGTGGGCTCTGGGAGGTGTTACTGCTCGGGCAGGTCTCCCCAGTGTTCTTACTTCCTCTGGCACCTGACGCATTGTTGGCATGCTACGGGCGCTTATTATTATGAATGATGATGGCAGCAAGAAGATGACTTCTTTTGACTGGTCTGAAAGGATGGTCTTCCTGACCCGTTCTGATGAGGCTTCCAGCAGTCTCTACGGGGGGTTTGTTTGAACTGCTGCCCCCTGGCATGCCCCGTGTGGGTGGGAGGCGCCTATGTTTGTTTCTGTCCCTTGAATAAGCTGGGTTTTGCTCTCCCAGTCCTACTTGGTTCCTGCATACCCGGTCTCTCTTGGCAAGTGGCTGGGAAATGGGAAGGCCAGACCCAGCGTCAGGCTGCAGGATCCCCCTTTCCTCTTGCAGTGCCCACCCTGCCGAAGCCTCACCCGGGTCCTGGTGGAATCCTACCGGAAGATCAAGGAGGCAGGCCAGAAATTTGAGATCATCTTTGTTAGTGCGGACAGGTAACGTGAGCTGGGACAAGTGGCCATGTGGTTCCCCTTTCCAGAGGTGGTTAACATGCGTTTCTCTGGCCTTACCATCTCACCTCCCAAGGGTAGAGTGTGGAGATGGGGGTTGGGGAAGGCTTATGTGGGATGATTGGCAAACAGAGAGATATATTTCAGATTTCCTCGCACGACTGTCTGAAGGGGAGCCGAGAAAAACCTGTCCTTGCTGTAGATATTTGGGCCTGTTCACTTCCAGCCTGGGTCATTAGAGATCAGGATTTTCTGATGTGTTCAGCGTTTTGGATTACGATGAAAGGGCTTGGAAGGCAAGGATGGGAAGGAAAGAGCCAGAGGCTCATGGAATTTGACACCTGTCTGGGATAGCTGTGCCATAATTTCCCCTCGCTCTGGCCACGTGCTCGGCCTTGGGACTGTCCTAAAGTCAATAAGGGTGAAGTCTACTCCTGGAGCATGTCAGGTCCTTTTCACTGCGACTTCCTCTGCTTCAGGCCCTCTTGTTGGTTTTACTCATCAGTGACCCTCCTTCATCACAAAACCCCAGCTCCCATTCAGACCGAGCCACCAGGTGCTCCTGCTTCTTAAGTCCCTGTTCACAGAACATTCTCCAGGATGCCAGCACACCGAGGGCCTTCTGTCTCTTTGTTTTTGTTTTTTAAAGATTTTATTTATTTATTTGGCAGAGACAAAGATCACAAGTAGGCAGAGAGACAGGCAGAGAGGGGGGGGGGAAGCAGGCTCCCCGCTGAGCAGAGAGCCTGATGCGGGGCTCGATCCCACGACCCTGAGATCATGACCCAAGTCGAAGGCAATGGCTCAACCCACTGAGCCACCCAGGTGCCCCCCCCTTCTGTCTCTTTGAAGTCTGCACTGTGCCGTGCTCCATCCCCACATCCCCATCTCTGCATGGGACTGGGGATTAGATTTGAAGGCATAACCCATGGAGCAGTCGCTTTTTTAAAGCTTAAAAAAAAAAAACTTTATTGAAGTATCACTTATGTACAATTCAATGATCGTTGACCAGTGTATGTACCCTTGTAATCAGTATAGACATTTCCATCATCACAAGGTGCCTTCTCAGTCCGCACCCTCAAACCCCGGCCCCGGGGAGCCCCTCATCTGCTTCCTATCACTGTGGTTAGATCTGTCATTCCTAGAGTTTTTTTTTAATACATGGAATCCCAAGCTTCCGCTTGGTTAAGAGTGTGCTTATACACTGTCATACGCACAGACTAGAAGTGTCATGGGAACGCAGTGTCCATGGACACCTAGGCTGCTTACAAAAGTGCTACCTAACTCTGCTGATAAATGAGAAGTTGGGCCGGAGTTCAACTGCTAGGACCCAGGGAGCGGGCTGCTTGCAATGGCCTAGTTCACATCTGCCTGTTGTGTGCAGGCTGTTGCTTCTCCGTGTACACCAGAGGGGGTAGAATAGTCCATTGCCCCCCCCACCCTGTAATCTGGTATCCGAGGAGCACAATAGGGACACCAAACCTGTGGAGCCCCAGCCATAGCTTGGTAGAAGGCGGGGAGGACCCTGCGGTGGTGCTTTTGGGGATAACAGAGCCTTGCTTCCATGTGTGTCTCTGTAGGTCGGAGGACTCGTTCAAACAGTACTTCAGTGAGATGCCCTGGCTCGCTGTCCCCTACACCGACGAGGCCCGGCGGTCACGCCTTAACCGGCTGTATGGAATCCAAGGTAGGCCTTCCTGACTCCATGGGGCTCCCCGAAGACTTGCTGGACTGGCTCACCACATCTTTGGCTTTTCTTTTAGAGGGAAAAGGACATCTTTATTTTCATAACTGTTCGTGTTCCTGGCTGTCTTAAAAATTACATGCTGTGAGTTCTACGGTGTGTAAATTATACCCCATTAAAGCCATTGTTTTTTTTGTTGTTTTTTTTTTTAAGTACTTGTCCAGGTGGAACAGCCCCTTCTCAGCGCCTGACCTCGTGTGCTCTGATGCAGTTGGGCTGTGGAGCCCTCAATCCCAAATGACGTGGGCAGAACCCTAACCTAAGGGTACCTGTCAGACGGACCTAGGAATGGTCTTTGGTTCCATCAGTGAGACTCTGAGTCTCCGTTTCCTCATCGCTTATTATCATGATCTGAGCCTCAGTTTCCTTAACCACAAAGTGGGCCTGATAAATCCCTGCCGCGAGGAGTTTCTGGGAGCATTCTTAGGGTAAGGGATCGAGAGCATTTCCTCGTTCCTGAGGCACAGTAGTAAGGGCTGAGTGGCTGGGACTTGTAGGTGAGAAAACTCATTTCCTGAGAGTGCTGAAAACTAGGACTTAAAGTACTAATCATGTGTGTTTTCTGGGAATAACGGTTATTAAGTGAGGCAAACTGTGTTTTTATTCTCTATTATGTGACTATCTTCTTCCCAGCCTTCACCCGGCTGGCTTTTCTCTTGATAAAGCACTTAACTGACCTATTAAGAATTAAATGCATTCTTCTATGTCAATTATATCTCAATTTTTAAAAAAGGATTAAACTCATTTCCTTGGTAGCCATAGTACCAAGTCCTGGTCAGCCCTAGGCAAGCACGGCTAATATTTGAGTTCTCAGTGCTTCTTGTGTTATAGGGAGTAGGAGGGGGAAGAAAAAAGGCAAAGCAAAATTTAGCCACAAATTCCACAGCTTAGAGGGGACTCATAAGGTTCTTTGAGCTTTTTCTTTACCATTTAGAGAAAGCATATGGCTTTGTTTGGAGCTAAGCTTTAAAAAAAATGAACAGTTAATTTTAAGTCAATGCTTCTCCATTCCAAACGCACGTAAGAGGCCTCTAGGGAGCTTGTGAAAAGGCAGATTCAGATTCCCTGGGTCTGGCTACGAGTGGGCCTGAGATCCTGCCTCTCTAGCAAGCCCCCAAGTGACAATGATGCGGGTGGCCCAGGGACCACACTTTGGGTATTGATAAGCTAGGTCTTGTTGAAGCTAACCTTTCAGGATTGTGGAGGCTCATGCCTCCTTTTAAAAAAATGAAATCAGTTCCCTTCCCAAACAAAAGCTTAGTGACAGATAGGAATTGTTTACTGGTCCAGAAGGAAGGGTACCGGCTGAGTAACTTAAAGAAGAGTCTTTCCTTCTCACACTCTGTTTGCACAGAGACTTAAATCGCGCGGGCCTTGGTGTAGGAGCAGCATCTGTCGAGAGGAGTATCAGAAATGACCTGTGGCTGCTGGTACTGAACAGAGGAGAGGGTTAAATTGCCCCTTTGTGAGGATAAGTGAAACTTCAGGTCTCTGAATTCTTTCATTCATTCATTCGACAAGTTATTTACTGAGAGCTGGCTAGAGGAGGTCTATTCTTCCTGGCCTGGGAGACACAGTCTTGAGTAAAAACAGACCCCATCCCTACCCCCAGGGTGCTTACAGTCCTAGACGGGAGGCTCATACCCCATCAGTCGATTGTACAAATAAATCTAAGTGCAATTGTGAGTGCTCGGAAGGAAGGTGTCCCCAGTGCCAGCAGGGCCTGTAACAGGGCATCTGGATTGGCTGGGAAGGTAAGAATGTTATGTTCAAACGGAGATCTGGAAACCGTAGGAGTTTGAAATGTAAAATGGAGAGAAAGAATGTTATGAGCAGAAGACACAGCAGCCCTGCCAGTGTAGGGCTACTGGGAAAGAGCCAGGGCAAGGGTCCTCTGCAATCAGAGTATGACAGGGAAGGACAGGGCTGGAGGGTTTTGAATGTTTTCCTTGGTCCCCTTGTTCACTTAAAAAACACACCTTAGTCCTAGGATTCAGATCTTCACCCCAGCGGTAACTCTGTGTGTCGCTTAAAGGAAATGTAACAGTCTTACTTTTTTTTCTAAGATTTTATTTATCTACTTGTCAGAGAGAGAGAGAGAGAGCACGGGAGCACAAGTAGGAGGAGAAGCAGCAGGTGGAAGAAGCAGCAGGCGGAAGGAGAAGCAGACTCCCTAGTGAGCAAGGCTCCCCCTTTGCAGGGCTTGATCCCAGGCATCCCATCACAATCTTATTATAACTGCATAGTGGGAAAGGGAAAGGGGTGCAGTCAGCCAGTGTGAATGTCCCTCACCCTCAGTCCCTGGGTTGTGACTAGACGTTCTTGGAGGGGCTCTAGGTGAGACCTACTGGTAGGCTGGGTAGTTCCAGATCTTTCCTTAGTGATACCTAGATTTTGCTGCCCTTCAGTGCCCATGTTTACATGCAGCTGTGCCCTGCTTCTTCTGAGGACCATAGATTTCTCATCTTGGTCCTTGCAGCAATACAGAGATATTCCTGAGTTTTCTCTATTCTCTACTCCCCGTATACACCAGCAGACGTCTTTGATGTGTGTCTTCCTCTGACTCCCCAACAAAGGCCCTTCAGTCATGTTCTGGCTTCTCCTGCCTCCTCTCTTCCAGCTTCTGTACATGTCTGTGCGCGTGCATGTATTCACACACAAATGTGCACAAAACGTGACTCTGCGACATGCTTGGGCCATGGAGCATACCCTCACAGATGACTGCGAGGCATCTTAGAAGTACATACCAAGAAGAATCTCAACTCTCTTACATCTACCAGGCCTGGGGCCTCTTTGATCTTTGCCTGGGGCATTGTTTCCTGTTTCTTATATTATTCCACTTTCACTGATACCACCTCTCTTGTCTAGGCCACCAATGACTCAGCCTTGTCTCTACCTTCCGTGAGTGACCTTGAACTAGTTCCTTATCCTCAGTAAAATTGAGAGGCTTCAGCGTTGGGCCTTAATAAATATTTAACAGATTAACTTGAAGGAAAGGGGGTAAATTTCCTTTTACAATAGAAAAGGTAACTTTTGGATGTCAAAAAGCTTAAACAAAGGCAACCAACAATATTAATAACATGTATGGCAAATCATCAATACCTTTTGTAGAAAAAGAGATCTCCTTAGAAAAAAAGAGAGAATTGGGCACCTGGGTGGCTCAGTTGGTTAAGTCTCTGCCTTTGGCTCTGGTCATGAACCCAGGAGCCCTGCATCAGGCTCCCTGCTCATCGGGAAGTCTGCTTCTCGCTCTCCCCCTGCTTGGGCGCGCATGCTCTCTCTCTCTCTCTCTCTCTCTCTGTCAAATGAATAAATAAAAGCTTTAAAAAAGAGAGAGAATTTAGTAAAAACTATGTATAGGATATGAGGCAGGCAGTTCATCCAGGGCGTTGGTATGATAGGATCATATCATTTTCATATGACGTGAGAAACATTCAGCATAATTTACTTCCGTGATTTACAGATGAAAACACTGAATTTTTATCTATCTCATTTGCAAAGATCTCCCAGCACCCCCACCCCCGATCCCCACTAAAAGAGAATCCCTCGTGTAGGGAAGAGAGCAGACTGCTAGTAGAAATGCAAATCAGGACAATCTTTCAGGAGAACAATTGGCAATATACATCAAAGGCCTTTAAAAATCTACAAAACCTTTAATTTAGAAATCCCACTTGTAGGAATTTATGCTCAGGAAATTATCCTATAGTGCCCGGCAGAAGCTGAACTTCTCTTGAGCAGGTGGTGGATTTTTGTTTTTAGTTTTTTTCCTTTATCTTTTGTGTATGTTGAATTTCATTATGGACCACATTTTTTTTCCCCTTTAACCCCTAGAAAACCCAGAGCTGAATTTGTTAACCACCTTTAGCAACTTTGCAAAACTCACCTTTTTTGCTGCATGCCCTTGACCCTATTAGCTTCATTTACTCTTCCTGTTTTCCCTTCAGGAGGATATTTTCATCTGTTTTTATTGGCTTATATCACATACTTTTTAAGCAACCTCCAATCCTTTTTGGAAGAAAGGCAGAGTAGGTTTAAATGCATGGGAATCTATTCTTAAACTCCCGCTAACCACCAAGCCTATGCACTGAGCTCTGTGGGAAATAGGAAACCAGAAGACTAGCCCGGTGCTGCCCTTGAGTGGACAGGAGGAGACTTAAATTGGGGGAGAATCTCAAGAGCAGAGTGTGATGATGTCTTGAGGAACTAGAAAGTGTTGGTCCAGTAAGTGCCATTTTGTATGAAGGCTTAGAGGACTGCCACTTGCCCCGGCCACCACAAGGCCACTCCATGCAGAGGCACATTCTTTCCCAGCCCGTGCCATCAATGAGCGGAATCTTTCCTCCCTGAGGTAGAGCCCTTTTCTGGATGGGGGAGGTGGGGGGCGGGACGCAGGTGTTCCTGGCAGTCAGTGCGAAGGCTGTGGAATCACTTGAAACTAACAATTACCAAAAGATGGTCTATATCATGCATAGTCACTTAGGGTGGCAGTCTGTGCCCTCTCTCTCTGCTCCGTGAGATGCCTCTGGGGACCCTGGGGAAGTGCGGCAAGGGTTGGTACGGAACAGCAGTCTCAGAAGGAGAGATCACAAGCTGCACTGTTCAAGGGCGCCCTGCAAACTGTTGGGCAGGGCACAGAAGAATTAAATGGATCACGTTCTGCCTGCCTTCAACCAGCGGAGAAGGGAACACTCAGATTCCGCAGCTGCCAACCTATAAATATTACAGACGTAGGAGCCACGGTTGTTAAGGTGTGGCCTGGGTAGCCCGGAAAGTCGCTGCCCACGACCGAGGAGGAGGAGAATGGGGACTTCTTGGAGACACGTTGATCCGGCACCAACTCTTAAGGCCCTGGCAGTGTGGGGATGAGAAGCACGCATGTGGTCGGGACTGCAAGGGGCTCTCAGTTAAGGACCAGCAGGCTGACGTGGAGGGGCGCTGTGTGCAGGCGAGCAGCGGGCAGCTAGCCGCGGTGAAAGAATGAGATTCAGGCCGATCCCAGCTCCCACCAGCGAGCGTCCTCTGCCTCAGGCTGGCCTGTTGCTGCTCATTGGTTGGCTCCCTGGTATACAACCCCCTCTGCCCTAGACTAGCACAGTGCTAGTCTCTCTTCAGAGCGGACCTGTCCCCTCTCTGAGCCCCCACCCCCTGCTTTCTTGCTCTCAGGTGTATAGTCTCCCTGGCACAGTTTTTGTGCTGACTGCCTCCTTGATCACTGACCTCTTGGGCAAAGCCTTAGGACCCATTCCTGAGGGCATCCTGGCAGTCATTGCCAGCTGACCTTGATCCGTCTGCCTCTGGCTCCGTCAAGCCAGACATGCACTAAGGCGCAGTGACATGAGAGTGTGGAAAGCACAGGATCCTTCTCAAGGCAGCACCTAGTGACGGGCCGTGCAGCGGAATAATCTGAATTCAGATGAGACTCTGGCTTGGAGCTGTTGAACCAGGAAGGCTTCCTAGAACAGGTGGCTCTGGAGCAGAGCCTTTCAGAGTGGACGGGATTTAGGTAGAGAATGGCGAGGGCAAAGGTCAGAATAGGATGCCTGTAGTGTACTGTAGGGCAGAGTGGGCAGTAAGTCAGTGACACCACCTCCTAGCGAGCCCCGAGCACCATTCCGCACATCTCCTTGATCTTGACCCTTTACACTTCGGAGCCTTTTTAAAGTTTTGATTAAAGTGGTGATCAGTGCCATAGTGACACTTAATCTAGACTGGAAGAGAAATCCCAGAGGCAGATCGTCTACTGGTACTTCTGATGGACACAGTGAGCAACCCCTGTGACTCGGCCTCACTCCGGGATTCATGACGGGCCTACCTGTGGGGAGAGGGACAAGTGGCCCATGTGGCTGCTGCAGCCCAGAGCCCATCCCCCTGCGTCTTCCTCCCTCCAGCCTCACAGGGTCACTTACGATCTTCTGCTTCGTGGCATTGTTGGGGGGGCGGGGTTCCGCGTGCATCAGGGGTCTGGTTTCTGTTGCAAGTGCCTGTTGTTGGTAAGTTCTTGTGCAGCAGGATCTTACTTCTCTTACCAGCCAATTGCAAGTACAAGTTCCTTGCAAGTACAGACACTCCTCGGGGATGGCACAGGTTCGGTTCTAGACCTCATGCTAAAGCGATACCTCAGTAACAGATTAATTTGGGGGTTGCTGTGGGATGTTGTAGTCATCCACCGCCACCAAGATGGCGGTGCTGGGGAGGGAGAATGGCAGTGGAGGTGGCAAGACCGGGCAGGTTCTTGACAGAATTTGAGGATAGAGTCTTAGAGTTTGCTGACAGATTTGATGTGAGGTATGAGAGTGAGGGAGAGTCAGAGACGGCTCCATGGCTTCCTGCCCAAGCAGCCAGAAGGAGGCAGCCCCCGTCAGCGGAGTTGGGGGAGCTGTGTGCACTGGGCGTGGGGCATGTGGCCAGCAGCCATATGGAATTCAGTTGAACGGTAGCTTAATTCTGACCATGCTGCATTTGAGATGCCCATTAGACACTCAGCTGGTGTTGTGGATTCAGCAGTCTGGCACTGGGAGGGAGATGGGCCTTGAGGTAGAAATCTGGCATTTTCCAGTTGTCCCATAGTTCTAGATCAAGCCTACATGGGCTGAGGTCTCGCAGGAATGGCTAGGGATGTTGGCAATCCACTGACCTCCCTATTCTCCTCTCGCTTCATTTGCTTTTGTTTTCAGATGCTTGGGGCTACCCCTAAAATCCTTTCCCTTGGCCCCTCTCCTTCCGTATCACCTGTCTCCTATTTCCTGCCCCTCTGTTTCTTGGGTTTCTCCTGCATCTCCTTCACAGAGGCTTGGTGCCCTAATACACCTGGAACGCCAGCATTTCCTCCACACCAGGTTTTCCTGCTTCATCCCAGCATGTTGGATGCACCAATATAACCCTGGGAACCTTCCAGAAGATTGGCTCCACTAGTGGGATTCATCCCCTGCCTAGAAGCAAGCCCTCATGGCTGTGGTCTGGCTTCCAAGACTCTCTGGAGTCTGGTCTCAAATACCTTTACAGCCCCATTTCTTACTGCTCCCCTGTGTACACCCTTCCCCCCACCCCCCAGCCCTGCCATCTCTCCTGGCCTGCCGCCCCAGTGCCTTCCCCCCCAGCGCAGACCTTCCTCTTGTGGCCTCCCATGCTCATGTGATCCCTTGCCACGTGTCCCGTTCCCATGTGTAGCTGCAAGGGCTGACTCCTTTCTTGTGGCTTGGCTGCTTCTTTAGGACAAGGAGTGGGGACGTGTAAGTTTCAAGCCAGGAGTTCTTTTCCTTCCTATCCTCCTTCCTCTCTTTCTCGTTCACTCAGGCTTTGCTTCAGGAATCATTTCTTGGGCATCTCCTGTGTGCTCCAGCCGGGGGGAGGTGGCCGAGGGAAGCAGGAGGCGTAGTGAGGTGCCCTGGGCCTGGCACCCAAACCGCAGGAAGTCTCTTCCCGACTCGCTGAGGTTGCGTGGGTCCAGCATCCAGGCTCCTTGCCCTCCACCTAGGATGGATTTTGCCTTTGGAGCCCTTGTAGTTCACGTCCGTGGTGTGGTATCATTTCTTGAGTCTTGGAAGCAGGGATCTCTTTGCCAGGTGCACCATCTCTTGGTTGGATTTTGCTTCTTTGTGTCTGAGGATATTTAACTGCCTCCAGTCCAGCTCTGATACCTATGACCTTGATGGAATTGTCAATTCTTCTCTACTCATCATAGCATCATGGAACTCTAAAAATTATTTTTGATTGAATCCTGAGTATTTTCTGAGCTTTGTTTGACTCTCTGGTTACAACTCCAAAGTCATTCAACAGATGTGTTTATATGTATGACTGTATATTCTGGGCTCTTTTTACTTTTTAAGTAATCTCTCCCCCCTAACGTGGGCCTCGGACTCACAACCCTGAGATCAAGAGTTGCACACGGGGCACCTGAGTGGCTCAGTTGGTTAAGCATCCGACTCTTGATTTCAGCTCAGGTCATGATCTCAGGGATATGAGATCAAGCCCCACATCAGGCTCTGCCTTCAGTACGGTCTGCTTGCAGGTCTCTCTCTCCCTCTGCTTACTCGTTCTCTGTCTCACTCTCCCTCCCTCTAATAAATAAAATAAAAAATTTTTATTTAAAAAGAGTTGCACCCAGGACGCCTGGATGGCTCAGTGGGTTGAGCCGCTGCCTTCGGCTCAGGTCATGATTCCAGGGTCCTGGGTTCGAGTCCCGTATCGGGCTCCTTGCTCGGCAGGGAACCTGCTTCTCTTGCTGCCTCTGCCTGCCTCTCTGCCTGCTTGTGTGTACTCGCTTGCTCTCTCTCTCTCTCTCTCTCTCTCTGGCAAATAAATAAAATCTTTAAAAAAAAAAAAAAGAGTTGCACCCTCCACCAACTGAGCCATCCAGGTGCCTCTACTCACAACACCTTTTTCCCCTTCTTTTTTCTTTTTTTAATATTTATTTATTTGAGAAAGAGAGAGAGAGAGGGCAGAAAGAGAAGCAGGCTTCCTGCTGAGCAGAGAGCCTGACACAGGGCTCCATCCCAGGACCCTGAGATCATGACCTGAGCTGAAGGCAAGACACTTAACCAGCTAAGCCACCCAGGCGCCCCTACAACACCTCTGACACCAAATGTGTGTGGGGTTTTCCCTCCACACTCACCTCCTGGATTTATGACACCGCCTGGGTGTCCTAAAAGTCAGCTAAATTCTGGCACCATCTACTTGGGCTTAGTGTCTGATCCCACAGATCTAGCGCTCAGTCCTACCAGAACCCCCACACTTCAGACATTAATCATAAGTCTAGGCCTCCCATGCTTCTGACCAACCAGCCATAAATCAGGGGTGCCCATGACCCCCTCCTTGGGTTTGGTACTTTGCTAGAATGGCCCATAGAACTCAGGGAAGCAGTCGATTTATTCTCATGTTTATTGTAAAGGCTACAAGCCAGAAAGAGCCAGAGGGACCTGATGCCTGGGGTGTGTGAGAAGGGGCACAGAGCTCCCACGTCCTCTGGGCACACCACCCTCCCAGCATCTCCACGCGCTCACCAACCCAACCTAAAGCTCTCTGCCCCCACCAGTTAGGGATCTTTATGGAGATTCCATTACAAAGATAGGATTGATTCAGTCCCTGCCCATGGTGGATTAGCTCAGCCTCCAGTCCTCCTCTCCCCTCCCCCGGGGGCAGAGGTCAGGGGGCCCGGCTGGAAGTTCCAACTTTCCATTCAGGCCTTTCTGGCCACCAAACTCCACCTTCTGAAGCTTTTTAGAGGTCCCCAGCCACTGGTCACCTCACTAACATGCAAATACACCATCATGCCAGATTCCAAGGGTCTTAGAAGCTCTCGTGTCAGGATCCGAGATCAAATGTCGTAAGACCAAGTATTATAACAGGAGGTCCCTCTCACCCCTTCCTCCCAGGAAATTACAAGGGTTTGGGGAGCTCAGTGTCAGGAACTGGGGATAAAGACCAATTGTGTGTTTCTTGCTATATTACAATATCACCATGTACACACAGTCCACACGTACGCGGGGTCAGTAGAGGGTTCTTACCGTTTTGAGGATCTGGTCTTCAGCAAATCCTGCAGGGCTGTGTGGGAGAGCTCACGCTTCCTGACTGACTCTCTCTGTGTCCCGGGGTCTGTGTCTCCTCCTGAAGCCGTCCGATGAAGATCAGCGCCCGGGACATTCCCCTGCCCAACCCCGAGCCGAGCCACCTCCACCTGGCCCGTGCCTTACAGGGACCAGGCACCCTGATCTGATGGTCACTTTGTGTATTGAGGCACATGAGCACAGAGCTTCCCTGTGTGATCCCAGCAAGCTCCAATGAAAACGATCATCCTGGAAGCTGGACCCAGACCTTGGCTGGGTTCCGAGCACCACCCAGCATCCCGAAGGACACATTGCATAAGATGCCTTGTTGAGCTACCTGTGCAGCTGGCCGTGGCAGTGTACAGATCTTGAAGACTTTACCAGACCTGTGACTGGCCTTGATGAACTTGCGCCTGCCCTGCCCAAGCCGAAAATCCTGTTCTTGCCACTGCGGCTGCTGCTGCCGCTGCTGGCAGCCAGTCCCTGCTCCCTCTGGCGCTCTGGACTGAGCCCAGGCACTGTTAACCTGCAGCTTCACCAGGACACCTGGGCTCACCGAGGCCCTGGTGTTCCTTTGTCCCACGGGAGTGGCCCTTTTACGCTGAGTCCCAGGTATCCCTACTGCCCCAGCTTCATGCAGCCTGGGGAGCTGTTTAAAAATGCCTTTCTAAGAGGGGCGCCTGGGTGGCTCAGTGGGTTAAAGCCTCTGCCTTCGGCTCAGGTCATGGTCCCAAGGTCCTGGGATCGAGCCCCGCATCGGGCTCTCTGCTCGTCAGGGATCCTGCTTCCTCCTCTCTCTCTGCCTGCCTCTCTGCCTACTTGTAATCTCTGTCTGTCAAATAAATAAATAAAAAATCTTAAAAAAAAAAAAATGCCTTTCTAAGAAAAGGGTTTAGACACACTTGGCAAAAGGCAAATCCCATTAGCAATTGCCTAATACTGGCTGTCAGAGAGCACTGTATTCTTTGCAAGAAGGTTTAGTGCCCCTTCTCTCCTGGGTTGGGGGCCCTAGCGTTTTGTTCCTCCTCTCCCCTCTGCTGGCCCCGACCTTTGGGGAGGGCAGACAGCCTAAGGGCTGTGTAGGGGACAGAGAGACAGATGCAGGCCCCACCTCCAGGAGAACAGCCCTGGAGTGGGATGGTGCTTCCAGCCTTGGGGGGGGGGGGGCGCGGGGGCGGCAGTGGGAGGACCCTGGGCAGCAGGATCGCCTTCTCTGGCTTCTCTGTCGCCCCCTTTCCGTCCTCCTCCTCTTCCCTTTCCCGCCTTCCTCTTGATTCTGCCATCCTTCTCCCTCTTTCCCAAACTTGGCCCTCTTTCCCGCCCCCATCAAAAAATGAATTTGAGGCAGAACCTATTGATTTTGTGCAGAAACAACCCATCTGGAGATCGTGTTTTTCCAGTGTTTTTTTCAGTGCAGGGTGAGGAGGGGCCAGTGCCAGTGTGTTTCATAGCCCGATCTCAGTGTTTGGAGGGCTGGCCCCGGAGCCCTGGGTGGGGCCGGGCTGGGCACTGCCTCGGTGTCCCGTTCTGGGTGTCTCGTTTACTTTGGAGAACATAAAAAATAAAAAATAAGGAAGGACAAACGGTAAGAATAAGCACCCATGTGGCCACCACCTAGAAGTGACCGTTTTGCTTCAGGTGTTGAAAATCTAAACAAATGGGTGCGTGAACACAGACAAAGGGGAGACTCCCGTGCTGCTCCGCAGTGCTGGGCTCCCTCCCCGGGGGGAAATGCTACCATACGTTTCATGTGTATCTTCGTAATTGGTTTTCATATTTTTACTGCCTATGTACGAATCCATGAATAATAAATAGCCATGCCAGGTGTGTTTTTTAGAAGCAAACTTAAGTGCTGACATGCTGTAATACCAGTCTGTAACTTGCTTTTCTCACTAAACATTCCGTGTTCAAGACTTCTTGTTGCTACTGATACCTGCTTAATTTCTCTGCAGTGCCGAAAAGGGTTTCACCATGGGAGGGACCGCAGTTTACATAGCCTTTCCACTGTCGATGGACACTCTGTTGGGTCTGGTTTCTCTTTCTTAGAAGAATGGGACCGTAAATGTCTTTGTGCCTCCCATCACAGACAGGCAGCACCAGTGGCTTGCGGGCTTGCGGTCCAAGTTCAAGTTGGCCAGAGCCATCCCTGCACCCTGCCTTGTGATTCTCCCGAGTTTCACCACCCAGATCAGCTGCCCTCTCCCTCCCTGGGCTCTCCAGGCAGGGGCTGGTTTGGGGGAGTCAGCGGGGAGTGCAGACAGAGCTGCTGAAGGAAACTGGCAAGCCATGTGGCCCAGGCCCGGTCTGTTTATGTCGTCCTTGCCTGACTGCCCTCCAGTTCTTCTTTGGTTTTTATTTTAAGCTAATACACATTTATCACAACACTGGTTAAGAAAACTCAGATCTGGGCGCCTGGGTGGCTCAGTGGGTTAAGCCGCTGCCTTCGGCTCAGGTCATGATCTCAGGGTCCTGGGATCGAGGCCCGCATCGGGCTCTCTGCTCAGCGGGGAGCCTGCTTCCCTCTCTCTCTCTCTCTGCCTGCCTCTCCGTCTGCTTGTGATCTCTCTCTGTCAAATAAATAAATAAAATCTTTAAAAAAAAAAAAAAAAAGAAAACTCAGATCTCTATCCCTCTCATCCACATTCCTGCCTTGCTACACACTTGTTTTTCCTGTTCTGAGTTCCTTTTGGTCTCTGTCCGCACGCATATGTACTTACCCAGAGCTGTAATTGCACACACGGTGCTGGATATTCGCTCCTTTCTATTTAACTGTATTTTACAAACTGTTTCCTCCTTGCTGTAGTCCCCACCATGGGATCACGCGTGTTGTCCAGCCATGCGCCCTCACCTGCTCTTCCTGCCGAGGGGCTGCCTTTCCTCCGTTTCTCTCTTCCAGCTCCCAGCAGTCTTTGCGTGACGACTCCCAGCACCCTCAGATCCTATTGCCATCTAGAAGCAGAGAAAGAAAGCTCTCGGGGTGACAGCCTGCCCAGCTCCTGTCCCGCTGCCCAAAGTGCCATATGACTGAGCTCCCCGGTCCCAGGCCCCTACCACCGCCACCTCCTTCAAAAGCTTCTCTTCCCCCTGCAGTAGAAAAGCAGCCAAACTCAATGTAGGACAGGCTCAGGACACATGGCTTTGAGATTGTTTTAAAGACTCACAGATAGCTTCCTCCCAGGAGGAAACCTTTTGGAGCAGGCTTTGAGGCCTTGCTCTTTCTTTGCGGATTTTGAGGGAGACTGTGAAGGGGACATGTAGGCACTGCTCGTGGGCCAGCCCGGCTGCCCAGGGCCGAGGGCTTGAGGCAGAAGCTCTCTCTAGAAGCCGGGGCGTGTTATGTTCTTCCTCTGCCCAGCGTTAAGCTTGGGATGGCGCAAGTAAATGGACACCAGCCCCATGCGTGGTAGACGTCACAGAGTTCCCAGAGTCCTCGCGGCGTCGTTGACATTGTCTCTGCATTCTGTTTGTTCAGCTAACTTCCTCCAGCCAGCCTGGAGATTGCTGTTGATCTCACTAGGCTATGGCACCAGTCTTCCTTATCTCTGCCTTCCCAGGGGCCAAATAATCAACCCAGGGACAACCAAAACTAGCAAGAAGGAATCACTTTATAAGAAGAGCTAGCGCTGATGGATTATACTCATTTCTCCGCTCTCAGCGTTTTATACTTATCCTCTTGTTCGCTCCTCACAACACCCAGCAAGAGAGGAGGAGACGGTCTCCACCCCCTGTGACAGCTGTGAAATGAGGCTCCAGGAAGTTTAAGTGGGTGGCCTGGATCTTCCTTAGAATTCTCCCTGTGCTTTCCCTCAGCCATCCCGGCCAACCCAGCCGGGAGCCGACGAGCTCCAGCAGAGATGTGGTGCTCCCTCTGCATTCCCGTCAGAGAAGCCCCTCACTGGTGTGGAAGTTATTTCATACAGAGGCATCGATTAGAAATTTTCCATTCCCTTTCGGTTTCCCATTAGAGGCTTTGCCCTATTTTCTCCTTAGAAGTCTCTGCCTGGGGGAACCTGCTTCAAGCGAGGGGAGTGGGGATGGCTTGCTGTGGTGAGGAGAGGGAAGAGGGGATGGCAGCCCCAGCCTCCCTCTGTAGCCTTGAGGAGGAAGTGGAGAAAGCTGTGGATGCTGGGGGGGGGGGGGGGGGTGTCCCTTGCCTACTCGAGAGCGCCCCCACCCGCAGTGGCCAGGTAGCAAAACAACAGGCAGACCAGGGCTCCTGTCTCAGTGTGGCCACTTGTGGCCCGATGACCTTAGGTGGGTGACCTAAGGGCTGGGGAGAACCAAGGCCCGGGGCGGTGCTGTTCCTTGGTGGAATCAGCTGAGGATGCCTCAGCAGCCAGCCTGGGGCTCCCATGTCCTTGTCCTGCTGGACCCCAGCAGCAAGGACTTCAGAGTCTATAGTCATGGTAACCAAGAAGGCCCCTTAGAAACTAGGAGCCCCTTGGAGAAACTGAGGCACCAAACCAGGAAGTGGATTTCTTTGCCTTCAGGTTTTACTTTTCTTCACTTCTCTGTCCTCTGCCTGTGTGTTCTCCACAGACCAGCTCAGCATCCCACGTCTGGGCTACAAACAGGCCAGCTGCTCTGTCTAATCATAGTAGGAGTCAGGCCCCGGTTCAACCTAGCACTTGTAATTGCCAAGAACTTTACCAAAGCCTATTTGAGATGGGGTATGGCTACGGGAGGCATTCGCCAACAGCCGGATGGCCTGTCGCGGTGTCCGCGTCCATCCCTCAGGATGCGGCGTCCACCCATCCTTGGGGATGGGGAGCCCAGATTTTGGAGGCTGAGCTGCAGCTGTCAGGATGGAACTGGAAACACCCCAGATCTCTTGTGTGCTCTGTGTGACACAACTCAGGAGGCCTGGCCAGTCCTGAGGATGTCCCAGAAGCCCCCAGGAGCCCCGGCTGCGTGCGTCTGTACGTGATACAGTGGGAATGGCAGTTCTCCATTTCTCTGTGGACTGGTTCTCCGGCACGCCAAGCCACCTCTTCTAATAGGTGTGAACATAATGGACTTGTTTAAGTCCTTTTGAAGTCAGGCGCACCACTGCCTCCCTGCTGAGCCAACAGCCGCACCAGGTTACAAAACACTGGGGCCATATTCCTGGTCCCTCGACGGCTGTTGCCCCTTCTTCCCCCCACAGAGAAGTAAAATGTCAGCAGAGCACATTACTCACTGAATACTTTGGAATCTATAAATATTAAATTGCTATGGCTGTCACTGGCCCAGATAAAATTAAAGCTCTGGTCAGCTCCAGAGGAGAGGTGGCTGGTTGGGGGCGGGGCAGGGGTGGGGGAAGGGAGCTGCTGTCAGTGGAGAGACAAGTGTCTCCAAGAGGACAGAGCCGTGGCTGTGGGCTGTGGTTGGTAGGGGGTACCCCGGATGGAGGAGAGGCAGCGGGCAGTGGGGTACAAAGAGCCAGGAGGTAGAAATCCCAAATGCGACCATAACCAGGATGGGGTTTTCTCTGGTTTCTCACCTGAGGCTTGATGGTTGGGAATGTGTGTGGTTTGCTGGGAGTCTTGTGTCTCATGTCTTACTCCAGCCCAGGACTCTCTCTCTCTAGGCAGCAGGGCTGGAGATGGGGGTGGGGTCGCGGGCTCCCCGGCAGCCAGCTGTCCCCTGTTGTGTGCAGCCCCTGCCCCAGGCTCCCCCGCCCTCACACTGGCAGGCTGGCAAGTACCGCATGGGCCTGTGTTTTCACACCCTTTGCTTGGGTTTTTGGTCCCCTGCAGGTGGCAGGGGTGCCTTCTTTGGGATCTCCTGAGGATTTATTGCGTGCTTCCGGTGCTAAGTTCTTTCAATGCCCTACCTTGTCGATCTTTACAAAGTGAGAGGAGGGAAGTGTTGTCCATTTCCCACACTGCAGTGGGGGACACTGAGACCATGAGGCCAGGAGAGGGGAAGGGAGTTGCCGGCTTCCTTGGGCAAGTCGCAAGGGAGTCCTGTGGCTGTTCAGTGACTGAGCCTGGAACCCGTCCCAGCACTTCCGGACTCTCAACCGAGCTCTCTCTCCCTTGCAGGCATCCCCACCCTCATCGTGCTGGACCCCCAGGGGGAGGTGATCACGCGGCAGGGGCGAGTGGAGGTGCTGAATGATGAGGACTGCAGGGAGTTCCCGTGGCACCCCAAGCCCGTGCTGGAGCTCTCGGACTCCAATGCTGTGCAGCTCAATGAGGGCCCCTGCCTTGTCCTGTTCGTAGGTAGGAATCCTGGTAGGAGTCCCAGGGTGGGCCGGACTCAAAGGATCTCACATTTGGGGGGTGTCTGTCCCTGCAGCTTCTTTCTGTCAGGAACAATGCCAAGCCTGGGCCTTTGTCTCTCCCAGCAGCCTTGCTTTTGACCCCAATGATTTATTCATGGCTCTGCCCGCTGCGGGAGGGGTTCTGGGAGCTGGCTCTGTGCTTTCCTTCCTAGACTGCCGGCTGGGAAGAATAGGTCAGGCTGGAGCCCGGCCCCCACGACCAGACCCATTGTTGGAAGGAAGCCGGCTGCGGCAGCTGCAGGCTGGGCCCCCTTGGGCCAAGGCCCCACCCCCACCGTAGCCACAGGGCCGCATCTCAGGCCAGGTGTCCCTCTCAGTCTCCCCACTCTCTGTTCAGTGGGGGGGGTGCTGTTCTGCGGGGCAGGAAGACACCAGGACATTTACTCCAGGCTCCCTGTAGACCTGTGGGGTGACCCCTGTTTCTTTTGCGAAGGAGCAACTGCTGGCCAGGCGCCACCTCACCTTCTGCCTTGGGACATGTTACTCAGCTCCAACTCAAAATAATTTGGAGTCCTAGGATCCACAGCTGAGATGCTGCAAAACCCATTTAGTTGATGGGGTGGGTAGGGGAGGTGCTCTGGAAGTCTGGTGTGGAAGCCAGCACACCAACTTGCAGGTCGCTGTGCTTGGAGAAAAGAGGTCTCCTGGGGAAGGATGGTCTTGGGGAATCCTTGTCCTTGGGGCTTTGCTGCCTGCTGCTGGCTCACATACCCACGTTGCAGGGCCTCTAGGGAATCGTTCTGAACTGAGGGACAGTTGCATCTCACAGGCCCTCTCTAGAAGTTGGTTAGGAAGTCCCAGAGAGGCAAAGTGAGTTCCCAGCATCACAGAGCGGGTTGGATGTGGGTCAGGAATAGTTCCTGCCACGTCTGCACGCTGCGGGCCCCTGGGGCCGTGTGGCATTCCTGGGTGAAAATCCTGCTGCCTGCCTCCCGTTGTCTTGTTGTGGGTTACAAGGTCCTGCAGAAGTGAGCCCCAGGGCCCCCCGGAGTTGCTCCCCCTCTGTTCTTTCATTGGAGGCAAGAGATGACTAACAGGGACTCTGGGGCATCCATGGAAGGCAGTCCATCCTCTCCCTGATGAGTCCAGCCAGCCATGAAGTTGGCTTTCCAGGAGTCCCAGTGCCTCCCCATTGCCACAAAGCTGCAGACTGGACTGCAGTCCTGACCCCCTCCTCAATGCCCCAGCTACCACCCCTTCTGCCATCTTCAGTAGGAGGTCAGATCTGAGGTCATTCTGTGGTTCTGTGATTGAGAGAAAAACCTCAGGTCCTGGCTTCGGGAAAGCTCAGCTTCCAAGGCCAGTTTGCGATGAATTCGGTGGAAAGAATAGCGGTGTGTGGGGTGTCAGTGAGTTGTTCCTGTGCGAGCGCAGTACAGTGGTACGCATGTGCCACGGACTGCCCTACCCCCTGGCCCCATGTACCCTGGAGGCAAGGCCTGTGTCCCAGGGGAAATGTTGCTTCCGTGCAGGGGCTTCCCAAATGGGCATTTCAGGCCCTGGACCCAGCTCCCTCAGGGGGCGCCACTCCATCTCTTCCACAAACCAGTGCTTCTCGTGTCTCTCTCTCCGCATTACAGATTCTGAGGATGATGGGGAGTCTGAGGCAGCCAAGCAGCTGATCCAGCCAATAGCCGAGAAGATCATTGCCAAGTACAAAGCCAAAGAGGAGGAGGCCCCACTTCTGTTCTTTGTGGCGGGGGAGGTGAGTGCTGCTGGGGCCTGGCCCACAGACTGCTCAGCAGACCAACTTTTGGGAAGTGCATGATGCAGCTCTAGAGGATATTAGAAGGAACCCCAGGATCTGGGGTGAAGAACCCACAGACAGATGTGGCATGAAAAAGTGTGTCATCCCATATGGAAAACCATTTCCTGTGGCTGCTGTACCTCCTTCCCTCGTTTGCCACTCGGCAGCCTCGGAGCCGCAGGGGCGCCCTCCCGGGAAAGGGCTGCTCCCCAGGCTGCTAGGAAGAGTGGCAGCCATAAAGATGGTCAGCAGCACTCCCTCCCTCCTGGCTGGGTCCAAACCAGGCCCGGGATGCTTTACAAAGCGTCTGCGTGGCCATTCTCTGGGCCCTGGCCTGCAGAGTGGGCGCTTCCCATGGCCGGCAACACCCACGACTCAGACCTGTATTTCCCCAGCCCCCGGGGAGGGTGCTGAGGTTGGACACTGCTGCTGTCCCAATCTCTTCTCGCCCCAGGCCTTGTCTCTTGAGGGCCTCCAGCGGGGATGGACTGCGCAGAGGACTTCTCACAGGGCGAGAAGGCCAGGTGTTGAGCTGGGCCAGCTCCCGCAGGGGGCCAGAGCCTCTATCCCGGCAACGCAGGAGTCCTTGTAAGATGGCTGTCGCTGCTCTGACTCGGTCCCCACCCCCAGGCGGCCCGTCCACGCATGCTCCGCCATCTCCCCCCGCCCCACCCCAGCGCTGGCCCAAACCTGGTGATGGACAGACACCCTTTCCGAAGCCCCCTGCCTTCTTTCGCCCATCTGCATCCCCAGTGGGGCGGAGCCCGGCACTCATTTCACGCCGTACTGATGGGGTCTCCCGAGAGCCCGCATGGCCAGACACCCCGAACCACCACCCATTCATCACTGTTTCAATAGCCACCCCTGCTCAGCCCTGCCGGGCCCCTCGCAGGCAGCTAAATTCCCCCCTGCTCTGTTGCTGGGTGGAGGGAACAAAGCAAGTCCACAGGACCCTGCCTTGGGGCGACACAAGCCCCCTCCACACAAAGCACAAATGGAGGCTGCTCTGAATGTATTAAACTCTAACCCCTTTCAGACTGCTGTGAGAGGAAAGATGGGTGCACAACAGACTAGCGGAGCCAGGGGGCAGGGGTGGGGCTGGGGAGCTCCAGTGAGTGCATTAGGCATGTGACTGAAAAGGAGCATTTGGGTCTTCTGTGTACCAGGCAGCGAGCTTGAGGGGCACCATCCCGTGTTCCTCCCCACCGCCCCACCCCCTGGACTGGGAATGGCTTCATTATGTTTCACAGATGAGCACAGCGAGGCTTGGAGGGCGCCCGCCGGGCATGTGCACTTGCTGGCTCATCTGCTGGCTCGCACCTAACCCCGAGAGCGTCGTTCTAGAATGCATTTTACAGGGGACAAGGCCTGGGCTCACAGAAGTGACTTATCAGGGCCACACATTAAGTGGGTTGTGCAAAAGACAGCGTGAGGTCAGTGGGACTCCCTGAGGCAGTGTTCTCACTCCTGTCCATGTGGTCCTGCAGGTGGCCAGGCCCCAAGGGCAGGATGCCTGCGCCAGGACGGGGGAGGGTCTGACAGAATCCTCTGCTGTCCAGCTCCCCACCTGGCCATCCTGTCCTTGCTGTGCACTTGACCTGGGCTCCTGATCTTGCAGCTCTCTTAGTCCCATTCCCTGGCCGTCCATGCTCAGAAGCCAGGCGGCATGGAAGGGGCTGGGCGTGGGGTGCTGGGTCATCAGGCACTGATGGGGGCACCTCTGAGCCAGGACTGACGTCTCCCACTCCTCCTGGAGCTAAGGGCATTTGTCGTGCTCTGAGGGCAGAAGTCATCCCACTGAAGCCTTAGTAGACATTAAAATTCATCTCCCCGTGGTTTCCTCCAAGGAAGAGGGGAAGGGCTACAGCACTGTGCTCAGTCAGCTTGGCCCAGACCTCCTAGTGAGAGTTCGGTGGACCGTCATCTTCCAGGAGCCTCCCCTCTGCTTATCCAGGAGATGGTTGATGAACCCACGCGGAGGGCCTGCGGGGGGGTCAGCCGGAACAGAGATGCTGAATCACCGGGCGTTGCTGGAAGTGTGTGCTATTTCTAATCATCTTCCTAAAGATCTGCCCTTTGAAAAAGGAATGGTTTTTGTCTGAGAAACCAGTGATTGGTAAATTTTGTGCCTCCTGCTCGCCAGCATTTAAGGCCAGGAGTGCCCCGAGCCCTTCCTGTGCAGAGGGACCTGGGCCTTCCTCCACTTCAGAAGGCTGTGTGTGCTGTTTTATAGGAAGATGGCCTTGGGGTGGGAGTGTGGAGTCCCGTTTCCTGCTCTCTACCAAATGAGAAGTGGTCTGAAATATTTGCTCCCTTACAAATTCTTCTACTGGTCTTCGGGGTTCTGGGTTTGCTTTTATACTTAATAAGGGAAATTCACCTGGACAGTCCAGTCCGTGGGAATGTGTGGTCAGTTACAGGCACCCGTATAAGCTTCACAAACCCTGTCTTCTGAACTAGCTGTGCAGCTCCTGCCCCCTAAACCTTAGGGGTGGGATGGGGACAGTGAGCCATTTCTGTTCACATCATTCCAGAGTTGGAAGTCCAGATTGGCCTCAGATACCCAGAGTGGGGCTGCAGATAATTGAAGAGATAATGGCAAAAAGAAGTCTTTAAAGGACAACACATTTTTAGCAAGCAGAGGTTGCTTCTGTGCTAAGGAAGAAAGAGGACTTGTCTGGTGGTCTGGCGAGATGCAGAGTATTCTCCAAGACAGGGTCGAGTCCGCTGCTCCCTGTTCTCTGAGAGCCCATCTTTCCTGGGGGCCACCCACTCTCAGGACACTGGAGGGGCAGCTTTCCCTGCCATCTGGGGGGGATGCCGCAGGGGACTCTCTCTCCTCTTTCTCGAAGACTTACTGGTTTTCTCTCCCTCTGGTAACTTCCAGGATGACATGACTGACTCCCTGCGCGATTACACCAACCTGCCCGAGGCCGCCCCTTTGCTCACCATTCTGGACATGTCAGCCCGGGCCAAGTATGTGATGGACGTGGAAGAGATCACCCCCGCCATTGTGGAGGCCTTTGTGAATGACTTCCTAGCAGAAAAGCTCAAACCAGAGCCCATCTAAGGGGGCTCCAGCCTCAGGAGATGTTATTTAAAAACTCGGTCTTCTCCTCTTCCTTCTCCCTCTCCTTCCCTCCACCCTTGGACTTTTCCAGCGTGTCCCGAATCATACAACCCAAGTGTCCAACCTCTCTGTGGTGCCTTGTTTTCTGCATTAACTCCTCAGCTAGCACCCCAAGGTGCACCTCCTCTCCGCAGCAGAAGAACCCCACCGTGTCTGGAGACTCTGCTTGGGATCCACAGGGCTGGCAGAACCCGGCCAGAACCAGGACTGCGGCCTGCTCCCAGTCACTAGCTCTCGGCGAAGTATTTGCCGGGTGGTCTTGTGCCGAATGAACATGGAGGGACAGCACACTGGAGCTCTGGTCCCACCCCTGGTGTCCGCACGCTCGTGCAGGGCCCAGCACAGCTCAGTGAGGGAAAGGGAGCTGCTGACGAGAACCTCCTTTCTCCTAAGTGACTCCGTCTCTCTTGGTGTGAGGGGAAAATGCCAGCTTGGCAGTCGGTTCTTGGGCCAGGGGATCTCAAGATCTCAAAGGAAGCTCGTGTTCTTTCTCGGGGAGAAAAAGCGTAGCTTTGGTAGTGATTCATGTAGTGATGGCTTCCTCTGAGCTCCTACCACCGCGTGATAAGAACGAGCTTCTCGTTTTTTCCTTACATCTTTCTTCCTGGATCTTACCTCTCCAAGTTTCTGCCTTCTCATACGGACAGCCTCTATGGTCTTGGAGTTTTGTTAATAAATTCCCCTCTCTTGGACAGCTTCCTGGGAGGCACCTGGCCCTGTGTCCTTAGAGGAGCCCCACCTCGCCGACAGACCTCTGACTCGGCCCAGCTCTGGGCCTGGGGCCGCTGCAGCTCTGCCGAGGTGCCTGTGTCCGCCTTTGGTTACCCGTCATCCCTTTTTTGTTTTCAAAGCAGAACTAAAAAGAGACAAGAAATTACCAGAAGCCTAGCTTTTTTTTTCTAAGAACCTGCACAAAGAGCTGTGTCCTAGGGTGGCAGGGGGATCAGAGGATGTGTCCACTAAAAATGGGCCTTGGATGCACACGGCTAGGCTCAGGTAGCTTGGCTCCCACAGAAGGAAGTTAACAGCTGTGTCCTTGGCACTTGGGGTGGAGGGCTTCGCCTAGGGGTTCACAGGGTTTGGGCCTCTCTTAACCAGGCGTTAGGGTCTTTCATGTGATCACAGGCCTTACCCTTGGCTCCACTCGTCCCCCAGAGCCCCGTCAGCTGGTCAGCTGTTGACAGCACTGCTCCTTGCTGACTTGATTGTTGATTCGTAGTTCGGAGGTTCGGAGTTAGCTGGTAATCAGTCACTTGCCACAAGCCTGAAATGCATCCGCCTAGCGAGAAATAAAGCAGGCATCTCTGGACATTATCAACAACTTGGCCCTTCCTGTGCTTCGTAACAAAAGTCTTTTTGCTCGTGGTGCTGGGCTCTGGGGAGGGGCGGGGGACATACAAGATCCTCTTGACTTTCTTTGGAGGCTTTAGTAGCGGTGTTTGAGAATTGTGAAGAACTGGTCATCTAAGGCCGAGGAGCTCCTTTGGCTTAGCGGACCACAGGCAGATCCCTGCTGGAGCTCCGGCTGCCATCTCTCCTGGGTCTGCTCGGCGCTGGCAGAGGGTGGATTCCCCCATCACAGGCCTCCTTGTGGACACTGGTGCTCATTCCCTCCCCAGAGGGGAGCACATGCTCTGAAGCCCGAGGCCAGTTGCCAAAACAGGGAACCCCACGCAGCTCTCCCTGTGAAGAATGGGCAACCCTAGCTCTAGCTTGGGCTAGGGACTTCTCTGGGAACTCTCCTCTGGGAGTGTGGCGGATGCAAGGAAAAGGTGAGCTCCCCTCACTTGGAAGATGGAGTTCCTTGGATTTCTGCCTGTGTCCTTTATCATGATAGCCTGGGAAGAGAAGTCTCTTCTCTACTGGTGCAGAAGGAACCCAGTCCCGTGAGGGGTCCCTGTAAGTCCCTGCAGCAGACAAATTAGGTCATCTGTGATTCTTCTAGGGCCTTACAGGGCTGACTGAACTACTTGCCTGTAAGGGCCACTGGATCCTTGTCACCAGAATTCCCCTTTTAGAGCGGCATGTGGGTTGAGATCAGTGGGAAGGTTTACGACAAGAAAGTTCTGGGTATATATGGCGGCTCTGAGGGCAAACGCTGCGGGAAGACTACTTCACCGATGCCAGCAAAACCCCGTCTCATTAGTGCCAGAGATCCTCAAGGTTCTTGATGCAGACGATGTGGGTGGCTTCCCAAGTCCCACTAAGCAGCTCCAAAGTACCTTAATTCTTGTCACTAATTGGAAGCAGGTTAAAACCCCGGCTGTGATCTATTCAAGGGCTTTGGTCAGCTGTGAGGGAACCCGTGCCTGGAGGCAGAAAGGTGGGCGGGAAAGATGCCACCCTGGGGTTCCAGATCTTGTGCTCGCCACAATGACCTCCATATCCTGTTCTACCCGTTTTCACAACAGAGATGAGACTTTTTTTTTTTAACCTGTCCTCAACAATAAAGATCCGGTTAAGAGAAAGGGAGTGTGTTTGGAATTGGTGCATGCAGTGCGCGGCGCGACTTGAAGCTTCCTTTCCGGGAGTGAGGTGGCTGCCTGCTTCCCCCCCTCAACCCCAACCCACCCACCATCGCCAAGTGTGTCCTCAAATGCAGTGGCTCTCGCTTACCCAAGCACAGGGAGCTGGTACTGTCTTTGGCATCAGCCAAGCTTCAAGTGGTAAATTTTCAGCCAGACTTTGTTTTTGCCTCTTGCCTAATTAAAGACACAAAAGCTGTTTTCTCCTCCTGCTGCCTTGTTCTGGGGTAGCACACGGAGCTCTGCAGTGATCTAGAGATAGAACCATGGTCCAAGATTAGATCAGCAGGACCCAGACAGGTGTCAGCTTAGGGAGAATACCAAGTGTTCGTGCGTGTGTGTGTGTGTGCGCACGCGTGCGCACGCACCTGCACAGTGTGTAGACTTGGCTCGTAGCTCCAGGAGGGATCTGAGCAGGCACCTGGCCCAGCCCCCTGCACACAGGTGCAGACACATCCTGATTGTAAGCCATCTCCTTGGGCCAGGCTGGGGAGGCCAGTGCTTGCCCCATAGGACTAGCACATGGCCTCATGTAGATGGTGGGGAGCTTCCACAGTGGCCCTCTGTGGCTCCTTTGGGTGGTGCTGTGTGAATAGAGGACTGACCCCAAAGACTGACCCCGAGGCCCACAGCTTGGGATCTTTCAACTTCCCTGAACCACCACCCCCCCCTTTTTTTTAAAGATTTTATTTATTTGACAGAGATCACAAGTAGTCGGAGAGGCAAGCAGAGAGGAGGGGAGCAGGCTCCCCGAGCAGACAGCCCGATGCGGGTCTTGATTCCAGGACCCTGAGATCATGACCTGAGCCAAAGGCAGAGGCTTAACCCACTGAGCCACCCAGGCACCCAGGCTCCCTCTTTGCTGACTCCATGGCTTACATCCAAGCAGGTCGCCCAAGGGAGAATTCTTTGTTAACAAATGGCCGTTGCCTATTAGCTTCATTCTTGATTGTTCAGTGTTAGTAAATGGTGCAAAGGATATATTTTCTGGGAAGCAGAGGGCAGTTTGCAGGAGAATTTTATGTTGGGTCTACTTTATGGCTGGGATTTTCCCGTCTAGTGGGGGAACTATGACATTAGGATGTTCTGGGTATGCCTCAAATGTGAAAGCATGAAGAAAATCTTTGTTTAAGGTACAATGTGTTCCAGCCCCTTGGGGGTTTGGAATACTTCCCAAGCCAGGAAGTGTGTGGTTGTAGTTGGGTAGGACTTGTTCTGAAGGACTGTTGGACTTCTGTTAATAACGCACCAACTCATGGAAGCCTGTTGGCCAGTGTGTAGCCCAAAGGAGGCAGGCAGCCCCAAGTCCAGATTCCTGGGTGCTCGTGCCTCACACAAGCCAGTCACCCACACGGGCTAGAACTAGGATTCAGTAGGAGGCATGATGTTGGGACCCAGGGCTAAAAAGGAAATCTTTGGGCATCACAGGATGTGGAAGGAAGTCCCCAACGAGTCAGGAGCCACTATGCCTCCCGGTCTGCAGTCAGTATGCACTCCCGCCCCCCGCCCCCCACCCCAACACACATACATACCTCCCATCACAGAAGTGAGAGGGAAGGTGGGAGGCCAGAGCCTGCTGCAACCCTGTCCCCTCCCCAACCCTTATTCCCTTCTTGCATTCTGAAGTAGCAGCAGCTTTGAGGAGGGCCCTCCAAACGGGCGGCTTCAGCTGAAGGTAGCTTCCCTACAACAAATGTAGTAGGAAGAGAACCAGTGCCACCTCCAACAGATTCGGACTCGGTTACGCCTGGCCCCTGAGCGTTGGCCTTGGCCGAAGCTTCCCGAGTCCAGCCAGGGCAGTCCAGCTTGCTCTGTCTCAGCCGCACCGATAAAACAGGGCAACCTTGTTCAGACTTTCAGTCACCCACAGCAATAAAGAGCTCATCCGTTCACTTGGCTTCTAGCTCATTACCTCTGCATGCTCACTGATGGAAGACAGAATGTAAGTTCCTGGAGTTTAAAGATGCCTACATGAGTGTTTCCTAAAATTGTTTTAAGTGAGCCAGCCAGATCTGCTCCCGGGGAAGGGTGGGGTGAGGGGCTGGGCCCCAGGATTGGAGGGGGAGAGGGACATCTGGGCCCTGCAGTGTGCTTTCAGCACTAGTCCTAGGACCCCCGGTGAGGTGTTGCTGCTGGGGCCTTGAAGGGGCAAGATGTCCAAAGTAGAGCTAAAGGCAGCTCAGCTTGGAGGGGTACAGTAGGTGTTCCTATCAACCATGGGGCAAGGGGTAGGAGGTCCAGGTGAAACTGGTGGAAACCTGTCCCCAGAGGTCTGCTAGGTCTGCTCACCCTCTGGGCTTTAAGGACAGGATTCTCATAGCAAGCTGGCTGGTGGGGCTGGGGGGCTGGGAAAGGGCTCTGTAGCTCTCCCTGCCCCGAAGCTCCAAACCAGGGTGAGGGTTCCCAAGGGGAGTTGCAGGCCTCCGGGGACAGCAGCATTTGCCCAGAGCTGCCTTCCCAGACGTTCCACTCCAGGGAAGGAGTTGGGCCGCTTTTATCTTGCTGCAGCCACTTCCCACCTGATTCCTCCTTAGTGTTTGGCCTGCCGTCTATCTAGGCCTCAAATTCTGCTGAGAACCAGACGCTGGAGGTTTCTCCACCTTCTGCCCCTCTGAACACAAGAACACAGGCCTGCTCTCTGTGGAGAGACCAGACTCCAGCATTTCCAACAACTTGAATCCAGGAAACCCCTGTCCCCTCCTTCAGGGCTGGGAGTGGCTTTGAAGCACGGCTGCCACCTTGTGGCAAAAACCACCCACAGCACTCGCTCCGCACAAAGGCAAGGAGAGGAGCCCGGGGACCAACCATCCCACAGCGTCTCTAAGCCCGTGCTTGTCATGTACTGCTCATTTTTTATTCTGATTTCCTGGGGAAGTGGCAAATGTTGGCCTTCAGATGGAAAAGAATGTAAGAGAGCAATTTTCTATCATCGTTCAAAAGACTCCACCACCACCTGCTTCCCCCGTGGTCATTTTGAAGAAAGGAGAGCGCGCCCTCTGCTCTGCTGACTGATCATCACAAATATGCAGGAAGAACTCCCAAGTCACGGTATATGAGCCACTGACTGCCAAGTGAATGGGATGTAAATTTCTTTCACCTGATGTGACGGAATAGGCTGAGAGTTACGGGATAGGTATACTTCTTTTTATAGTTTTGTTTTTACTGGAACAAGGCATAGGGTTTGTTGCTCTTTCCTTGATCTTTATTTTGTAACAAGAATCAGCAGGAACAAATAATCCAGGACAAAGCTGCAGGAGACCGGTTTCATGCTGGAAAGGCATGAACTTCCTGTTCGTGACCTCTTGTTTTCTTAGTACTTTTCCAAGGTGTTGAGAACAAATGTCAACAGACTCCAGTGGCAGAGGTCCCCGCATTGCCTCCCAGATTCAGCCCGCTGGTGGGCCAGGCAGTACGGCTCTGTGAAGCTAGAGGGCCAGGCCCCAGCCTTGGTGGGCTCAGCATAGCACAAAGTCTGCGGGTTCTCTGACCTTCTAAAAGCTGACAGGGCATGGAGGGGCTCAAGAACAATATGCGGGCCACAGGCATGGAACATCTGCATGAGGTCCTGGGCCAACCAGATCACAGTAGGGCCCCATAGCAGTGAGTCCAGGCCGTCCGCCTGGGACTGTTCCTGCCAAAACCGCTCCCCTCCAACGTTATCAAAGCAATCCCACTCTGCCACCAGTTGGGACACAAATCATGCTCGATCTCTGGGTTCTCTCAAGAGGAAGTTTTGTTAGGGAGCAGGAGGATAGCTCAGGAAGAATTCTCACCCTTGTTGTTCTTGAGGATAAGCAGAGACCCGTGGAAATTCTTATTTTTCCAGTAACCATATAATAGCACCTTGCCCACCGCTTGCCTCCTGGATGTGGCCTGGGAAGCCACAAGTTACTGCCTCTATCTCCTAAAAATGCAGGAGGGGCTGGGACCCTTTAAATCAAGGACTGACTTCCAGGTTCCCTCTCAGTGGTTAACTCGATCCCTGCTCGAGTGTTCTGCCTTCACACGCAGTTGTCTCTTCCCTTCAAAAAGCAGGATGCTCGCAGCCATAGCCGAGTTCAGGCTGTCCACACCAGGCACGACGGGGATCAGCAGCCGCTTGCCCCCGGTGCTCTCGGCCAACTGCAGGGACTCCAGGCTCAAGCCGTGGGTTTCCCCACCTATCACTACAGCTGCTGGTGCTTCTGTCCAGTCCAAGTCATAGCTCTGGACCTCAAGTTCAGGGAGCCAGGCTTTACCGGCTCCAGGTTCTAGATCGTCTTCCTCCTCCTCCACCTCCTCCTCATACTTGTGCAACCTCGAAAGTCGTTGCTCACATACCCAGCCATGGTCACTGGCTTTATTAGACAGCTGGGCCTGGGCATGAAGGCCACAGTTGTCAGCCACGTAGACCCGGGTGTTAGTGGGCAAGTAGTTGGGCAAGGTTTCCCAGTCCAGATTATTGATGATGGGTACCTGGAAGTGTGCACCCATCGCTGCCCGTAGCACTTTGGGCTCCCAGGCATCCACACAGCCTAGAAAAGACAGGATTCAATGAGGATTATAAACCCTCCCAGACAAGGGGACTTTTAAATAAATCAGATTAATTCTGGGTCAGGAAAGAAAGCAAAAAATGTCCTACTGTAGCCTTCTTGAGAGCTGGGACCTCTGCTTCCCTAATTATGGCAGCATCTAGCAAAGGGACCACAGGATGAATTCCTGCTAGTGCTGAAACAGACTTTTTTCCTGCCTTCAACAGGACCATTCACCTGGGCCACACTGTACAGGAGATGCAAAGAGCATTAAAGTCCCCAACCTCGAGTGGCAGAGTGGGCAATAGTGTTGGGACAATATCTGAACATGATTACAGTATCAGTGATTGACGTAAAAGCAGCATGAACAGGGTGACAGAAAACCCTGGTACAAAGTAGAACGATCAGGAAAAACACCCCACAGAACAGGACCCTGAGCTGGATCTGGAAGGACAGGAGAAAGCTGTCAAAGAAAGGCGGGAGTGATAGAGAACGCCACAGCCCAAACCCTGTAAGGAAGGTGATCTGACCGATAATGGGTGGGGTGCAGTGGGAGATGACACAGGAGGCAGGCAAGGACCAATTTAAAGGAGGGTGGGTAGCCAAGCTGAGGAAGTTTGGGGTTTTATCCATTAGACAACATAATGGGGTGGAAGGATTTTAAGCAAAGGAGTGACAGAATCTGGTTTATGCGTTAGAAAGAAAGACCCATTTGGCTTCAATGTTGAATCTGCACCAGGGCAGCGAAGCCACTAGAGAGGGGGAAAATTGATGGGGACCATTACAGTAATCCAGGGAGAGCCAAGGCAACAGCCTTCTCCTACATACACCTGCACGCCCTCTCACAACACAGTAACAAGGCTAAAGGAAGTCTTTTTTTTTTTTTTTTTAAATTTTATTTATTTATTTGTCAGAGAGAGTGAGCACAGGCAGACAGAGTGGCAGGCAGAGGCAGAGGGAGAAGCAAGCTCCCCGCTGAGCAAGGAGCCCGATGTGGGACTCGATCCCAGGACCCTGGGATCATGACCCGAGCCGAAGGCAGCCGCTTAACCAACTGAGCCACCCAGGCATCCCTAAAGGTAGTCTTCTTAAAGAATTGCTAAGCCCAGGGCAACTGGGCGGCTCAGTGGGTTAAAGCCTCTGCCTTCGGCTCAGGTCATGATCCCAGGACCTTGGGATGGAGCCCCACATCAGGATCTCTGCTCAGCAGGGAGCCTGCTCCCCCTGCCCCCCAGCCTGCCTCTCTGCCTGCTTGTGATCGCTGTCAAATAAAAACTTAAAAAAAAAAAAAATCTTAAAAAAAGAAAAAAGAATAAAATCAATGCACAGAAATCAGTTGCATTTCTCTACACCAACAACAAGACAGAAGAAAGAGAAATTAAGGAGTCCATCCCATTTACAATTGCACCCAAAACTATAAGATACCTAGGAATAAACCTAACCAAAGAGACTAAGAATCTATACTCAGAAAACTATAAAGTACTCATGAAAGAAATTGAGGAAGACACAAAGAAATGGAAAAATGTTCCATGCTCCTGGATTGGAAGAATAAATATTGTGAAAATGTCTATGCTACCTAAAGCAATCTACACATTTAATGCAATTCCTATCAAAGTACCATCCATTTTTTTCAAAGAAATGGAACAAAGAATCCTAAAATTTATATGGAACCAGAAAAGACCTCGAATAGCCAAAGGAATATTGAAAAAGAAAGCCAAAGTTGGTGGCATCACAATGCCGGACTTCAAGCTCTATTACAAAGCTGTCATCATCAAGACAGCATGGTACCGGCACAAAAACAGACACACAGATCAATGGAACAGAATAGAGAGCCCAGAAATAGACCCTCAACTCTATGGTCAACTCATCTTCGACAAAGCAGGAAAGAATGGCCAATGGAAAAAAGACAGCCTCTTCAATAAATGGTGTTGGGAAAATTGGACAGCCACATGCAGAAAAATGAAATTGGATCATTTCCTTACACCACACACGAAAATAGACTCAAAATGGATGAAGGATCTCAATGTGAGAAAGGAATCCATCAAAATCCTTGAGGAGAACACAGGCAGCAACCTCTTCGACCTCAGCCGCAGCAACATCTTCCTAGGAACATCACCAAAGGCAAGGGAAGCAAGGGCAAAAATGAACTTTTGGGATTTTATCAAGATCAAAAGATTTTGCACAGCAAAGGAAACAGTGAACAAAACCAAAAGACAACTGACAGAATGGGAGAAGATATTTGCAAATGACATATCAGATAAAGGGCTAGTGTCCAAAATCTATAAAGAACTTAGCAAACTCAACACCCAAAGAACAAATAATCCAATCAAGAAATGGGCAGAGGACATGAACAGACATTTCTGCAAAGAAGACATCCAGATGGCCAACAGACACATGAAAAAGTGCTCCATATCACTCGGCATCAGGGAAATACAAATCAAAACCACCATGAGATATCACCTCACACCAGTCAGAATGGCTAAAATTAACAAGTCAGGAAATGACAGATGCTGGCGAGGATGCGGAGAAAGGGGAACCCTCCTACACTGTTGGTGGGAATGCAAGCTGGTGCAACCACTCTGGAAAACAGCATGGAGGCTCCTCAAAAGGTTGAAAATAGAACTACCCTATGACCCTGCAATTGCACTGCTGGGTATTTACCCTAAAGATACAAACGTAGTGATCCGAAGGGGCACGTGCACCCGAATGTTTATAGCAGCAATGTCTACAATAGCCAAACTATGGAAAGAACCTAGATGTCCATCTACAGACAAATGGATAAAGAAGATGTGGTATATATACACAATGGAATACTATGCAGCCATCAAAAGAAATGAAATCTTGCCATTTGCGACGACGTGGATGGAACTAGAGGGTATCATGCTTAGCGAAATAAGTCAATCGGAGAAAGACAACTATCATATGATCTCCCTGATATGAGGGAGAGGAGATGCAACATGGGGGGTTGAGGGGGTAGGAGAAGAGTAAATGAAACAAGATGGGATTGGGAGGGAGACAAACCATAAGTGACTCTTAATCTCACAAAACAAACTGAGGGTTGATGGGGGGAGGGGGTTGGGAGAGGGGGGTGGGGTTATGGATATTGGGGAGGGTATGTGCTATGGTGAGTGCTGTGAAGTGTGTAAACCTGGCGATTTGCAGACCCGTACCCCTGGGGATAAAAATATATGTTTATAAAAAATAAAAAAAATTATTAAGAAAAAAAAAGAAAGTATTCTGACAGCAAGAAAAAAAAAAAAAAAAAGAAAAAAGAATTGTGGGGCACCTGGGTGGCTCAGTGGGTTAAAGCCTCTGCCTTCGGCTCAGGTCATGATCCCAGAGTCCTGGGATCGAGCCCCACATTGGGCTCTCTGCTCAGCAGGGGGCCTGCTTCCTCCTCTCTCTCTCTGCCTGCCTCTCTGCCTACTTGTGATCTGTCTGTCAAATAAATAAATAAATAAATAATTAAAAAAAAAAAAAAAAGAATTGCTAAGCACAAGCTCTTTCCCAGGACTGCAGGCCAGGGGTCCGCCCTCCCCGAACTCATTAGCATAACTTTCTGCATTCTAAGTTACTGCAAAAATTAACCCAACTTCAGGAAAGAGTTAAGTAGGCAAACCAAATTTTAAAAAGAGAACAGAACCCTGCCCACACATTGCACCAACGGGCTTTCCCCAACACCGCAAGGACCCAAAGATGGGAGGTGGGCTGTCAAGAAGCTGGAGGTGAGGGAGGGACAGGGGAGGGGCCAAGACCCACGAGGGGAGCCATCCAGTCTGACCCTTTCCCATGGGGAGTAAGGGACAAGAGGAGATGTCCCCCCTCGCCCTCATGCCCTCCATCCTGGGCACCACTCCAAGTGTTCCCTGCTCCTTCCCCACCTCCTCTCTACGCACCACCACCATCAATGTGGAAACCGCCCACCTGCAATATAGAGATACACTTTCAAAACCACACCAGCTCTTGGGGGTGGCTAAGCAGGGTACTGATGATGGAACCCCAGACCAAGCTCTTCATGCTGGTGTCCCTGTATCTACTCCACCTATTCCAACAACGTGGGACAGGGATGAAGGGTTGAAAGGAACCACTGAGGCAAGTCTCAGCAGTGGGTGTCATTACTAGTTTACAATGAATGATCCTCTCCCTCCCACCCTCCCCACAACTTGTAAGAAGCAGTTTTTAGGTATGTTCCAGGTATTAGGTAAGCCTCTTTAGAACCAAGCCCGCTCATCTCTTTCCTTTTTTTTTTTTTTTTTTTTAAGTTTTTATTTATTTGAGAGAGAGCAAAAGAGCAGGATGGGGGGCAGGCAGAGAGAAGGGTAGAAGAAGAAGGAAAGCAGACTCCCCGCTGAGCAGAGAGCCTGACATGGGGCTGGATCCCAGGACCAAGGGATCATGACCCGAGCCAAAGGCAGATGCTTAACCAACTGACTGAGCAACCCAAGCGCCCCCTACTCATCCCATTTCTGATGACAGGAGAGAAATGTCATGAGGCTAACTTGTGTGGGGGTGTTTGACCCATCCCAAGGCTAAGACAAATGCATCCCAATTTCATAATCACACTCCGTCTGCATCATTCCTTTTATAGCATTCAGCAGGTCAAGAGTTAGAAAGGTCTCATGTACCCAATATTTTGGTAACTCAAGATCATTACAGGAAGGACTTGAAATGTTAAAACTGACATCTATTTCTTTCCCTGACTGATTTTAAGTTCTTTAATAATATAGCAGGTGTCAAAATAATTTTAAAAGAGAATCTGCATTTCCTCAAGTACTCAGCCAAGTGCTGAGAACTCCACGTGCATGCCATCTCAACCTTCAGTCTTACCAGGTAGATTCTGTTATCTACCATGTTACAGAGGAGGAAACCGACACTCAGAATATTGCTCACATATAAGCTAATAAGGGGCAGGTTCAAGACTCAAATCCATGAGTGTCTACCCACAGAGCTGGCTCACTTACAAATGGCCACCCGACCCACCCAGCAACAAGTGCTCTGACCTTTGGTGAGTAATACTTTGCTGCAGCCAGCCCCAGCGGCAGATCTCAGAATCGTCCCCAGGTTCCCAGGGTCACGGAGATTGTCACAAATCAACAATAAGGGCAGCAAGTGGCGAAGCTGAGTCTCTGGGTATGTCATCTTAACATGGTCAGGTTTGGCAAAAATCCCTGAGGAAACAAAACAGGTGGTTCACTTGTCTGCTGTGACCAAGGAAATTATTTGGCTTTTCATTACTTTATCCATCTTCCTATATTTAGTTACATGAGCAATACAGGAATACATTCTGATTAAAAAAATTCATACAGGGGTGCCTGGGTGGCTCAGTGGGTTAAGCCTCTGCCTTCGGCTCAGGTCATGATCTCAGGGTCCTGGGATCGAGCCCCACATCAGGCTCTCTGTTCAGCAGGGAGCCTGCTTCCCCCACTCTCTCTGCCTGCCTCTCTGCCTACTTGTGGTCTTTCTATGTCAAATAAATAAATAAAATCTTAAGAAAAAAAATTTCATACATACAGTCCTACCAGTGATACCCAGCCCCTATAACTGTTTTGCTTTTTTTTTTTTTTCAAAGATTTTATTTATTTATTTGACAGAGATTACAAGTAGACAGAGAGGCAGGCAGAGAGAGGAAGGGAAGTAGGCTCCCTGCTGAGCAGAGAGGCCAATGCAGGGCTCGATCCCAGGACCCTGGGATCATGATCTGAGCCGAAAGCAGAGGCTTTAACCCACTGAGCCACCCAGGCGCCCCTGTTTTGCTTTTTTTTAAAAGATTTTATTTATTTGACATAGACACAGCGGGAGAGGGAACACAAGCAGGGGGGAGTAGGAAAGGGAGAAGCAGGCTCCCCGCTGAGCAGGGAGCCCCATTCGGAGCTTGATCCCAGGACCCAGGGATCATGACCTGAGCTGAAGGCAGACCCTTAACGGCTGAGCCACCCAGGTGCCCCCCACCCCCATAACTATTTTGGATCAGAGGCTGTATCCCTTCAGAATGTTTCGTTTCATGCATCTACCTACGTATATATACATCTACCCATAAAGAGGCACTATTTTCTTTTGCACAAAAGATTCACACCCTCTGTTATTCTGTAACCCTATTCAATTCTCTAACACTAGATGTCTTAGAGAACTTCCCACATCGATCCATTCGGAGCTACCTTATTTTAACTGCTTCACGCTATTTTGTAACATGAACATCCCAGGTTTATTTAGCTCTTCCCCAACTGACTGCCATTTAGCTTATTTTCCATTCTTCCCTATTATAAACAACCCTGCAGCGAACATCCCTGTATCTCTATGCACATGTCCTAACATTTCCTATGAAAAACTCTTGCAAACACAATCAATATATGCTGTGTGTGGGCTCCTAATGTTATCAGAGGCTCCTAAACTGCCGCCCCGCCGCCCGCCACAGGCCAGTCCAATCTGTTTACACCAAGAACACATAAATACCTACACCTAAAGCCATCAATGAAGGCACCAGGATATTAGGCACCTGTCTAAAGGTCCTGCCCTTAGGAGCCACAGATAGCTTTAAGACCATTCAGTGGGGCAGGGGCCTCAGGAGTTCTTTAACTTCTACCTAATCAGCTGTAGTGATAAGAGCTCTCTACCAGAGGCCCTGCTTCTATCACTGGATTTTAGAGAGGTGCTGGAAGTCTGACAGGCGGTCTTATCTCTTTTTCCCTTTGCCCGCCCCCGCCCCCCGATATAAATAATACATAAGAATAAGCTAAATAATATGTATTTTTCAGAGTCATGAAGTGAAAGCAGTCATGACAAGGAGGGCTACAGAAGTCCTGGGTGGGCTGGCCACTGTTAGCCCACAGACCCAAAGTGGCAAGCATAGTGAAAATGAGTGATACCTGCACTGTAGCATAAAGTAAGGAATTAGAAGTGTAGCTAATGAGAGCACACTTAGAGTAAGTGAAAGACTCTAGCAGTCCCAAATCCCCACCCTAGGAGAGTTCTAAGCACAGGGTCACAGATCCTTATGACTTGCTGGATTACAGAACAAGAGATGGTCCCCAGAATATCCTCTCCCAACTAACAGCTTAACTTTACCACAAAGAAACACATGCACAATGATATGAGAGACCCTGCCCCAACTGCCCCTTACTATCCAAGAGAAAATTCTCCACTTACTGCCATTCAATTATCAGATCTAAGGTATAATTCCAATGTCAAAAAGATATAAAGAATTTAGTTTTGGGGGGCCTGGGTGGCTCAGAGGGTTAAAGCCTCTGCCTTTGGCTCAGGTCATGATCCCAGGATCCTAGGGTCAAGCCCCACATCAGGCTCTCTGCCTGCCTCTCTGCCCACTCGTGATCTCTGTCAAATAAATAAATAAAATCTTAAAAAAAAAAATTTAGTTTTTCCATATTTAGAAAAAATATCTTCCAAGTGCTAATAGACCTCACAGTCTATTAGAATCTTGTTAGAATCAAACAAATAAAGACACGGTTTCCTGTTCAATGGGCCAAGCAGGGTAATAGCTTGCAGCTTACTCCTCAGTAAGTAAGCTTCTAGAATAATGGGGTCAACGCCGGAGAGGCATCACCACACTGGCAGAAGTCTTGTGCAAATGGAGGGCTAAATATTTTTGTAAACATTTTCTTATATTTTAGTTGGACATTAAAGGTTGAAGAAATTACCAAAAAATATATAATGTTTAAGAAACAGTGGTTATTCCCAGAGACTGTAAAGAACCATAATACAATTGACAGAAAAACTGACTGCAGTTTCCACTCAAAATACTATAAGATCCAAAGATTTCAGAATTGTATTTTTGGTGGGGGTCTTTTTTTTTTTTTTTTTTTTTTTAAAGATTTTATTCATTCATTTGAGAGAGAGAGAGCACAAGCAGGGGGAATGAGAGAGGGAGAAGCAGATTCCCCGCTGAGCTGGGAGCCTGATGTGGGGCTGGATCCCAGGACCTGGAGATCATGACCTGAGCTGGAGGCAGATACTTAACCATCTGAGCCACCCAGGTGCCCCTTTTTCTGGGTGTCTTAAGAAAACATTTTGAATTTGGTTCAAATAAAATGTGTTGCCCTAAGACAATTATGAATAAGTAATCCCAGATCTCTACTTCTAGTAACACATAGTATAACCACTGACCCATTATTCCTTGTGGTGTTACTAGGTCGGACCAATCCTTGATATCCTCAAATTTCACCTTAATGAGGCTGACACCTTTCAGCTTATCAATGGGTAGCTCCTTTATGTATTCCAGACGGCTAAAGAAGAAAACTTTGGGCACAGCACCAGCCTTGAGAGCATCTGCAATCAGCCTGCGGCCTTCCAGCAGGATCTTTCCTTGCTTTTCCCGAAATGGCCTGGACTTAACTATTGTCATTACATTGCTGTGGGTGGAAACAAAAAGACAGGTAATTACCAACATCCTTGTTACGGAGACACACCTAGTTCTAAGAGACATAAAGAGCTTCATAGACATAAACGAATTTCAAAGAAAACACTTATTCTGCCCTCCAAGCATAATAAAAACCAGAGGGTTATACCGGGAGAAGTCCTCCAACGGGAGGAAAAACATTAAGTTCCCGCTGGCAGGTAGAAAGAGAAAGTGGAATACAAAACAAGTCTCAGGAACACATCACCTCAGCCTTCTGTCCCCGGGTAAAGCCTTATCATAGCGAAGCCCCGACTCTTCCCAGGTGCAGGGCGTTTGGGTTGGGGACACCTGAAGCGGCTGCTTTGGTTGCTGCTCGTAGGGACTGGCCTCAGCCGCAGCCCTCTGGGGCTGCTTCCCAGGACCCGTGGGCTTTCGTTCCACGACCTGTCCGGATGGAAACACCACCCTCACGGGACTCCGCCGCAGCGCCCGGACCCAGCGCCGCCCGTCGAGGTCCCAGGTTTGGACCACCCACAGCAGCGGCCGCGTGGCCCACCACCAACCCTTTACCAGGGCCGCCATCTTCCCCCGCGCCGTGGGTTGCGTCACGGGAACGCGCCGGCGGCGGCCAGTGACGTCACGACCCGTCTGCGCATCTGCGTGCTGGCAGGCTTCTAGTTCTGCCGGATGTGTGGCGCTTGTGGCTATGGCTACTCGTCGAGCTTTGCACTTCGTCTTCAAAGTGGGAAACCGCTTCCAGACCGCGCGTTTCTTTCGCGATGTCCTGGGGATGAAGGTGCAGACGGGGCCGAGAGGGGCTGGGGCACGAGGGTGGGTGGCCGGGGCCGCTGCGCTCCACTGGCCCAAGAAAGGGACAATTGGGTGTGTCTTGAATCTCCGCTGGCGCCCAGGTGTCCGACCTTAGCCCTGGTCTCCCCATTAGCCCTGTTGGGTTTTCAGCTTCAGGAAGCGTTGTATGTTGCTGGTTGGGTTGGTGATCTTGGAAGGGGTCTTTATTAGTCGCCGACTGTGTCCCCACACACGTTTGTTTCATTTGAGTTCATTCACAAATATTGAGGCTCTGCCTTCGTGGACTTTCCAGTCTAGTGGGAAAGACAGTAAACAGAAAGTAATATAATACTCTCCCAATGAACAATAACCCAATCGCTTCCGGTTTGGAGCCTTTCGGCTAAGATCATCTGCCTGTTTAGAGCTCTGCTTTTCTCAGGCCTGCTTTGAATGGTCTCTTACGGGTGTTCGGTCTCCGGGTGAATGCTTCGGCCCTCCTCTCAACAGTCCAGATCTAAGTGTGAAGTCAGAACCCATTGTCTCCGACACCCGGAAGCGGCCCCTCCAGCCCTGATCAGCTGTGATTCTGCAGGGATCACCTGGGTGGCAAATGGAGGTGGAAGCTATTGGGGAGCTCCCGATAAGCCAGGGCTTTAGAGGTGCAAGAGTGCAATTTAGAGAGTGCAGAAGATGTAGAAGGCAAGGGAGTTACCTGAATTCATCAGTCACTTAAAACCTATCGTCTGTGCTTCATGGTCCTGTGTTGGTGACAGCTTTGGTGGCAAAGATGAAAATGACCTTAGTGTCTGTCTTCAACTAAAGCTTCTGGCTTAGGATAGGGGTGGAGATGACAGTTTGGTTTGTACATAGCTAACAGTAATGGAAGTGAAAACTTCATAAGTGATGAAAAACCACAAAATTCTCCCCCTTAATATGTTTCCTTATTGATTAAAGGGTTGTTGTGAAGATTAAACACTGAATATCTGATACATCATATGTATTATATAAGTAGTAGCTACTAGTATTATTAAAAATTACTACAGGAAAGATTTAACTTCAGCTTGGGTCATCAGGAAATAATTCATGGACATCTTGCATTTGAGTTGATCTATAAAAATAGGCAAGGATTTCTACAAAGATTAGAGGGAGGAGTATACTGGAAAAACTGAAAGAACCCATGCAAAGATAAGGTATGTTTGGGAAACAACACTAGTTTTCTGTGCCTTCAGCTTAGATTTCTTAGTTGAAGTTGAGATGGGATATCAGGACAAATAGGTTGGGACTACTTCTGATAGTATCTTGAATACTGAGGTATTTGGATTTTATGGCACAGTAAGTAGAGAGCTCTCTTACATTTTAGAACAAGGTAATGTTGTGATCAAAGCTGTGCATGAGGGACGTAATTTTTTGGTGGTATTAAGGAAAGATCAGTAAAGATGATTTTTAATAGTCTAGGAGATAACTGATAGGAAGTTGAACTGGAGCCATAGCTGTGGGAATCAAAAAGGAGAATAGAAACTTAAGACATTGAGAGGCTGTGTGTGGGGTTCTTCTATGTCCAATGGTGTAATAAGTTATCTATTCTCACAACACATGGGGAGACTCAGGCCCTAAGCAACATTCTCAGGCAACGTTCTCAATCTCAGACAACTATTGAGTGACAGCCAGGATTCCAAATCCGAATTCTGTAATGCTGGGGGCCATCCTTTGGTTTTCTGGGTCGTGGTGATGGTTTTAACTTCACAGCGCTGCTTCCAAATCTAGGTAGATTTCACAATCTTGTTTGCCTGACTTGGTATTCTAATTTCCTTATCAGATTCTGCGGCATGAGGAATTTGAAGAGGGCTGCAAAGCTACCTGTAATGGGTATGACACCTTGTTTCTTAAAATCTCCTTTAGGCTCTGAATACCCTTGGAGAACAGAAGAAAGTTGTTTGAAGTGAGTATAAGGTAGTAGAATACATTCAGGAATCAATAAATTAAGGTGGCAGCTCTAAAAAACACAAGTAAGTGTATCCTCTAAATGAATCATTGTATTTTTTTTTTAAGATTTTATTTATTTATTTGACAGAGGGAGAGAGAGAGTACAAGCAAGGGGAGCAGCAGGGACAGGGAGAAGCAGACTTCCCCTGAGCAGGGAGCCCAGCATGGGCCTCGATCCCAGGACCCTGGGATCATGACCTGAGCCGAAGGCAGATGCTTAACTGACTGAGCCACCCAGTGGCCCTAAATGAAGCAATGTCTTATTGAGTGTCTTAGCTTAGTAGCCATAGCAAACTGGAAAATTCCAAGGACTAATGAGAATTGCATGCTTGTTGAGAGATATGCAAAAATATAAAGGTCCGGTTGGAGAAGTATCTTTATAGGAGTATGTCCCCTGCTTTAAAGAAAAGGTAAACAAATCTTTCCCTCAAGTAAGTGCCAGACAGGTGATCTTTGGAGCCTCTGGTGATGGGGCCCATGAGCACTGTCCATAGCTGCATTTAGAAACAGCTGAGAGGTCATTGCATCCTTACAGGTACTTAGAGGACCAGAGGGGACTGCCTACTGTTCTGTCCTGAGTTCCTGAGGGGAGGCCTGATGCAGATTTTGTCTGTATTCACTGGATTCATTTACTTTCATCTTCCTAGGCCTTATGATGGGAAATGGAGTAAGACAATGGTGGGATTTGGACCTGAGGATGATCATTTTGTCGCAGAACTGACCTACAATTATGGCATTGGACACTACAAGCTTGGCAATGACTTCATGGTAAATGGCATTTTGTTTGAGCAGATTTTGGCTGTGCCTTTTATTGAGGTCCCTGATACAACTTTAAGTATGATGACTGCTCAGTTGATGGCTTTTGAGTGCAGATTAGTGCTTGTGCACCTGTCTCAGAGCTGCTTTGGGAGGAAATGTGTTCTTCCAGTGTTCAGTAGGAGGCAGACTCAAGACTTAGAAACAGCTTTGACAGAGACAGGACTCCTTTAGGGGAATGACTGAACCTTGAGAGATAGAAGGACCGGAGTCATTGGTCTGCTTAAGCAGGTCCTGATCATCAAACAGAGAAGTATTTTCTCTCTAATGAACCATTAGGATCGGGCTCTGCTATTATGGCAGTGCTAGTCAGAGAAAAACAGGAGAAGCTCTTCAGGAGAAAGAGAGAGAAACATTGCATATACTGCATTCATTGCTTCATTCATGCGAGAGTTCAAGTCACTGTGCATCTAATAGTTACAGGGTCTGCCTCTTATTGAGCAGCTACTATGTGCTACATAGAATGCCACCGGGTCCAAGTACACAGTGAGATAGAAGTAACCAGTTTTCTCTCAGGATCTACCGAGCAAATCTATCTCATGCTAGATGTTATTTTGGTCAATTGATTCTGCTATCACTCTTAACTCATGTTAAAATAATAATGACATTTAAATGGAATTTTTGTGACTCAAATATCTATAAAAGTGTTTTGTAAATGAAAGGGATAGCTCAGATTTAACATTATTAGTGTCTGTTTTTCTTTTTCTCATTCTTCATGTCTTTACTCATTTATTTATTTTCATTAGGGAGAGAGAGTTTTTTTTTTTTTTAAGATTTTATTTATTTATTTGACAGAGATATCACAGGCAGAGAGGCAGGCAGAGAGAGATGGGGAAGCAGGCTCCCCCTTGAGCAGAGAGCCAGATGTGGGGCTTAATCCCAGGACCGTGAGATCATGATCTGAGCCAAAGGCAGAGGCTTTAACCCACTGAGTCACCCAGGCACCCGGAGAGAGAGAGTCTTAAGCAGGCTCCACGCCCAGCTCAGAGCCTAATGAGGGGCTTGATCTCACGACTGTGACATCATGACCTGAGCTGAAATCAAGAGCCAGATGCTTAACTGACTGAGGCACCCAGGTAGCCCTAATTTATTCATTTTACAGATATTTATTGCGACTTACTATATTATTTATATTTATATTTATATTTACTATACTTATATATAGTTATATATAAGTATATATATATTTACTATATTTATGTTTATTGTGACTTACCTGGTTAGGTCCTGGGTTACAGCAGAGTGAAGCATGTTCCCTGGCCTAAGGGGCTTCCTGTCAGGTGGGGGAAACAAGGAAAGAGACTGACGAGTGCGATTAGTGCCAAGATTGGAAAAAGCATACGTGGATGTATGTGGGCAAAGATGAGGCTGGAGAAATAACTGGGGCCATCAGACTAGGGTGTTTACACTTTATTCTAAAAACAGAGTGAAGCCATTTTTGAAGTAGGGGAACGACACAGTATACGTGGTGGGCAAGAATTCACCTGGCTGGAACATGGGTTTTGGGTTCGAGGAAAGCAAAACTGGAAGCGAGGAAACTAGCTCAGAGGGTAGTACAGCAAGGGACTCAAAGCCCCTTAACTCATGCAGTAGTGGGAGATGGAGAGACCTGGGTGGATTTGAGAGATGTTTAGGAGGTAGAGTTAATAGGATTTAGTGATTGAGTGTAAATGAAAATGTTTTCATGTTTCTTCTTATCTTTTCCTTACTCTCCAAATCTAAATCAGGGAGAGGAAGGAAGAGCAAAAGCATCTTGGCACCATCATACTGTCACCAGCTCAAGTCAGATGTTGACTGATGGTGCTGCAGGGGTTAGAGGTCATGTAGGTGGAGAGCAGCAGGGCTGCTCCACTGTGGGTCTTCCTAGGAGACTCTGTTAATAAAATATCCCTAATAAAAGGAAACTCTGGGCTCCTCAGTTCATGGAACAAAAAGAAAAACAGGTTACATAGAACTCCCATTTATGTAAAGAATTCCCATACATTAAAAAGAAGAGGATCCTGGGGCGCCTGGGTGGCTCAGTGGGTTAAGCCACTGCCTTCGGCTCAGGTCATGATCCCAGGTCCTGGGTTCAAGCCCCGCATCGGGCTTTGTGCTCGGCAGGGAGCCTCCTTCCTCCTCTCTCTCTGCCTGCCTCTCTGCCTACTTGTGATTTCTCTCTGTCAAATAAATAAATAAAATCTTAAAAAAAAAAAAAAAAGAAGAGGATCCAAGGGCACCTAGGTGGCCTACTTGATTAGTGTCCAACTCCTGATTTCAGCTCCTGATCTCGGGGTCATGAGATTGAGCCCTGCTTCCAGCTCTCTGCTCAGCTGGGAGTCTGCTTGAGATTCTCTCCCTCTTCCTCTGTCCTTCCTCCCTCTATGTCTGTCTCTCTCTCTCTCTCTCAAATAAATCTTTAAAAACAAATTATCAACAACTTAATTTTTTTTAAGGGGCAAAAACTGAACAGACAGCCATAGAAAATGAATCAGAAATGTCTCTCAGACATTGAAAAAGATGTTCAACTGCCAAGGTGCCATTTGTCACCGATCAGATTGACAAAAATCAAGAAGTGTGATAGCACACCGTGTTAAAAAGGGTGTTAGTCAACTGCCACTCTCATACATTACTTTTATAAGAGCATATATTACTACAACTTCAGTTTGGCGGTATCAAAATAATGCATTTGACCTTGGTCCTTGCAATTTCACACCTAGGAATTTAGTTTACATGTATGTTAACAACTGTGTGAAATGAACTGTATTAAATTATTTATGGTGGTATTTATTCATACAGCAAGTATTTATTGAGTGCCTGCTATGTACCAGGCACGGTTCCAGGAAGTTTGGATAACCAGTGAACAAAATGGGCAAAAATCTATGTCTGGCAGGGGAGGGAATCAGGGCCTGACAGACAATATATAATAAATAGAATAAATAAATCATACTATGTTGTTTTAAAGGTGATCGTTGTTATTGGAAAAGAACAGCAGAGGAAGGGAGATGGGGAGTATGGGACAGATGACTGGTTTTAATTTTAAGGAGGGTGTTGAGGGTGGGTATCAGGGAGGAGGGGACATTTGTGGAAAAGCTCATGTGAGAGAAGAGAGTTAGTTAGCCACGTGGGTATTGCAGGGGAGAGCAATCCAGATAGAATAGGCTATTCAAAAGCCCTCAGACAGTACCTGGCGTGTTCCCAAAAAATGCAAGGAGGCCAGGTTGGCTGTAATAGACAGAACAAGGGGAAAGTGGGAGGAGATGGGGTCAGAAATGATGGGATCAGGTTGTGTTGGGCCTTTCAGGCCATTAGAAGCCATCCCTGAGTGAAACTATGAGCTATCAAGGGTTTTAAGCAGGGGAAATACAACATAGGGTTGCTGTCTTGAGAGTAGAGTATGCATCAGAAAATTTACTTTGGCTACAGAGTGGGTGATGGATTGTCAACTCAGGGAAAGAGAGGCTGTTATGATAATCCCAGTTAGAACTGCAGCTGGTCTTATCAGAAGGCATAGTGTACATTTTTAGGTATTGTGATTAAATTTTAAGTAATACCCAGATAGTTGGTTTAAATTTTTTAATTTTTTTAAGATTTTATTTATTTATTTGAAAGAGAGCTTGAGAGAACAAGTGAGGGGAGGGGCAGAGGGAGAAGCTGACTCCCTGAAGAGCAGAGGACCCGACATGGGACTCGAATTCAGGACCCTGGGATCATGACCTGAGCTGAAGGCAGACACTTAACCGACTGAACCACCCAGGCACCCAAATTTTTTTGTTTAAAAAGCAAGAATAGGGGCGCCTGGATGGCTCAGTGGGTTAAAGCCTCTGCTTTCGGCTCAGGTCATGATCCCAGGGTTCTGGGATTGAGCCCCACATTGGGCTCTCTGCTCAGCAGGAGGCCTGCTTCTCTTCCTCTCTCTCTGCCTGCCTCTCTGCCTATTTGTGATCTCGGTCAAATAATTAAATAAAAATCTTTTAAACATAAATAAACAAATAAATAGCAAAAATAAAAATAAAACATCTCAAGTAGGTAGCTGGCAGGCTAAGGTAAAATCAAGATTTCTCTGACTAGATCTTCAAAATTAAAAGAAAGTATCTTTTGGGGCGCCTGGGTGGCTCAGTGGGTTAAGCCGCTGCCTTCGGCTCAGGTCATGATCCCAAGTCCTGGGTTCGAGCCCCGCATCGGGCTTTCTGCTCAGCGGGGAGCCTGCTTCCTCCTCTCTCTCTGCCTGCCTCTCTGCCTACTTGTGATTTCTCTCTGTCAAATAAATAAATAAAATCTTTTATTATTTTTTTTTATTTTAAAGATTTTTATTTATTTATTTGACAGAGAGAAATCACAAGTAGGCAGAGAGGCAGGCAGAGAGAGAGGAGGAAGCAGGCTCCCCGCTGAGCAGAAAGCCCGATGCGGGGCTCGAACCCAGGACTTGGGATCATGACCTGAGCCGAAGGCAGCGGCTTAACCCACTGAGCCACCCAGGCGCCCCATAAATAAATAAAATCTTTTAAAAAAAAAAAAGTATCTTTGGTATTAAAATGGTCAAACTTCTCAGGGCGCCTGGGTGGCTCAGTCAGTTAAGCGTCTACCTTTGCCTCAGGTCATGACCCAGGGTCCCAGGATGGAGCCCCAGGTTAAGGAGCCTGCTTCTTCCTTTCCCTCTGCTGCTCCCCTTGCTTGTGCTTGCTCTCTGTCTCTCAAATAAATAAAATCTTTTTTAAAATCACTAGAAGAAAATTTTGAATGCCAATTAAATCTTAGGTGACATGATGGTTTTGCCTCATTATCTTGCTCTAGAAAAGATCTGTAATATTGTTTTTTGTCATAGGGTATCACCCTTGCTTCTAGCCAGGCTGTCAGCAATGCCAGGAAGCTGGAGTGGCCACTCAATGAAGTTACGGAAGGTGTTTTTGAAATCAAGGCCCCAGGAGGATATAAGTTCTATTTGCAGAATCACAACCCACCTCAGTCAGGTAATTATACTGGGACTAATAAAAGCCCTCTGTGTAACGCCATCTTTGATGAAAGGAGAGAGGAACCAGATCTCTTTCTCCTGTGGAGTTTTTATATTGACATGATATCTCTCCTAAGCCAATGTTTCTTATTCTTTGAGGAATCTTTTTTTTTTTTCTTCTTAGTGAGTGAGAGAGAGCACGCAGGGGGAGAACAGTAGGGGGAGAAGCAGGCTCCCTGCCAGACAAGGAGCCCAGTGCAGGACTCGATCCCAGGACCCTGGGATCACGACCCGAGCTGAAGGCAGAGGCTTAACCAACTGTGCCACCCAGACATCCCTGGAGAGGGAGAATCTTAAGCAGGCTCCACACCCAGTGTCAAGCCCTATGTGGGGTTCGATCTTAACTGCCCTGAGATCATGACCTAAGATGGAATTTTAAAAATCCGACACTTAAACAGCTGAACCACCCAGGCATCCCGAGAGATCATATTTTCATATTAGAACTTTAGTGCATAATCCTAGGGGATCTAACTGGTTCTGATTCTGTTCTGTTGGGAGTATATCTGTTTCAGCTGTAACAGAAAACCGATCTCAAACTAGCATGGACAATAAGAAAATAGCTGACAGAGCAGGTATTCTATAGGTTAACTGATTCAGCAGCTCAACAATGGCATCAAGAATCCAACTTTTCTCTGTCTCTCCATCCTCTTGTCTGTAGGGGTCTACTTCTAGAGCCGGTTCTCTTGTGGTTGTTGGGTGGCTGCCAGTAGCAACTGGGGCTACCTGCTTCCACATTCTCATATGGCCTGAGAGACTGACTTCCTGTTGCTTTTATTAAGAGCAGAGCAAAACTCTTCTGGAAGTTTCCTGCAGACTTCCTGGTCAGATTTGATTCACAATCCTGCTCTGAATAAATCATTGCTAAGGCCGATAGGTTTTATCCTTAGACCGGTTGGTCTTCTCTCCCGCTGAGGTCAGTTTCACAAGCCATAGTGCTGGCGTTAGGTGAGTGAGGGTGGAAGGGAAGTGAGGGGCCCAGCACGCTGACTGCCATGTGGAAAGAAACTTTGCACAACATGTTTCATTTACTGCAGAACCATCCTCATCCCAGGTGTAATCCCTGCACCTTCTGCTCTGCCAAAAGAAAAACAATAGCAGAGAAGGACACCAGTGAATAGCAAAGGCGGTTCTGCCTGCCATTTCAGTGCGTGGGCACACTTCCTTAAGTGGACCTGAGATGGGGCGCATATATTCTCTTCCTTCCACTGGTCTGCCTCAGTGCCCAAATGCCCCTCGTACTGAGTCTGATTGTGTGTGCAATGCTACGTGCTTTTCATCTGGAGCTCAGCAAAGGAAATAACGATCTATTCCAGTGTGGGAGGTTAGATGGGTGCTGTAGGACTTACTGGCAGATGGTCACATTTTATAAGCCTTGCGAAAGAGTCTATTATTTATTTTGCGGACAGTGAAAGATTTTTTAATTTTTTTATTAACATATAATGTATTATTAGCCCCAGGGGTACAGGTCTGTGAATCACCAGGTTTACACACTTCACAGCACTCACCATACACATACCCTCCCCAATGTCCATAACAAACCACCCTCTCCCTACCCCTCTTCCCCCACCGGCAACCCTATTTGTTTTGTGAGATTAAGAGTCTTTTATGGTTTGTCTCCTTCCCAATTCCATCTTGTTTCATTTATTCTTTTCCTACCCCCAAGCCCCCCCACAAAGTTGCATCTCCTCTTCTTCATATGAGGGAGATCATAGATAGCTGTCTTTCCCGGATTGACTTATTTTGCTAAGCATAATACCCTCTAGTTCCATCCATGTCATTGCAAATGGCAAGATTTCATTTCTTTTGAAGGCTGCATAGTATTCCATTTTATATGTATACCACATCTTCTTTATCCATTCATCTGTTGATGGACATCTAGGTTCTTTCCATAGTTTGGCTATTGTGGACTTTGCCGCTATAAACATTCAGGTGCATGTGCCCCTTCGGATCACTACATTTGTATCTTTAGGGTAAATACCCAGTAGTGCAATTGCTGGGTCGTAGGGTAGCTCTATTTTCAACTTTTTGAGGAACCTCCATGCTGTTTTCCAGAGTGGTTGCACCAGCTTGCATTCCCACCAACAGTGTAGGAGGGCTCCCCTTTCTCCGCATCCTCTCTGGCGCCCACTTATGATCTCTCTCTCTGTCAAATAAATAAATAAAATTTTTTTTTTTTTAAGATTTTATTTATTTATTTGACAGAGAGAAATCACAAGTAGGCAGAGAGGCAGGCAGAGAGAGAGGAGGAAGCAGGCTCCCTGCTGAGCAGAAAGCCCGATGCGGGGCTCGAACCCAGGACCCTGAGATCATGACCTGAGCCAAAGGCAGCGGCTTAACCCACTGAGCCACCTAGGCGCCCATAAATAAATAGAATCTTAAAAAAAAATAAAAATAAAAATAAATTTTAAAAGATACCTAAAAGGGGGCGCCTGGGTGGCTCAGTGGGTTAAGCCGCTGCCTTTGGCTCAGGTCATGATCTCAGGGTCCTGGGTTCGAGCCCCGCATCGGGCTTTCTGCTCAGCAGGGAGCCTGCTTCCTCCTCTCTCTCTGCCTGCCTCTCTGCCTACTTGTGATTTCTCTGTCAAATAAATAAATAAAATCTTTAATAAAAAAAAAAAAAGATACCTAAAAAATAGAGAGCCCCACAATCCCAAGATGTTTTTGTCCTTTGGAATGATAGAACCTTTGTGGCATTAATTTCCATTTGGTAATTGGGTCAGATCTATCAGTCTAGCTTTTCCAGCCTTCCTTTTACTCACTGGGTCCTGGGTAGTCTCGCCCACTTGCTACCATTCCTGTCCTTCATCCTTCAGGGACTTAGCTGGCTGGAATTTGTTGATTTCTCAGTGAACAGGAAAAAGGAACAGTCTGGCAGGCAGAGGCATCTATGAGAAACACTTCGCCTTTGTCATGGTATTGCTGTTCTAGCAAATGGGACTGAGGCAGTGAAAACCAAAGAAGAATATATCGAATTTATCATAGAGCAGTTCTTCAGAAGGTCACCTTACAATATAAAAACTTCCAATGATGTTAAATGTTTTAGTATAACTTTTATCCGTTTTGCAAAAAATAGATTTTTTTCCCTAGACAGATAAGCCAAGAAGAAGAAAGAAGAAAACAGTACCCACATAGCCAGATAATCACTGTTAACATTTTAGAGTGTATTTTTCCAGTCGTTTATCCAAAAAAATCTAACTATATGTCATATGTTCCATTGTAACGATTCCATTATTATTACCGTTATTACATGGGGGGAAGATTAAACCGTTGTCTAAATGTTGGATATTTGTGTTGTCCCTGTGTTTCATTGATGAGCAGCACTGTAAAGATGTCTTTGTCCTGAAAGGCCTTCATACATTTGCAATTACTTCTTTAATTGGTGATAATAGGATTGCTCTTTGAAAAGCTGTTTACATTTTTTTAGGCTTTGGGTACATTCTGTCAAATTGTTGCCCAGAAGCGTTCTAGTTTGCCCTCTGCCATATTATATGATTGTGATTTTTTTCCCCCTGCCCTATTACAGTTAACAATGTAACTTTTAAAATTATTTGCCAATGAAATAACAAAATGTTTTAATTCTAGTTTCTTTGATTATTTGTGAGGTTGAATTTTTTTTATATGTTCATTGACCATTCCACTTCATTGTTTGTGAATTACTACTTTGTGCTTTTTACCTATTTTTTTTCTAGGATGTTCATCTTTTCCTAGTAATGTTTGAAGATTATTTAAATATTAAGGACTTCTTATCATATATGTTGCAAAAATGTTTCCTACTTTGTCATTTATTCTTTGATTGTAATTTTTTTCGTTTCTTTTTCTTTCTTTCTTTTTTTTTTTTGGTGGTTATTGCCTAGGAATTTTCCATTTCATGCAATTAACCTAGTATATTTTTTCCTTCATGGTTTTTCTATCTCTGGTGTCAGGTTTTTTAAAAAAAACTTTTTCCACCTCCAAGCTGTAGCAATAATGACCTATTTTTAGTATTTTCATGGTTTCATTCTTTAAACTTAATCCTTAAGCCTAAAATCCCTTTCTTTCATAAACTAAGTTTCCTGGGGCACCTGGGTACTCAATTAGGTAAGCTTCTACCTTCTGCTCAGGTCATAGTCCTGGGGTCTTGGGATTGGGCCCCACATAGGACTCCCTGCTCCACAGGAAGCCTGCTTCTCCCTCTCCCTCTGCTGCCCCTGCTTGTGCACACACTTTCTCTTCCTCTTTCTCTGTCAAATAAATACAATTTTCAGAAAAAAATATACTAAGTTCTTATATATACTCAAGCCTGATTTAGTCTTTCTTCGATTCCATTGCACTGATCTATAAATTGCTATTGTTTTATTATTCTCCAGATCCTATATTAAAAGTAACTCTAGCAGTGTCTGATCTTAAGAGGTCCTTGAACTACTGGTCTAATCTACTGGGAATGAAAGTTTATGAAAAAAGTGAAGAGAAGCAAAGGGCTTTGCTGGGCTATGCTGATAACCAGGTGAGTGATCTTGGAGAGAAGTAATCTGTTACTTTGAGTTTGGCTTATAAACGAGGTTACATGAAGGTTATTCTCAAGAGTTTTTTCACAGTGATTCAATATTTACAGAGATAAACAGAAAGAAGAAAATAGAAATTGCTGATAACCTCATCACCCAGATATTACCTTTGTTTATATTTGGGGATATAGCCTTTCAGAAATGGAATTGCTGAGTCAGAACAGAGGGAGACAACATCTAGTACTATAATGATAATCTATTTTATCTTTTTTCTTTTAATAACTTAGCATCTGAACATGATTTAGTCCTTGCACTCTGACCCAGCACATCTACTCATAGGAATTTATTTCACAGCTGTACTCACCATTCAAGTGCGCAAGGAAATGTGTAAAAGGTTATCTGTTCTAGCATTGAAATAGCAAAAGATAAGAAATAACCTCAATGTCCTGTGCATTAGAGGTATAGTTCAATATTTTTTGGTTTATCCATAGATTGAATTACTGTGCAGCTATCAGAAAGAATAGGGTGAGTTGTTATGTGCCAATGGAATAACATTGGATAAAAAGAGCAAGGGACAGAATAATGTGTAAATGATGCTACTGTCTGTATTTTAAAAAAAATCTGTGCATGCCATGTGTCTAGCAGGACACACAGGAAGCCTCTGGGAGAGAGTAGAAGGGAAAAATAGTTTTTACTTTATTCCTTTAGTACTGTTTGATTTTTTTTTTTTTTTTTTTAACCACATAACCTGTTCCAAAAAACTAGACCCACTTTCTTTCTTCTTTTCAGTGTAAGCTGGAGCTGCAGGGTATCAAGGGTAGAGTTGATCATGCAGCAGCTTTTGGAAGAATTGCCTTTTCTTGCCCGGAGAAAGAGGTAATGTTTGTTCCTGGATCTTTCGTGTAAGCTCTGGGACTAGCCAATTGAATCAGCTAAGAACCTCAACCCTCCCTTCTTCAGGTTGTTCCAATTGTGGCTTGCTATCAAGTTCACCAGTTGTTTCAAGAGTGGCTGAGATAATAAAATCAAACAAGTGGTGTCTGGATTCTCTCTGATTGATCTGATACTCCTCTAGGGCTGACAAGGACCATAGTGTGGGAGTGGTACATGACCCCTTGCTCGCTTTCCCTCTTTATTTTCCTCCAGTTACTGGACTTAGAAGACTTGATGAAAAGGGAGAACCAGAAGATTCTGACTCCCCTGGTGAGTCTGGATACACCAGGGAAAGCAACAGTACAAGTGGTCATTCTGGCTGACCCTGTAAGTATTACTCAAGAAAGGGATGGGCTGCACCAGGGGTTTCTTCAAGGTGTCTTTTTGCCAGATTTCTTTTCTCTTTATCGGTGTAGGATGGACATGAAATTTGCTTTGTGGGGGATGAAGCATTTCGAGAACTTTCTAAGATGGATCCAGAGGGAGGCAAATTGTTGGATGACGTGAGTCTCATTTCTGACTTTGTATCCCCATAGGCCTACAGCGGATAGTGTTAAGTGTGTGGGGGAAAGGCTGAAGTAGGAGGGTCCAGTGCTGTGTCCTTTTGGCGGTAGGGTGACATTTGAGCCAGGAACATGTGTCTTCATTGCTACCCGTATGACTCTTTTTTTTAAAAAAAGATTTTATTTTTAAGTGGGGCATTTGAGTGGCTCAGTCGATTAAACGTTCTGTCTTCAGCTCAAGTCATGATTCCAGAGTCCTTGGATCGAACCCAGCATGGTGCTCCCTGCTCAGCAGGGAGCCTGCTTCTCCCTTTTGCCTCTGCCTGATGCTCCCCCTGCTTGTGCACTGTGTCTCTCTGTTAAATAAATAAATAAAATCTTAAAAAAAAGATTTTATGGACACCTGGGTGGCTCAGTTGTTGAGCGTCTGCCTCGGCTCAGATCATGATCCCAGCATCCTGGAATCAAGCCCTTCATTGGGCTCCCTGCTTGATGGGAAGCCTGTTCTCCCTCTCCCACTCCCCCTGCTTGTGTTTCTTCTCTCGCTGTGTCTCTCTCTGTCAAAAAAATAAATAAAATCTTTTTTTTTTTTTTTAAGATTTTTACTTATTTGACAGAGATCACAAGTAGGCAGAGAGGCAAGTGGGGTGGGGGGAAGCTGAGCAGAGAGCCCAACATGGGGCTTGATCCCAGGACCCTGAGATCATGACCTGAGCCAAAGGCAGAGGCTTAACCCACTGAGCCACCCAGTTGCCCCTAAATAAAATCTTTAAAAAAAAATTTTTTTTATTAATAAGTAATCTCTACAGTCAACATGGGGCTTGAACACACAGTTCCAAGATCAAGAGTCACATGCTCTACCGCCTGAGCCAGCCAGGCACCCCTAAAATATTTTGTTTTTTTAAGGGATCTCTACACCCAGCATAGGGCTCGAACTCAAGACCCCAACATTAAGAGTTGCACACTCTACTGACCAAGTCAGCCAGGCGCCTCAGCATCCATATGACTCTTAACTGGGTATAGCATTCATGCCTTCGCACTTGCTCACGCTGCCTGGGGAACCACTCCTGCCCCGTGCATCATGATTCTGCTCAACGAGGGGAAAGGCCTGGATACACCCCCCTGCTTCTTTAGCTCTCTTGGTCCTCTCATCTCCGGTGTACAGTGGCAGTCCCTTCTTTTCTAGTGAATCGTTCTGGTCAGCATGCAAATGAGGTTTCATGCCTCCCATCTTTTAAAAGTCTTTTGCCCCATATCCCTTCTCCACAGTTCTTTTTAAAAAATCTGCCTACACTCTGTTTCTGCTTCTTACCTCCCCTTCACACCTGAGTCTGTTCTGCACTGGCTCCTGTCACTCAGGGGAACGCTCCTCTTGAAATCACCAATGACTTCATCTTGCCAAGTCCAGCAACTACTCTTCTATCCTCATCAGACTCAGTCTTTAATCAACATCCAAAGCCATCATTGTACCCCAGCTTCTAGCACATACCTGGTGCGTAGTAGGAACTTAGGAATGCTCTGTTGATGATTCAGGGAATGAATCACTGACTCTTCGCTTACTATCTGTGTGACTGACTCTAAGTAATTCACTTAAATTCTCTGAACTTCAGGTTTGGTGGTTTTGTTTTGTTTTATTTTGTCTTAAGTAATCTCTGTGCCCAACTTGGAGCTTGAACTTGCAACCCCAAGATCAAGAATCACATGCTTTACCAACTGAGCCAGCCAAGATCCCTTAGGCTTTAGTTTTCTTACCTGGAAATTTGAGAAAAAGATATGTACCTCATAGGATGGTTGTATGGTTTACAGAGCATGGCAAACTGCTGACATTATAACAGACATTCAATTTAATTAAAGCAGGAAACAAAGTATATAGCATTAATAAATTTTATCATAAAGGAAAATAGAATCCCAGACAACCTCCAGTTGGCACATTTGTTAGACTTTTTCCTCCTTGCTTTTTCATATCACTGACTAACTTCCTCCTCTTTCAAGTTCTCTTCTTTTGTCTTGGAGATCCTGCCATTTTCATATCTCCCTGACAGCTTCTCAGACACAAGCACATCTTTCTGTCTCATTCCGGAACGATTTACCCACAGTCCCACTCTAGCTGTCTTTTACTCTCATTCCACATTTTTCCTCTTCTCTGAGTAGAAGTTACCTACTGCTCTGGTTACTTCTCTGAGCTGCAACCATCATCCATTCTCTGACTTCCTAATTTCTAGTTCCTACTCCTCCCTAAGCTCTAAACAAGTATTTTTTGTTGTTACTGAGGTAAGGTATACACGAAATATAAATGAACAGAAATTTAGTGTTCTGTCTGATGAGTATTGACAGCTAAATATTCTCATACACCACTGTTCAAAATATAGAGCATTTTCATCATTGTAGAAAGTTCTTCCATGCCCGTTTCCAGCTAATTCTCACTGCTGCCTCCCAGAAGCAAGTATTGTACTGATTGTCACATTATTTTTGTCTTTGGATTTCATATAAATGAAATCATTCAGTAGGTATTCTTTTGTGCCTGGCTTCTGTCACCCAGCATAACATTTTTGAGATTCTTCTATGTAATTACACACATCAGAGTTCTTTTTTTTTTCTTTTTTTATTGCTGAGTGGTACTCAGTTTTATAAATACAACAATTTGCTTATCCATTCTTCTGATGGTGGATATTTGAGTTGTTTCCAGATTTTATCCACAATAAGGAAGACTGCTATGAACATTCTTGGGTAAATCTTATAGACATGTTTCATTTCCCTTAGGTAATAATTAGGAGTGGAATTGCTTTTACTTTATGAAAAACTGTCAAACAGTTGTCCAAAGTGATTGGCCCATTTTATTTTTTTAAATTTATTTTTATTATTTTTTTTAAGATTTTATTTATTTATTTGTCAGGGACAGAGGGAGAGAGAGTGAGCGAGCACAGGCAGACAGAGAGGCAGGCAGAGGCAGAGGGAGAAGCAGGTTCCCTGACGAGCAAGGAGCCCGATGTGGGACTCGATCCCAGGACACTGGGATCATGACCTGAGCTGAAGGCAACCGCTTAACCAACTGAGCCACCCAGGCGTCCCCAAAGTGATTGGCCCATTTTACTCTCCTGTCAGCCATGTATGTGTCTGAGAGTTCCACCTGTTCCATACCCTCATCAGCATTTGTGTTTTTCCGGGTTTTTGTGTTAGCTATCCTAGAACGTGTAAAATGGCTTCTCATTGTGCTTTTATTTTTTTTTATTTTTTTATTTATTTTTTATTTTTTTAAGATTTTATTTATTTATTTGACAGAGAGAGATCACAAGTAGACAGAGAGGCAGGCAGAGAGAGGGAAGCAGACTCCCTGCCGAGCAGAGAGCCCGATGCGGGACTCGATCCCAGGACCCTGAGATCATGACCTGAGCCGAAGGCAGCGGCTTAACCCACTGAGTCGCCCAGGCGCCCCTCATTGTGCTTTTAATTTGTATTTCCCTGATAACTGCTGACGTTCAGCACCTTTGCGTATGCTTATTGGCTGTTTGCACACCTTCCTTTATGAATTATATGTTCAAGTCTTTTGTCCATTTCTTTCTATAATAGATTTTATTTATAATATTTGGTGATTAAAAATTCCAAAAATACACAGGAGAGTACAACAAATCTCTGTGTGACTGTCACTAATCAACACTGTCGTAATTTTTCATTATTCCTTCCTACCCCACTTTTTTTTTGGCTAGGGAATTCTTTCCCCACCCCACCCCCAAGATTTTTTTGATTATTCATTTGAGAGAGAAAAAGCATGAGCAGGGGGAGAGGCAGAGGGAGAGGGAGCAGCAGACTCCCTGCTGAGCCACGTGGGGCTCAATCCCAAGACCTCGGGATCATGACCTGAGCCGAAGGCGACACTTAACCATCTGAGCCACCCAGGCACCCCTTTTTTGCTAGGGAATTCTAAGGCAAATCTTAGACACTGTTGTTTCAACCCTAAGTACTTAAGTATTTTATACATTTTCATTTTTTTTTTAAGATTTATTTGAGAGAGACTGCTTGCCTGCATGTGCACATGAACTGGGGAGGGGCAAAGGGAGAGGGAGAAGCAGACTTCCCACCAAGCAGGGAGCCTTATGTGGGGCTCGATCCCAGGACTCTGAGAAGATTAAACAGTTTTTGAAGTGACTGGATTTATGCTTTAGAAAGCTGATGCTGCCGGGAGGGATGGCAAGTGAACGCAGATGCTTAACTGACTAAGCCACCTAGGCACCCCAGTATTTTATACATTTTTAAATTATTTAAAAGAAGTAAAAGTCAAGGAATTTTCTTATGTACCATATTGATATTAGCACAATTTTAAAAATCACCAGTATATCCTTAATGTCACTTAAAATCCAGTTTTATTAAAATTTCCCTAATTAGGGGTGCCTGGGTAGCTCAGTCGTTAAATGTCTGCCTTTGGCTTGGGTCATGATCCCAGGGTCCTGGGATCGAGCCCCGCATCAGGCTCCCTGCTCCATGGAAGGCCTGCCTCTCCCTCTCCCAATCCCCCTGCTTGTGTTCCCTTCCTGTGTCTCTCTCTGTCAAATAAATAAAATCTTTAAAAAAATAAAATTTCCCTAATTAATGAAAAATGATTTTATATAGTTGGTTTTCCCTATGCATTTTTAAGTAGTTTTAATATAATTGGGCTGTATCAATACAGAACAATTTATATGAGCCATTGAGATTCATGACAAACTAGTTGGAAGACACACCTCTGATCTATTTTACATTTTAGCCGTTCTAGTCTGTAATCTCTATGAATGTATTTTCACACTACGTGACTGCTCACACGATTTTATTCTCCTGGAATGTCCCTCATTTAAATATCTGCTTATTTTTTAAGGCCCATTCAAATCCATTTTTTTAAAAAATTGGTTATTTATCTTGTTGATTGGAGTTCTGGTTGTGAGTCATTTGTTAAGTATCTACAAATGCAAGTACTTTTCCCAGTCTATGGCTTGCCAGTTTATTTTCTTAACAGAGTCTTTTGAGGGCGCCTGGGTGGCTTAGTTGGCTAAGTGTCTGCCTTCGGCCCAGGTTATGATGCCAGGGTTCTGGGATCGAGTCCCACATCAGGCTCCCTGCTCAGCAGGAAGCCTGCTTCTCCCTCTGCCCCAGCCCCGCAACTCGTGCTTTCTCACTCTCTTGTGTGCGCGCTCTCTCTCTCACAAAAGTAAATCTTTTAAAAAAAAACCTGCAGACAGTTGCTCAATACTTACATCCTGTCAAATTAAACATAATACTCTATGCCGAATGAATGCCTTTTTTTTTTTTTTTTTAAGATTTATTTATCTGTGAGAGTGAGAACGTGAGCTGGGGGGAGAGGGAGCAAGAACTAAGCAGACTCCATGCTCAGTGCAGAGCCTGACATGGGGCTGGATCCCGTAACCCAGAGATCATGACCTGAGCTAAAACCAAGAGTCGGACACTCAACCCACTGAGCCACCCAGGTGCCCCCTGAATGAGCACTTTTTTTTTTTTAACAGATTTTATTTATTTATTTGACAGACACAAATCACAAGTAGGCAGAGAGGCAGGCAGAGAGAAAGGGGGAAGGAGGCTCCCCGCTGAGCAGAGAGCCTGAAGCGGAGCTAGATCCCAGGAGCCTGAGACCATGACCTGAGCCACCCAGGCGCCCCAAATGAGCACTTTTTGTTAATGACTACAGGAAGTGCAATGAGGTACAAAGTGGACTGTATTGTTTTATGGGCTTAAATATATATTCCAATTCTCTTTTCTGCAGGCAATGGCGGCAGATAAAAGTGATGAATGGTTTGCCAGACACAAGAAATCAAAGGCTTCGGGGTAACAGAAGACATGATGTGGAACAAGCATTTGTGATTCCTGTCTAGCACCTGCAAGGCCTGATGTGTCCATGCATGATAAAGACCCTCATACCTTGCTTGTCTCCTGTACCAGCAAGGAGGCTGGGGTGGTAAAAATCTGTGTGTCTTAATCTTTGAAAGCGCTAAGATATATTTTAGAAATAAAATCCTACTGTCTGTCCAGTTAGAGGAGAACTGTTGCCGTAATCAGCAGTGTTACTGGAATGGCACATTCTTTGTGTAACTCAATTAGATTAGTCATAAATTATTTTTTAGATTGGGCAGCTATGTGGGACACTACCTGTGGTTGGAGATGGAGGGAATTTTGATAAGCTTATAGCAGGACTACTTCTGGCACCATGCTGTTCTAATGCCTTCCTCTGGCAGGCCTTGACACTGAAAAATATTAAAGAGGGGCGCCTGGGTGTCTCAGTGGGTTAAAGCTTCTGCCTTCAGCTTGGGTCGTGATCCCAGGGTACTGGAATCAAGCCCCAAGTTGGGCTCTCTGCTCGGTGGGGAGCCTGCCCCCCCCCCCCGCCTGCTTCTCTGCCTACTTGTGATCTCTCTCCTCTGTGAAATAAATAAAAAATCTTAAAAATTTTTTTTAATTAAAAAAAAGAAAAATATTAAAGAAATTTGTTCTTGAATCAAGAGATTTGACTAACACCCAACACTTTCTTTGCTTTGAAATTCTGAGCAGCCAGAGAAAACAGATGGAAGGAGCTAATGTGCTATGTTGCTACATGCCTGGCTTCATGCTATTTTCCTTATATAACTTTTTAAATCTTTGTGAGAATTTCAATTTTTTAAATATGGGTTAGATTTCTTAAATATGGATTAGATTATTTCTTCAGCCTGAAAAAAATTTTTTTCAGTGATTTTTTTTTTTAAAGATTTCATTTACTTATTTGATAGACAGAGATCACAAGTCAGCAGAGAGGCAGGCAGATAGAGGGGGAAGCAGGCTCCCTGCTGAGCAGAGAGCCCAATGTGGGGCAACCAGGACCCAGAGATCATGACCTGAGCCAAAGGCAGAGGCTTAACCCACTGAGCCACCTAGGCACCCCTTTTTAATGATTTCTTGTAGTTTTCTATTTGGTTCCAAAGAAGAAATAAATTTTAATCATTGGAAATAGAATTATATTGGCCATATTTATTATAAATTGTTTTTAGGGCGCCTGGGTGGCTCAGTGGGTTAAAGCCTCTGCCTTCAGCTCAGGTCATGGTCTCAGGGTCCTGGGATTGAGCCCCGTATCGGGCTCTCTGCTCGGCGGGAAGCCTGCTTCCTCCTCTCTCCCTGCCTGCCTCTCTGACTACTTGTGATCTCTATCAAGTAAATAAATAAGTTAAAAAAAAAAATAAATGGTTTTTGAAAGTATACTTCTTGAATCACGTTGTTACACCAGCCTCTGAGACTCTGTTTAAAATGGTAGCGGCCAGGTTCAGATTTTAGGCAAGAAGCTGAGGAGATTGAAAAGGATTGACTCAGAGGTTACCAGTTCCAGAATAATATATATGAAATCACCTGTGATGTTCTGTGCTGCCAGGAAATTTCAGGGTTTCAGCTCACCTTCTGTTAGGGTAATCTTACCTTCACCAAGAGAAAAAAATCTTTTTCCAGCTCCACGGCACTTTTCATTCAACTTAAACTGTCTTGAGACAGAGTTTCAGAGCAAACCAAGTTATATATATCCCTTTTCTAGACCATTGGTTCACTTTTTTCCTATTCACGGGGAAATTATTGTATGGATTTTGAGAATAACACCTCTGAGGATGGTATGCTCTATTAGAAAACAAGGTTATAAGATGGTTTTGCCCAAGCTGGCGTTTTAAAACAGATGAAGTTGGAAAGTTCTTTGGCTTCTCTAGAGTTGTGTTTTCATAACAGTTATTTTGGGGTTTTTTTGCCTTGAGGGTTGAGGAGTTCTGGCATATTAAGTTTAAATTCAAACTTCCCTTGGGTTTAAATCCAGAGAAATTTAGAATGGCTGGGTTGCAAGCGTCCCCAGACCTACCCAGGGATTTAGTATGAAATCCATATTTGCTTGACATCTTGGTAGAATTAGCAAAGTTGTGGACATTCACAGCTCCTTTATGGGACACTCTGCCCATCTCACCTGTCACATGCAGTTGCCATTGTGGTTTAGCAGTTTTTAGGAGGGTTCCAATTTGTCCACTGAAATTTATGGTGAGAGTTCATGGGTAGTTTCAGTTTGGTCTTAGATTTCTTATCTTTCTGGGAAGTCAATAGGAAATTTATTCTGGCCTTAATGATCAGTAACAACAAAAAAATGCTCTTGTTTTGTTGTTGTTTTTGGATTTTATTTATTTTTAGAGGGCCAGGGTGGGGGCAGAGGGAGAGCGAAACTTAAGCAGATTCCACAGTGATCCTGGAGCCCAATGTGGGGCTCGATTTCATGACCCTGAGATCATGACCTGAGTGGAAACCAAGAGTCGGTTGTAACTAACTGAGCCACCTAGGCGCCCCAAGAAATACTCTTGCCTCAGACTTCTATAACAGAGTCAGTGATACAAAAATCAAAAATTAAAAAGATATACATTGAAAAGTCTTGCTCCTACCAATTCCATTCCCCTTGCCTCCTTATTAAGCAGACAAATATATTTATTTTCTCCCTTTTCCCCACAAATTTCAGCATACTGTACACACTATATATTTTTTAATAATGTATCCTATAGTTGCTTTCTGCAGTCCTAACTATGGTGCATTTTTTATCAGGTTTTATAATGATTTATAGAATGGTATGACTTAACACCTGCAGTGCCTCAGTTAACACCATATTTTGGAGCAAGATGTTCCATTATTATTTTTATTAGTAATTCACACTTCTTGTGAATCGGGGCCTTAAAGCATCAAAATGTGCTTGTAATATCCTCCAAAAGAAGAGAGGACAGCACAACTGTTGTACAAAGTGGCTCTTGCCCAACCTAAAATAGTTCTTCAGTCACTGTGACATCCTGGGGATACTTTATTCTCACGTCATGTACTTAGTCTATAGCAACTTCTTGCAAAGACATGAACAGAAGATCCTGAAAATAGATGGTGAGATTTGGTTTCCTTTGTCCTCTGAAATCTTTATGGTTGTTGCTTCTGTTGTTTAATGGCCCTTCAGGAACTAAAACTGACCTGTCTTAATCTATGAAAATAGTTTCTGAGGAAAAGTGTTGGGAAGGCCCATGCCACAGCAGAGCTTTTTCTCTGAAATGCCTTTAATGATAGCACATAGCTTCCTCCATATCTCAGGGCACTTACTGTGCATCGATGCCTCTGTGATAATTGGCACTAAGGAGTGGAAGCTGAGCACAGACACTTTGGCCCTTGCCCAAAGGGGTGTGTTTGGCTCTTGTCAAGGGGTGTGTTGTGCTTCTAAAACAAACTCGTATACACGTATTATCCCATAGACATTCCCAAGCAGAAACCAGGGTTAGCTACGAACTAATTCCAAGAAAACTTTGGTTGCATGGCCTCCAATGAAACTTTTGGAGACTGGGATTTTGAAACCATCTGATCTGTTGTTTCTAGTCTGCTGTGTTGTCATGCATCAATTGCTTCACTTGACTTCCCTCAAAATATTAACTCCGTCAGGCCTGCGTTCCAGTAGGGGCTTTTGGTAGTAGGATTTGACTTAAGCTTTTTGGAAACCAAAGCCCTTTTCCCCTCACTAATGTTGGGTTGTAGTGAACGGACAACCCCTGAAGAGAGCCAAGGGGCCTTGACCTCCTCTCCTCCTTTCCCCTTTCCCGGGAGGCCAAGCCTCTGAAGAATGGTCTTTTGACCTCATTGAGGCATTTTATAGCATGATTTTTCCCCCAACTTCTCTCCTCCTGCCAAGCATTTGCATATACTCTGGGATAGGAAGGCTGGGAACTCTTATTCAAAATCATAAAGCCAGTTGTGATGGAACTTTCCCTAGAGCAGAGCTGCTTTTTATATATTTTGGACACCTCAGGACTCTCACAGTCACTTTTAGTTTAATCATCTTTCCAACAACAGTCACTCACACTCATGCAGTTTAAGAGATTTATTGATGTTTCTCAGCTATGGTGGTTATGGTTTCGGGATGTTTCAGCCATCGGTCTTTTACGAAGCCCTTTTCCCTACCGGAGGAACCCTGCTACTTCATTCTGTTTCACACTCTGTCCTCCTTAACCAGTATCCTTTTTCTTTAGTTCTTCCACTTTGGCAACATAGATTCTCATGGCATCCATCTTGGACATCCCTCTGTTCTCGTTCCATGCCTCCCACTTGGCCTTGGCTTTCACATCTGTAGCAGGTGGGGAAGGAATGTTGCAATCGCCCTGGGTGGCCTGTTTGTAGAAGCTGTACACCATCAGTTTCTCCTGATCACTCACAGGTCCCTTCAACTGCTTAATAGCGGCACAGGCCAGCTCAAACTCCACTTGGCACATTGGAGGAGGGGAAGCCGGGCCCCTATGTCCTCTCTAGGTGATAGCTGGTGCTGGAAGCTGGAGGATGGAGAGTTAGAAACACTGGTGGTTAGTGATTAGGTCAGGGAAGAAGGGAAAGGGAGCACAGGAGACATGGTAATGTGTGAGAAGAACATAGGAAATTCGTGTGTGTTCTCTCAGAACCGGGGGCTATTGGATTGGATCTCCCCCACCGTTGCTCTGGCTAGCAAAGTGCATTTTCTGGGGAGGGCAGCCAATAACACTTTAAAGGCGCCTACGATGCCAGAAAATTAAGGATACTTGCTGCCGTGAGAAAAGTGCGCTGGGGCAGAGCTGAGGGGAGTGGAATGTGCGTCTGTGCGACAGACACTCTTCAGGGCAGGAAGCCTCTCAGAATGGCCCATCTGAGCGGGTTAGTGGGCAGGCTGGGGAGGTCGTTCAGTACGGATGAACTGTAAGCGAAGGATCCCGAGGGTTCCTGGATGGTAGCGAACGCAGAGCCTGGGACGGAGCTAGCGGGTAGGAACCGCCGGGACTCACGAAGCTGGTCTGGGCAGGGGCTGGACAGAGGCGTGGCTAAGCTGCGGGAGCAAAGGGAACCGTGGGGACCGGAGTTGGGGGCCGGGGCGAGGCGCACTCTATGGAAGGGAAGGGCGGGTACTTGCCTGTTGGCTGATTGGAGGCCTCGGGCTGGTAGGGGGCGCTGTGGGCCGGGTTGCTGGGGCGCCGCGGACCTGTTGGTGAGGACTGCGCGTGCGCGGAGCGGCGGGAGGACTGCGGCCGGCTGCGCCGCGCCTGGGCTGAGATGGTGGGCGGGGGTTGAGACGCGGCCCCTTGTCCCGCCCCCGCCCCCGCCCCCGGAACCACCCATTGTGCCGTGGCGCCTGCGCCGCCCTCGGGGCGTCGCGGGGGAGGGGCGGCCCGCGCAGCCGCCAGCGTCGCCGCCATGGACCTAGGTGGGTGTCTTGGCTCCCGGTTCTCAGCCCTCGTGGCCTGCGTCCCGAAACCCGCGACCAGGGCACTGCTGAGCGGGCCGGACTAAGGGAGCTGTCGGGGTCGGGAAGGGTGTGGGAGGGCGGGGGTGTCCTCGGGGCCGGGGGGCCCCGCTCTAGCCCCGGCCCCGGCGCTCCGAGGTCCGCGTCTTGCCCCCCTTTCCACGTGAAGGAAGGGCCAAGCGGATGTGTAGAGTTCCTGAACGTGGACAGGGTTCGTGCACGTGCTTTGGAAACTGCCGGGCTCGGACGAGACGCCCCCGGGGAATCCTGGATACCCCGACTCTTCCGTTTATTGGACGGCCACTGGGTTCTTGAGCAAGCGTCTTAACGCTCATGGGGTCCCCCTCGACAAAACGGGGATGATGAGGACGTACCCACCACACCGAGTTTGGGGGCGTTTTGATTGAGAGTACGTGTATACAGTGACTGGTGCGGTGCCTTGCGCACAGCCGCTTAACCCGAGCAGCAGTTGGCGGGAAGGGCTGCAGGAGCCGAGGTGGTACTCCTGAACCTACCTGCGCTTTGATTCAGAGACCTCATGGGACCTCCCAGGGTCTGGGAGGAAGGAGTGGGGAGCTGGTATAAATCGGTGGCTCTTTTCTGCCCCTCCCCCCGCTGGACTTGCTCTTAAAGAGATGAGACCAGGAGGCTGTCCTGAGAGAGCTGGGGTGAGGCACCCCAAGAGGTGCCAGGAACAGGCTGTGGAGAAATGGTGTAGTCCTGTCGCCAGCCAGGCTTTCAGTGGTGGAACAGCAGAGCTCAAAGCATGGAGGGCTGCAGCTGTGTTGATTTTTATCGCAGCCCCACCACACTGTAGTTGGGACATCCGAGCAGATTGTTCTGAATCTCAGTGTTCCTTTCTCTAAAACAAGAATGGTTTTCAAAAGATTGATTTGAAGAATTTTAAAAGGGATCTTGCACAGTGCCTGGCACGGAGTAAGCACTTAATAAACATACGTGGGCACTTAGTAGTGATAAAAACACGTGGGATTTGACCAGCTATTAATCAATAGGTCCTGGGACTTACTCCTTCAGGTAGCACAGTGAACATAATGTCTTTGGCATATTGGGGGACAAATATCTTAGCTGACTGTGCAGTAAATTTAAATTTACAGAGTCAATGGGAACATATTTTGGGAGCCTAGGAGAGCAGCCTGAGCCAAAAAAGGGAGGGGGGCAGAATCCCTAGTGAGACCTCTCAGCAACTACTCTTCTGGGAGCCTCCCTCCATCACTGGGAGCCAAGTTGGACTGCCTTCAGCAGTTGGTTGTATGGGAGTGCTGATCCTTTGGCCTTTGCTGCTCCGGTGAAGTCGAAGGCCAAGATAGATTTTAGTCTCCTGAATCAAGATTCTCTTGTTGGCTTCTGGCCTGTGAAATTGGGAAAGATGTGTTCTTGGGGGTGTGAGCGAATGAAGAAGGAGTGGCATCTCCGGGCCCTGGGAAGAGGGGGAGAAATTGGGAATACTGGATAGTGAGTAGCGTTTGTACTCTGATTTTGTTCCTGGGCCAGAAGCAGCTTACCTGAGAAAGACCTATGTCTTTTCCCATTACTGAGCAAGTGAAGGCAAAGAATAGTGACAAGTTTCCCCTCCCAACAATGGAAAGATTTGTGGGGTATCAACACTTACTGAGCACTTCTCGGGCTCTTTGTAGCCAGAGGCTTACAACAGCTGTATCCTGTGTAACGCTCAGCAGCTCTGGGAGATGGAATTGGGAGCTAACACTGAACAACCAGTGTTGAGGGCTTGACTAGTATATATCATTTGATCCTCCCAGTCTAATACGAAGTCTGTATTTTCCCCACATACACAGAAGGGAAGCTCAGAGAAGCTTTAGCTGCTTCTAGATGGTTGAGCTAGGATTTAAAGCCACGTCTAAACATCCCCAAATGCCTTCCTTGATAAGCCTTTTGATTCCTGGCTCCCTGGAGAAAGGACTTTTCTTTCCTAATCTACCAAAGTATTTTTTTTTAGTCTACCTCTTGGTTTCTACCAAAGAACCAGAGCCTTTGGTAGCTTGTTCTATTTGATAGAGCTGTAGGGTCAACGGCTTCCCTGAAAGGCAGAAAACTAGAAATTTGTTTGCAAGACAGGCTTTCGGAGAAAAGAGGGAAGGCAGGGCTTGCCTGATTGCTTCTATGTCCACAGCCCTTGCCCATGCCCCTTTTAGGCTGTATCATGACTTAGAAGCGCGACTATCATATTCCACAGTACATACTTGGTGGCCCCTGAGCTTGGTACTGCTGTGCTCGCTCTCGCTCTCTCAGCCCTTCCTCCCCACGTCCTCTACTGGCCCATCCTTTGCTGGAGGGTCTAGCCCTTTCCTTTACACATGCTTTTCATGCAGGGTCTCATTTACTTTTTCATTCAGTTGACCCCTCTGGGCAGAGACCTCCCTTGCTGGTCTCTCATTTCCATTGCTGGAGGATGGCTTGACCTTAATGTTCTACCTCAGACTCCAAATAACCAAAACTGAACACTGGTCCCTCCAAAGCTGTTCTGATTCTCTTCACCCAGTGATGCCCATGGTCTTCCCAATCCAGGCTAGGGAGTTTGGGAGTCCTTTATTCCTTAGCCGAGTCCTTTTGATTCCAGCTCTGCAACGGCCCTTAGAACCCACCCTCCTCCCCACTTAGAACCCTTATTGTCTTTAACCCCCATAATGAGAGCCAACCTACCAGCTGAGGTCTCTCCATCTAACCTCTACTAATTATTTTAAAGATTTGTCACCACCCTCTGTCTTTGCGGCTTCTGTCTGTGCAGGACCCGTAAATATCTGTGAGGAAATGACTATTCTGCATGGGGGCTTTTTGCTCGCCGAGCAGCTGTTCCACCCCAAAGCACTGACAGAAATGACAAAGTCTGACTGGGAACGCGTTGGGCAGCCCATTGTGGAGGCCCTAAGGGAGATCTCCTCTGCCACAGCTTGCTCCCAGCCCTTTGCCTGGAAGAAGAAAGCTCTGATCATCATCTGGGCCAAGGTTCTTCAGCCCTACCCTGTCACCCCTTCAGACACTGACACTTGGTGGCAGGAAGATGTGTTCTTCTCAGTAGGCAACATGATCCCTACCATCAATCACACGGTCCTTTTTGAGCTGCTCAAGTCTCTGGAAGCTTCTGGACTCTTTATCCAGCTCCTGATGGCCCTGCCCACCGCTGTCTGCCGTGCAGAACTCGAGCACTTTTTGGAGCACATGTCCGTTGACACATCTTCAAAGGATGTGGCCTTTTTCCTCAGCGTCTGGTGGGAAATGATGAAACACAAAGGCAATCAGCAGGACCCCCTGCTCTCCCAGTTTAGAACAATGGCCCATAAGTATTTGTCATCCTCAGATGAGTTCTCCCACCCTCCAAAGAGGTTTAAGTCGGACCCAGATGTGTGTCCGACCATGCCCCTGTTGGCCATGCTGCTCACCGGGCTGAAGCAAATCCAGAGTCGAATCCTCTGCCCAGGGATGAAGTGCTGTGCGTTAGCCAACTTGGCAGACATGCTGACCGTGTTTGCACTGATGGAGGACGACCCCCAGGAAGTGTCTGCAACCGTGTATCTGGACAAACTGGCCACGGTGATCTCCGTGTGGAATTCGGACACCCAGAACCCATATCACCAGCAGGCACTGGCCGAGAAGGTAAAGGAGGCAGAACGGGACATAAGCCTGACCTCTCTGGCCAAGCTTCCAAGTGAGACAATCTTCATCGGGTTTGAGTTCATGTGCAGCCTGCTGCGGGAGTGGGGGGAGGAGCTGCAGGCCATGCTCAATGGCAGCCAGGGGACGAATTATGACAGCTTCCGGCTGTGTGACAGCCTGACTTCCTTCAGCCAGAACTTGAAGCTCTACCTGGATTCTACCAGCTTGTCCAAGGAGGAGAGGCAGGTGGTCTCGGAGCTGGCAGAGTGCGTTGCAGACTTCCTGAGGAAAACAGCCAAGGTACTGAAGAAGAAGGGCTTTGAGAAGGACATCATTGCCTCCATTGCCATGGCCATTATCGAGCAGAAGATGGACCGGCATATGGAAATGTGCTACATTTTTGCTTCTGAGAAGAAGTGGGCCTTTTCAGACGAGTGGCTAGCCTGCCTGCTTAATAACCAGGCCCTCTTCCGAGAGCCAGACCTGGTGTTAAAGCTGCTGGAAACGGTGATAGAAGTGACCGCGGCAGACAGAGCCATCCCTGAATCTAAGATCAAACAAGTGATCAGCTTGATTCTGGAATGCTATGCAGACCTCTCGCTGCCAGATAAAAATAAAGTCCTCTCAGGCACCCTGCTCTCCTGGGGGCGGAAGGGTCTCTCTGAAAAGCTGTTGGCTTACTTGGATGGGTTTCAGGAGGACGTCAATACAACTTTCAACCAGCTCACACAGAGTGCCTCTGAACAGGGCTTAGCTAAAGCCGTGGCCTCTGTGGCCCGCCTGGTCATCCTGCACCCGGAGGTCACCGTGAAGAAAATGTGCAGCATGGCCGTGGTCAGTCTCGGCACCCATAAGTTCCTGGCCCAGATTCTCACTGCCTTCCCCGCTCTCCGGTTTCTGGAAGAGCAGGGTCCAAATCCATCCACCAGCTTTGTGGTGTCCTGCCTCAAAGAAACCGTCTGGACAAAGTTCTCCACACCCAAAGAAGAAAAGCAATTTTTAGAGCTCCTGGGCTGCCTGATGAATCCTGTGAAGCCCCAGGGAATCCCGGTTGCCGCTCTTCTTGAGCCAGATGAAGTGCTGAAGGAGTTTGTCCTGCCTTTCTTGCTGCTCGACGTCAAAGAGGTGGACCTCAGCTTGAAGATCTTCATCCAGACTCTTGAAGCAAATGCGTGTTTGGAGGAATACTGGCTCCACACCTGCTCTCCGTTCCCCCTCCTCTTCAGCTTGTGCCAGCTCTTAGATGGCTTCAGCAAATACTGGCAGCTCCCCAGGGAGAAACGGTGCCTCTCTTTGGATGGGAAGGACCTGGTGATCCATATCCTGGAGGTCCTCTGTGAGATTATATTGGCCAACACTGAGACCTTCTCCCCAGACACCTGGATCAAGTCCCTGTCTTGGCTCCACCGGAAGCTGGAGCAGCTCGACTGGACTGTGCGCCTGAGAATGAAGAACCTCTTTGAGGGCCACTTCAAGTGTGAGGTGCCCACCACACTCTTTGAGATCTGTAAGCTTTCTGAGGACGAGTGGACCTCCCAAGCCCACCCTGGTTACGGCCCAGGCACAGGGCTGCTCGCTTGGATGGAGTGCTGCTCCATCTCCAGCAGCATCTCCGAGCAGATGCTGTCCCTCCTGGTGGTGGACGTGGGCAACCCCGAGGAGGTCAGATTGTTCAGCAAGGGCTTCCTGGTGGTCCTGGTACAAGTCCTGCCTTGGTGCAGTCCCCAAGAGTGGCAGCACCTGTACCAGCTGACCAGGAGACTGCTGGAGAAGCAACTCCTGCATGTCCCGTACAGCCTGGAGTACATTCAGTTCGTTCCTCTGCTCAACCTGAAGCCCTTCGCCCAGGAGCTCCAGTTCTCCGTGCTCTTCCTGAGAGCCTTCCAGTTTCTCTGCAGCCAGAGCTGTCGTAACTGGCTTCCCATGGAAGGCTGGAGCCACGTAGTCAAGCTTCTCTGTAACAGTCTGACCCACCTCCTGGACTCTGTTCGGATGATTCAGTCGGTTGGCCCTTGGGCTCAAGAACAGGACCTGACCCAGGAGACCCTGTTCTTTTATACCCAGGTATTCTGTCACGTTCTGCATATCATGGCCATGCTCCACCAAGAGGTGTGCGAACCGCTCTATGTTCTGGCCTTGGAGATCCTCACCTGCTACGAAACCCTGAGCAAGGCCAACCCTTCTGGTAGCTCCTTGCTCCAGAAGGTAAATGAGCAGCGCTTCTTGAAGTCCATCGCTGAGAACATTAGCCCTGAGGAGCGGCGTCAGACCCTGCTGCAGAAGATCAGCAACTTCTGACCTTCGTACACCAGAGAACAGCTGGGCCCTGGCTTGGTGGGGTCTCTAGGGGTTCGAGCTGAGAAACGCAAGCCTTTCAGTTACATGAAGTTGTATGCAAGCTAAAAACATATACGGCAATAACTGTAAAGAAAATAGTTTCTTAGGTGTTTGTAACATACAAATTATAAAATTCTCGTTTGAGTTTCATTGTGTCTCTTTTGAGTTATTCTCGTCAATAGTCTACACTCAGATGTGCTGTGCGGTTGGGCTCTGCTAGAGTCTTAAATATCAAGGCCAGCTGGGAGGAACGTGTTCATAACTGGACTTACCCATCCTAGAATTCAGCAAAGAAGTCCAAAGGTGAAACTACCCAAGTGGAAAAATGACAAGGTATATGTTCTTTTCCACTGAAAGCCTCTTCAAGAGTCCCTTCGTTGTGTCTTAGCAAGGGCAGCAAGGGCAAAAAACTCTTCTGCCACCAGTTGGCCTTGTGGTTTGTGAACCCAAAAGGCCTGCCCCACTGTAAAAAGAACACTGGACCAAGAAGAGTTGTCAGGGAGTAGACTAATAACCCACACCCAAGAAAGCGGGTGTGTTCTGAATGGAGGACTTCTGCCATGGAGTTTGAGCTCCATTTAGTGGATGCGGGAGGGGCTGTTTTATAAAACAGTCTGGTAAACACCAGAGATGGGTTTAAAGGCTGGGTATAATTATCTTATGCCTGGGGGAGGCTGTCATGGTTTTCAAGATGGAGTGGCAGCAGGCAGTGGTGTACACGGGCTTAAATTTGGGACCTTAATGTGTCCAATGTCTACCACAGAACTAGGAGAACTGTTTGTAGAGGTGTTTGAGAGGCAAGGAGGGAAAAAGGATATGCCCCATTGCTTTCATATGCTTATCCCTCCCTCACAATAAAGCATTATTCTGGCTCCCTCCCAGCTCCTTACTGGGATTCACATAGGAAGGGGAGATCATGCCAAGAGCTGCCTGACCACTGGCCTTGATCTCTAGGACCTGATGAGGTACTCCTGGGACCCCAGGAACATGGTAGAGGAAGGTATGAGCTAGGCCTTCCTGAATGCTGAAGGTGTGACCACACCCTGCCACACCCCCACTTCTGCCAGTTGCGTGGTGGATGTGAACACAGACCAGAAGCCAGAGCTCACAGCAGGGATTCCAGTCAGGTCACAGGATGGGTGTGAAGAGAAGTCGATACTGATGTATTTCACAAACGAGAAGAAGCTGGGAAATATTAGTGCACTTTAATCACCACAGGGGTGATTTATAAAGACAGACTGACAGTAAACAAAACCGGTAAAAAAAAAATTACAGCATTTGACATTTTTTAAATGGCACCCATTAAAGACAGAAATAGAATTTGAGACACTGTTACATACTCAGTACTTTGCAAGTTCATGGACAACAGTAAGTTAAAAGGCACTTTAAAACTTCTAGATTTTTACTACCATTTGAAAAACAAAACTTCATGGTAGCAGTTTCTAAAAACCCATCCTAGTGGATAAGGAACAATTAGTGTTGGCACCAGAGGATCCTATCTGCAAATGGTGGATGGGTCAGTCCACAGGACGTGTTTTGGCCAGGGCGCTCTTGCACTCTTGTTCCCCAGCCTTCTGCGGCAAGGTGGCAGTACGCTTCTTCGGGAACGGGCTTTGTAACAGAAGCTCTGGCTTAGCGGGAGGCCGCCTGGAGGATACCTCTCACGGTTTAGGATACAGAAGCCCGTTTCCACATCCTATGAAAAGGACAATGTCAAAGTGGGGGGTGACCTGGGAAAGAGCTTGCTAGGCACCACGTCCCTTTACCCCTGCAGTTTTAACAGCAGCATCCTGCGCGCGTGGACGTGATGAAAGCTGGGTTTGAGGGGACATAAGAAAGGAATAGGATTTGTGACGGGACAACAAGCTCACAAGTTTGACATTAGTCTTCCCACATCAGCCTGCAGTGGCGCAGACGCATCGGCCTCCCGACCCACTCAAGTGTTCCCTTCCCCGCTTCTTGCTCCCCTGCCAGGGAGACCTGAACGGAAGTCAGTGGACACGGGAATTCAACGCTGGCACGTGGGTGACAGGATGAGTCACCCAGTAAACAGTACAAAAGTACCTACCCACAATGATTTTCCCAGGCCAACATCACAAGAACGTATTTCAAGAACCGAGTTCGTCACTTGCTACTGCTGGCCCAGTGAGTATAGATGCTGCCCTGAGTGGTAGGAAAGGTGGGTAGCCGCCAGTATTCGGGCCAGGCAGGTGCCCGGACACTTAGCAGCCTGGTCTACCTGTCTCCACACCCCATGCTTCTACCTCCCAGAACCCTTGAGGTAAGACCCAAGGAGGGATCCCTGGGCTTTTCATTAAAACCTCCTTGCTGCCAGTGGAGGTCTGACAGGATCCAATCACTGTTACTTAGAAAAAAGTGCTTTGGCCAAAGGGGCAGGTTAGAAGAGGGAGATCAGATGACCATCCTTTAGAAAAACTCAAACCCAGCTGCTCATCAATACCCAAAAGCCTGAGGCCAGCCAGGGCACAGTCTGGTCCGTGGGAATACTGCGTGGAGGCAGCAGTGAGCGTGAGGCAGCACCCTCACTGCCTGATCCCCAGGAGCACTTAGCCATCCTTTTTGGCTGGGAGGCTGTCAAAGAGCCGGGTTGCCTTCTTGCACAGCAGAGAGAACCAGTAGATCTGGGGAGCGATGAGGAAGCCATTGGCCACATTGCAGTAGAAGGGGATACGGGATGGCACCTGGAGTAGGCTTAGTCCCTGCTGTTGGCCATAGGACCAGTACATGAAAGGGAAAAGGAGGATCCGACAGGAGAGGAAGGTGGTCAGCGTGAGGATTCCGTTCACTTTGTACAGAAGGGTGTGCTGCTGCTTCAGCTGCAGAAGGAAGGGGGGGAGAGGGCCGTTAGCGCCACGCCATGCCTTCCGTGCCTTCTGGGAGCGACCGGCCCAAGGCCCACGGCACAATAGTCACACATCCGGTCTTCTGACACGTGTGGCAAAGCTGGCTGAGTGCTGCTCTCTTTCTGTGTGCACACAGGCTCGAAGTTTTTCCTACAGTGATATGAACTTGGCCTAAGCCACCCAGCCAAGAGGCACACAAGAACAGTGGATTTAACAACAAGAACAAAACAAAACAAATCTGTGGCCAGGAAGAAATACCTAAAAAACTGTATCAAATGTGAATCAAAAGTACAATGTCACCCCCACAGGCTCAGAAAACCAACTGACCTTTGCATCTGTTGAAGGGTGTCCTGTCCCACCATTCCTAGCGCTATGGGATTCCCACACACCCCCAGTCAGCCGGGGGCCAGCTTCCTCCCACCACCACAGCCCCATCATACATGCCTGAATCAGGACTCGGCCCAGCGACACAAATGGAGTGCTCAGTTCTGCCATAAAGATGCAGCCGACAAAGAAGTCCCCCAGGTCTCCCCTGAGCCTCTACAGAAGAAAAAGGAAAGAAAGGGAAATAAGAACTAGAGGGTAAGGAACCACCAGAAGGAACATTCTAACGAGGGCTACTGGACAGGGTAACCATGAGACCATGAAGGGAAAGGGCAATGCTAGAGGAGCGAGTAGAGACCTGGCTGACAGTCTTCAGCTTCCACAGCAGTAGGGCTTGGAGGGTCAAACCCCCTTGGATCCAGAGGCAACTCAGAGGTCAGGGGATCGCATCACACACCAAGTTTTTTCTGAAATCCAATGTCAGCCAGAAGGAACCCTGTAGCCTACTTTTGGGTATCTAACTTAGTCATGCCAAGGGCACTTGGCCAGTTTAGTTCAACAAAATATGTGCCAGGCCCTGTGCTAGATGTCAGGGTCCCAGAGCAACCAGGAGAATCTTTGTTATGAATGTAATGTACTCCCACCACTCCTTTTATCTTGTCAGAAAAAAATAGGATAGTGGAGAAGGACCACTCTGTCACTTACTACCACAATAAATAAGCTCTTAGAGCCCCAGCTGCTTCATCTCTGGTACAGGGCGGAGAATATCTAATTGTCATTTCTAATACTTCCAATTATTAGTAGAAAGCGATGAGCTTTGCAGTCCAGAAGCTGTCACCTGGTAGGCACTTAGGAAATACTAATTTCCTTTCTGCATTCCCGTCTCTCACTCAGGGCAGGGGGGGGGGGCATGGGCAAATGGACCCAAGGAGAAATTCTAAGGCTATCTGCTTTGAGAGTGGGTTTTTGCGACATCAACATAGCACATATAGTACTCTCTGACAATGTTAGAGCTCATCACCAGCTCTAACTATGAGCTACTCTCATTTTTTTAAAAAACAATCTGGGGTCACCTGGGTGGCTCAGTGGGTTAAGCCTCTGCCTTCAGCTCAGGTCATGGTCCCAGGGTCCTGGGATCCGGCCCCACAACGGGCTCTCTGCTCGGCAGGGAGCCTGCTTCCTCCTGTATCTGCCTGCCTCTCTGCCTACTTGTGATCTCTGTCAAATAAATAAAACCTTAAAAAAAAAAATCTGTATGTTGTTTTGTATTGTATTGTATGCTGTTTTTATATTGTATAAACTAAAGACAGGGCCTCTGACAGAGCCAGGGAATCATAGAGGGCTAGGGGACTGCATAAAGGACAGTGCTGGTAGGGAGGATCAGCGACATTGCAGATTGCATTTTCCCCCCCACAGTATCTGCCGGGGAGGCTTTACCAGGGAAGCAGTGGGCACAGGACAGTGGGTGTCGGAGGAAGGGGAAAGAAAGAGGGACAATCCAGGCTCCTAAGTACTGGTCAAAGCACCCGGTATAAGGAGGAGACGAGGGACAGAGTTGGCTGTCGGCTGTCTGGGAAGGCCTACCTGGGCAACTGGCACAAGGACAAACAGAATGACTGCGTGGTGTGTGATCATGAGGCGGTTTTTACACAGGAAGTTTCGGAAGGTGGCGAGGGAGTGTCCACGGTTCTGGTCTCTGGTTCGGTACCACTCACAGAGGTACATAGCGTAGGAGTCATAGACCATGTACGGAATCAAGAACCAGACATACTCTCGGGCAAGCCAGTGCCTAAAAGAAAGCGTATGAACAGTCCATGAGATGAGGACAGATGTCAGTTTTGTACCTAACCGGCTATTTTCGCTCCAAAACGCTTTACAAGGGAGACTCTGACAGTGATAAATAAGGCAAGTGAAGATTTTTCTCTCAGGTACAGGGCCAATTACTAGGTGTCAGAGGCAGAAAGCTGGGACTCACTCAGCACCAGGTGTTTCAGTAACCAGCTGTCGCCATTTCCCTGATTTAGCCCTTTCGAATGCATTTTCTGATAAAAGCTAACTTTGATATAGATATCTCTACAAATGATTCATTAGCCCCACCAAGAAACTTGTTCAGAGGTGTACCAAAGGCCCAATCCAATATTTCCGGTTTAACTCTACTTAGTTGCTCAATAGTTGGGAGTTTCCTCACATATTTGCTCGCAACCCCACTTTCGGGAGTTTCTGGGAAGCTACCCTGACCGTGGGTAACTGTGTGGGTAATTATGTGGGTAATTCTGTGGCTAATCCAATTCCACTCATTAAGAAAAATACATCTGGAAAGGAGCCCGGAGCTCAAGGACTACTTTACAGCAGTCAGATACGAGCAGAGAAGCTAGGACAAAAGACAGCATTCCCCTTTACTTGCCCAAAGGGGTTGATTCCATATTTGCGGAGTCTAAACTGACTGTTTATCACAAGCCCAGAGCATATTAGAAGGAAAGTCTCCAATGTCTACCATTTTGTTCCCAAATGAGAAATAATCATTCTACAGAAAAAGGAGAAAATCAAAACAGAAATCATACACTCTTGCTGAGAAGGATTAACTTCATTCAATTGGCACATTTTCACTGAGCACCCCTGAGTCAGCAAGAAGAAACAGTTTAGTTTCATGGTTTTCAAACTACCTGAACCCCAGAATCACCTGCAGCGCTGGTTAAGGACTCTACTCCCCAGAGCCTCTACCGGCATGGCCTCACGAGCTCAAGTTTGTATTTTTAACTCTGTTTCCGGTGATTTCCTAAGAAGCCAGCCCACTGAACTGCAACACTAGCAATATATTCCAGAGAGGGTGCCATTCAAATTTCTATTCCTGAACGAGTCCACACTTCTCACGGCATGACTGTATCATTAAGAAGCAATGAAACAGCGGGGCACCTGGGTGGCTCAGTGGGTTAAGCCTCTGCCTTCGGCTCAGGTCATGATCCCAGGGTCCTGGGGTCGAGCCCCGCATCAGGCTCTCTGCTCAGCAGGGAGCCTGCTTTCCCCTCTCTCTCTGCCTGCTTCTCTGCCTACTTGTGATCTCTCTCTGTCAGATAAATAAATAAAATTAAAAAAAAAAAAGCAATGAAACAGGCAAACGAGTAAGTAATGGCAAATATACTAGATGTGCATATGAATTCCTCAGCCAGGTTCCATTTGGGCAACAAAGATATGGCAATATTTATTCTACTGCTCATCTACGGCCTCCAGTTGCTTTCTTTTTTTTTTTTTTTAAGATTTTATTTATTTATTTGACAGACAGAGATCACAAGCAGGCAGAGAAGCAGGCAGAGAGAGAGGAGGAAGCAGGCTCCCTGCGGAGCAGAGAGCCTGATGTGGGGCTTGATCCCAGGACCCTGGGATCATGACCTGAGCCGAAGGCAGAGGCTTTAACCCACTGAGCCACCCAGGCGCCCCTCCAGTTGCTTTCTTGAAGCAATTCCAAGCACAATAACTATGAAGAACTATTAAGCTTAGCTGAAATGCAACTGACCCCTCCCCTCCAGAGGTGCCTGGGATTTTGATATTTTGCACAACCGATTCAACGCGATGTGAAATTGTGGCTGATAGGCAGGACTCTCCAAAAACTTATCAACAAGAGGTCTGGATTATAATCTTAACTGTCACCAGCCAGGGACTTAACTTTCTTTGTAGCATCAAGATAATAATTCTTGTTTTTTCCTTCCCTGACAAAGTTCTTGTGTGGATTAAAAAACTAGAAGTGTGAATGTCCTTTTAAATGTAAAAAGCACTATCCAAATATAAGTGCTTAAACTGCTAAAACTGCATGGGATTTTTAGCCCTTTTGGGTATCTGGACTCCTTTAAGAATCTCCTGAAATCTCTGGTCCCACACCACATTATGCATATAATTTGGGGGATTTATAAATACATATTCTGTGTGAAGACATAAAATGGAAAAGCATATAATAGGGGTGCCTGGGTGGCTCAGACGATTAAGCATCTCCCTTCAGCTCAGGTCATGATCTCAGGGTCCTGGGATGGAGTCCCATGTTGGGTTCCCTGCTCTGGGAAGAGTCTACTTCTCCCTCTGCCCTCCCTCTGCTTGAGTGCAGAAGCACATACACTCTCTCTCAAGTATGTAAGATCTTTTTAAAAAAGGAAGAAAAGGCATACGATAGAAAAATATTTGAGTGTACATATACGAAAACCAAAAGGCCTTTTTTTTTTTCCCAAGATGATCTAGGTGCCTTTAAAACATGCTTATACATACATGCAAAGGCAGAGGGCACAGAGACGTGTCTGTCTCCATTTTGTGACCAGCAAATCTAAGGCATAAAGATATAGAAAAGGAGGAACCTGAAAAACAAACTCAGGTGTGCCACCATGATCCAGCCACTAAAAACAGAGCTTCTGGGGCGCCTGGGTGGCTCAGTGGGTTAAGCCGCTGCCTTCGGCTCAGGTCATGATCTCGGAGTCCTAGGATCGAGTCCCGCATCGGGCTCTCTGCTCAGCAGGGAGCCTGCTTCCTCCTGTCTCTCTGCCTGCCTCTCTGCCTGCTTGTGATCTCTCTCTGTCAAATAAATAAATAAAATCTTTAAAAAAAAATAAAAAATAAAAAAAATAAAAACAGAGCTTCTGAGGGGAAGACACAACAGGGGTGCTACAGAACTAACGGTGTGCAAACATCTTCTGAAATATATAGGGGCTGCCCAATGCCTGCCCTCATATCAGCTCAAAAAAATACTGCAAAGTCACATTTGTCACTTTAATCTTTGTAAAAGAGGCTGATTTCAAGCTTAATGTGACAGAGTGGGAACAGTGAGAGAATTTGCTGCATGATCAGAAAATGCTCAATGAGGGGCGCCTGGGTGGCTCAGTGGGTTAAAGCCTCTGCCTTCAGCTCAGGTCATGATCCCAGGGTCCTGGGATCGAGCCCCGCATTGGGCTCTCTGCTCGGCAGGGAGCCTGCTTCCCTTCCTCTCTCTGCCTGCCTCTCTGCCTACCTGTGATCTCTGTCTGTCAAATAAATAAAATCTTAAAAAAAAAAAAAAAAGAAAATGCTCAATGAAAATAAAAAATTGAACCCAGCCAAGCAAATGCTGTTAGCCTTTGTTATATGCAGTCAAGATCAACTGACCTATCTTCTCTCGGCATCTATCATTCATTGCCAGTAGCTGGTTTTGTTTAAAGGAGGCACAGGAAGGAAAGCACAAAAGTCACAACGGCAGGACTAATCCCAAGATTCAGACACGAAATTTACAGAGAAATGGATACCCCACTCCTGCTCCCATCCCTTTCCACGCTCAACTGGTAAAAACCAGGACACTGCAGAATCGACAAGAAAGGGACTAGGAAAGGCTATGAGACATTCCTTGCACATTTGACTACCACTCTTTAAGGAAGAGAAAGTTAAGAGTGGTTCTAGGAAGACAGGTGAAAACAATGGCTTTTTAGAAAAAGCTGGGGCGAGGGCACAACTGCCCAGGTCTAAACACTATACAAAGTAGACCGGTCTTTATGATTTGTTTCACTGGATGCACATTTCCTGACCTGCCTGGGGACTGAGCTGTAATTCAGGTACAGGTCAGTTTCCTGAAAGCCCTAGAAACATTTTTCATTGCCTTCAGCAAATCCAGAGGAAACACGGGAGCAGCCCTTGTAAAGAAAGGGTTGGTGGATTTGTCCCTTTCCACCGAGGGTCTCTGCTAACCACCCTTGGCCAAAGAATGCTCCAGAGCAGGGATCTAGGGAAATCATTTAAAAGACCTAAAGGCCAGACCCCCACTCCAAATAATTCTCACGCTTAGGTGGCTCATAAAGAACTTGAATCAGTGGGAGAACTTGAATCAGTGGGCCACCTTAAATCAGACTCAGACCCTGTCATTCTCTAGCACGTCTTCAGTTTACTTTCTCTGAAGTGAGCGAGGCTGAAAGAGGTAAAGAGAGAGGAGGGGCTCATTATGGGGCTGGGATTCTCCCATCAGCTACCTAACCGCATGTGCTGATAAAGGACTAGCGCCTGTGAGCCACTCAAACGTGAAAACTTCGAAAAAGTTCAGCGCTGTCATTGGTGCTTCCACCTGGCATTGGATGTTACCTGTCCGTGATCACGTCGCTACAGGAACGGATGATGACGATCCCTGACCCGGTGGCCAACACAGCCTGCACTGAAGAAACCAGCCTAACGTGCGGCAGAAAAGAAAAAGGGGGGGGGGGAATCCAGTCCAGCGGACAGCATAAAGCCCAGAGCCTTCAACCTGCCTCTCCCCTAGGCTGCCAGGGCGGTGAGGGAGAGCCTCCGGCCGCCGCCGCGCTCCCGACCCCAAAGCAGAAGGCAGAGGTGGACCAGCCGCTTCCCGCCCGGTCCTGACCCGCGTGGGCGCCCTCCATCCTCCTCCCTCTCTCCCTCCCCGGGAGGACGCCGGGGTCTTCCGAGAGCTCCGGCCAGCGCCCCGGAGGGGCAAGGCACCAGGGAAGCAGCCCCCTCGCTTCCTGTCGCCCCCCTTTTCCGCCCTCGGCGCGGCGCAGGGGCGGGCGCCGGCGGGTCGGGGCGGCGGGCAGCCCGCGCGCGGCCGGGTGGGGCGGACGGCGCCCGGCCTCGCCCCTACCTGGTGCTGATCATCACGCAGTCGGAGTCGCTCCAGGCGGGCCGCGCGCGCCGCAGCCCCCAGGTGCAGAGTGCGAAGAGCCCCGGGAAGAAGAGCGAGCCCGAGGCCAGCGTCAGCAGCATGGGTGCTCCGGGGGTCGGTCGCCGCACTCGGCGCCCTCGGCGTGGCTCAGGTCGGCTCTGCGCGACTCCCGGACTGGCGCGGCCCGCCCGGCCCTATTTCTACCCTCCACCCTCCGCCCCCGCCCCGGCTCCGGCCCCGCCGCGACTCCGGCAGCCGCCGGGCCCTGGCCCCGAGCCCGCAGCGCCACTCTCCGCGTGACCAGGCCGGCAGCCACGATAGGCGCGGGCCGGCCGGGCGGGGCGGGGTCTCGCCGCCGCCGCCCCTGGGCCGCGAGGCTTCCCCGGGTTCCCCCGGCCGGCCGGAGAGCGGGCGGCGGCGGCGAGCTGCGGCCCCGGAGGTTCCGAAGGCGCCGACGCCGCGCTCCGCACGAGCCTTCCGAGCGGCCGCGGAGGGGCCGAGGCTTCCCGGGCTTCTGTTCCGTCACCGCGGACGCGTCCCCCTCCCGGCGGGACCGACCCGACCGACGGGACGCCCCGCATCTGCCCCCACTGCCCTCCTTGACTTCCCAGCCCCAGGCGAAGGCGGCGGCATGGGGGAGGCCCCGAGAAAGCCCGGGAAAAAGATGCCTTCGGCCGAGCCCCCCACCTCCCCCGAGGGTGGGCGAGCCCTCCGCGTCGGGCCCGGGCATCTCTCTTTGGCAGAAGGAAGGAGAGGACGGGAGGGCTTGCGGCCATGCCCGCCTGGCTTATCTACCAAGCACTTTTGCGTCCAAACGGGAGTCTTAAGGAAATGATCCCTCTGTAGGCCACAGATGGCTTTTCCGCGTCCTGCCAACTGGTGCAGTTCTCCAGAGGGGGCTGGGGTCGCTCCTCAAAGCTCTAAATCATGCTACAGAACCCAGCAGTCCCTCTCTCCATCCGCCTAGCGAGGTAGAATACCGGGTCTGCAGACTTTCTGCAGCACCGCGGTACTGCCTCTCGCCTTCGGGTCAAGATCCTACGCAGAGTCTCCGGGACTGCTGACAAAGTTTTCTTTTTTGAAAGTGCTCCATCCAGGTGCCGCAAACCTGAATGGGTTGGAAACGAGTCATCGTCGCTCAACACCAGTCACGTGGACCAATACAGTAGCTTCAACATTACTGGCTTCTCTCCCTCTTGGGACTTCCCAACGTTTTACTTTGCTTTGGTCTCTATCATCCTCAGCTAACATGGGCCTGAGGATGGGGGGACAATTAATTCACTTATGCCTACTGCGATTGGAAGGCTCTGTGGGTCTCTGCCTATCACCACCATGCAAAATCCTGAGGAAAGCCCTGTAAGAGGACTGTCTGAAACAGTGGGGCTCAGCCTCTCTGAGCCACTGTTTACTGATTTGTGAAAGGAAGAGGCTAAACCAAAAGCTCTTTAAGGTTCTTCCAGTTCTAAATTCTTACGATTCTGTGACTTTTAAAAGATAACAGATGATTGCAATTAGATGCCAATTACATTTCTCTAACACGGCAGTTACTGATGTAGAAGCAGACATAAACACAGCTTTTAACATCTTACATATTGTTGAGGGATTTAATCAACATTAAGGAAACAGAATACCCGAAGGAAAATCTGAAATTTCTTCCAATTAGGGTAACATCTCTAACTCCCAAATTCACTGCTAACATACTTGGTGAACTGAAAAAGACACTTCAGTATGGTAGCAAGATATCCGGCAAATACAAAGCTTTCTGTATTTTCACATTTGCATGTGGACAAAGGACAGCTAAGTGAAAACTTTTCATGGTCTCCAAAACAAATGCTTATGCATTCCGCTTTCTATTCCCTACCTATTTATCCCAACCACCTCCAGCTCCAGCTTTTCCAGAGGGATAAGTGGTTACCAGTCTTCCCTGCCTTCTCTCCTTAGGGATCAGCGGACGGACCAAGGATGCTAACACTTTTAAGTCGTGGGAACCCATCTAGTCCCTATGCAAGAAGTTGTCTGTACAGCTCTTAAGGAGTCTATGAAATGAAAACAAAACAACATAGGTTTCACATACAGAAAATAGCAAGTCAAGTCAGTTTCCAACACCAGGCTCACATTGTCACCAGAACGTTAAGCTTGAATCACCAGAAAGCCCAAAAGCATAAGCCCTTGGCTTTTCAACCCCTTAGGCAAATGACAAAGCCTTTTTAACAGAAACTTCTACTCATCCTTCAAAAGTTTTGAGTTGTGTTTCCTTCTCCAGGAAGGTTTCTATCTATCTGTTTCTTTTGGGCACATTTATAAATGTCCCTCTAGATCACTAACTGTTAGCTCTTTGAAACAGGACGATGTCTTTTCATTTTGTTTTCCAAGTTAGGCCTGGCACATTCCCAGTGCTCAAGAAACATTGATACTTTTCAAAGCTAATATTTACTATGTGGCAGGCACTGTATCAAACATTTTACAAGCATTATCTCATTGGATTGGTCACAAAGAATCTATCTTCTGTGTGTGTGTGTGTGTGTGTGTGTGTGTGTGCAAAATAAAGACCCAGAGCAATGAAAAAAAAAAAAAAACTGGCCCAAGTTCACCTGGCTGGTGGGAGAGTTGGGATTTGAACTCATTACTTTCTGCCTTCAAGGTCAGTGTGCTTAATGACTACACTACCTTCAAACTTGATAAGCAAGGGAAGAGTAGTTGTTTTTCACAACATAGTTTCTGATTAATAACCACTGTTCCTAATTGTTTCCTCATAAATTTAAATGTGTGGACTGTACTTTATGGGCTCTGATGCTGCTGTTATTAATATCATTTCATATTTATATATGCCTTTACAATTTTTCAAATCACTTTCACATATATTAATCTCACTTGGTTCTCAAAATGACCTGGTGAGGAAGGTGAATATACTACTTCCTTTCATAGATGAAGAAATCGAGGAGCGAATGGTAAACTGACAGACCACGCTACGACGTGGCAAGGCTCAAGTTAGAACCCAGGGCTCCTGACTGATGTTCAGGGTGATTTCATCTCGTAGACTTGGGATTTAAGGAGTTTTTAGTTCTGTCTCTTAGGTGGATTTTGAGAGTGAGGTTGGGGTTACCAGATGTTAGTTAAGAGAAGATTCACTTGCAAAGTGAGAACTCATTTACAAAATTCCCTTGAATGGGAACTGATCAAGCTCCAAGTGTGGGAGGGCCATGGTGGGATTTCTCTGGTTTCTACCCTATCTCTCCCATTCCTTTAAACCCTGATCTGGATACATTAGGGGATAGGATAGCAGAACTCTCCCCATTCTGCTCCCTGGTTTCTCTAGACTTACACTGAAAATACCGTATTTACTTTTACGAGACTCTGAGAATAGCCAGGTGAATGCCAAGAAGATGTGCAATGTGCGGGCTACTACCCTTGATCAAGGACATTTTCTTCCTATCCAGAAAAAGGCGTCAAGGAAAAACAACTGAGATTCACACATGAGACATCATTTCGAGCTCCAGGACTGAGAGACCTTGGAGGTCTCTAGCCACCCATTTACTTAAAAAAAATCATAACAGAGAAAATGAAACTCTATTCTGCAAAGAGTTATTTTGCTTAGAACTGCACCTCATTTCTGTATTACAGGCTTTGGAAGCAGAGACAGAGCAAGAAGAACAAGGGAGGAAATAAAATGATGGGAGACATGGAGATACAGCACAGGAAGATCCGTCAGAAGACTGAGATCAGAACAGTTACGGGGAATAAAAAGGGCACGATCCAGCTCCTTTGACTCAGGAAAACAAGCAGAGAGATGGATCCAGAAACTGGAATTCACAACAAGGGGACAAGAGGGAGGCACTGTGAGACACAGAGAAAGGTAAAAGGAGGTGTACAAAGAGGAAGGAAGTGATAGCCTTTATGGAATAGCTGGAACCTTTAGGCTGGAACCAACCAAAGCCATATTGCATTTGAAGTTCTACCGCACAAGGAAGGAGGCGGCTTGTTTTTAGGCCAGAATGTGGCAGGGGCAAGTTAATCAATTGCCTTTCTCCTCTTTCTCCTGTATTCTGTTTGCACTCCACAAGAATACCTGGTCAATGTGACCTGGCACTGATATTTGTCTACATGTTTCCCCTCTGGACTGCAGGCCTCTCTAATGGGCAAGGCAGGGCCTGTCAGTTCAGAAGGCAGCCATGACACACAGCGCAGCAGGGAGCGTTAGGGGGCCCGAGTTCCAGCGATGGCCCTGCTTCACGTAAGCTGGGTGACGTGGGGAAAACTACTTAACCTCTCTCTAAGATATGGGTTCCTCTACCGACCTCACAGGGTGGTTACAAGAGTTAGATGACAGATTTTCAGAAATATGTGTAGACTATGTGCTGGACAGGGACAAGGGACCCTTCGTTATCTTGGTTCCCTGCAGCACAGTTACTGGCTGTTGAAACTTCTCAGTAAACATGGATTGGATTGAAGACGATCTAGGCCTGGCCTTAGCCAGCTTCCAGGCTGCTGCTTCCTCTGTTTTATCCTGGACTATTTGCAAAAGCAAACTCTAAGTCTAAGAGGCACAGTCACACCCCAAGCACATGGTTTCTACAAACAGTGACCACAGCTGCGCACCACAGGGAACTCCTCGCTCTGGTACACAGTGATAATGATCCCTGTCAATAAAGACCATAATTTACACAAAGAACAGATTATATAGTACCTGCCTTTGTGTATTGCTTTGTATTTTTAAGGCACTCTCACCTATTTCTTTTGCTGTAAGTGCAAAAATTTGCTTGTCTGCAGAGAGTCACACCTAACTAAAAGTAGTGTGAGTTCCAAACTCAAGTTTAAGAAAATATTCAAGGGCATTGAACCATTAAGGAAATTACCTTTGAAATGAGTTAGAACCAGCAAATTGCTGTGAACAAATTCAGCTGCCTTCCTAAATCATCAGATCAATAATTTTTAGTGACTTCATGTCTCGTAAATAATTCCGTAGAAGGATTGTTTTGTTTACGCAACTAAACTCTGATGGTATTGTTTTTTTTTTTTTTTTAATGAAAAAATATGTCAGGGGTGCCTGGGTGGCTCAGTCCGTTAAACAAGTGACTCTTGATTCCGGCTCAGGTCATGATCTCAGGGTCATGAGATCGAGCCCCACCATTAGGCTCTGCACTCAGCAAGGAATCTGCTTGAGATTCTCTCTCTCCCTCTGTCCCTCCTCCCGCTCACGTGCACTCTCTAAATAAATTCTTTTAAAAAATATGTCAGGGGGCGCCTGGGTGGCTCAGTGGGTTAAGCCGCTGCCTTCGGCTCAGGTCATGATCTCAGGGTCCTGGGATCGAGTCCTGCATCGGGCTCTCTGCTCAGCAGGGAGCCTGCTTCCCTCTCTCTCTCTCTCTCTCTGCCTCTCCATCTACTTGTGATCTCTCTGTCAAATAAATAAATAAAATCTTTTATTTAAAAAAAATTAAAAAAAAATAAAAAATATGTCAGGAAAAAAATATGTTAGAAAGAAAACATGCCCACTATGGAAAATAATCACAAATAATGCCATCACTGAGAGATATTACTCTCAGGTACTAATATTTTGGTAAAATTTTTAAAAAAAATATTTTACTTATTTGAGAGAGGGAGACACAACGAGAGAGGGAACACAGCAGGGGGAATGGGAGAGGCAGAAGCAGGTTCCCTGCTGAGCAAAGAGCCCAGTGCGGGGCTCGATCCCATGACCCCAGGATCACGACATGAGCCAAAGGCAGACACTTAATGACTGAGCCACCCAGGCGCCTAAGTAAAATTCTTCCCAGTCTTCTTTAAATGCATATATTATATATATATATATATATATTTAAGATTTTATTTATTTATTTGACAGAGCTCACAAGTAGACAGGCAGGCCGAGCCGAAGGCAGAGGCTTTAACCCACTGAGCCACCGAGGCACCCCACAAACTTCATTTTTAATAAGTCAAAAGTAATTTGATTTATTTTTTAAAAGATTATTTATTTATTTATTTGACAGGCAAAGATCACAAGTAGGCAGAGAGGCAGGCAGATAGAGAGAGAGGTGGAAGCAGGCTCCCTGCTGAGCAGAGAGCCCGATGCAGGGCTCGATCCCAGGACCCTGGGATCATGACCTGAGCCGAAGGCCGAGGCTTTAACCCACTGAGCCACCCAGGTGCTCCAGTAATTTGATTTTTGATTTGTTTTGAAAGGAATTCTTAACTGGGGGAGAGTGGGTTTGAGCACAGATGTATACCCTGGCACAAAAACATAGACAAGGTCTTCATCTGTTCTGGTAACTTCAAACTTAAAAATAGTTAAGAGCCCCATCCTTATTAGCATTTGGTTTATGCCTTTAAAGTGGGCGTGATAATATCTATAGAAACTCAAGCTGCTATGTAACTATCTAGTTTTTGCTCTTTATAGGCTGAGCTCTATTAACCTATTTAGGAAACTGTAATTACGTAGGCCCTTGGTGCCTGTTTAAGCAATGAAGGAAACCATTCTTTGCAAAGCTAAGTCTGTAGTGTCTTTTACCATGCACAGGAAATTTCCACCCCAGACTTAATGACTTCTCAACAAGATTATGGCTGAAAATCTAAAAACAATGCAGAAGAAGCTAATTAGTTACAAGGAAGTAAGTTTCTTATTTGGGTCGGGATCTTTTTTATATACATAGCAACCAGAACCTTGGCCTCAAGCATGCTAGCCGAGGCTTATGTAGCAGCTGAGTGTCACTGCCCCCATCTGTGACTGACCTCACAAAATCACAAACTATTAATGGTGAGTCGAAAGGCTGAATAAACTGTTGAGTTAGGGGCCAGATTGAAATACATTTACCCTGGAGGTAGAGCAATTTCCTATGTTGTGAGGTAACATGACCACGCTGCCCAGCACAGGTCTTAGAAGGATTCAGAAAGTTTTATTTTTATTATTATTTTTTAAGATTGTATTTATTTATTTGACAGAGAGAGACAGACAGCAAGAGAGGGAACACAAGCAGGGGGAGTGGGAGAGGGAGAAGCATGCTTCCAGCTGAGCAGGAAACCCGACGCGGGGCTCCATCCCAGGACCCTGTGATTAGGACCTGAGCCGAAGGCAGATACTCAACCGCTTAACCAGCTGAACCACCCAGCTCCCTGGGATTCAGAAAGTTTTAAATCCTACTGCAATGTGAAGGACAGGAAGCACTTGTAGTCAAGACTCTGCCACTTTCCTTCTTTTGTGTGTTCCAAGTCCACTGTTTCTTTATGCAGCATCTGTGGCTCAACTGGCTCCTCTTTATATGTTTTCTTCTATTTCAATTTTAAGAACTACGTTCATTCCAATCTGCTGCTGTTGAATACTCTACTGTTGGGGTTCTGGCCAACAGAGCAGCGCACACATAAACCTTCAAAAATGATTTTAACATTGAAAAGATAGAGAATATAGTAACTTATGAAGAAAAACTAAGAAAATCAACTGAAATACAGAATAAAAGAAGTGAGATAAAGTGGCTGGATACAAGATCAATCCACAAAATTAAACGGCTTTTCTATAAAGCCAGCAAATATCAATTAGAAAAAGTAACAGAAAAGGAGGACCATTTACAGTATTTTTAAATTTTTAATTCCAGTACAGTTAACATACAGTATTATATTAGTTTCAGGTATAATACATTTTTTTAATTTATAAAATCTGTTAGAGGGGAGCCTGGATGGCTCAGTCAGTTAAGCATCTGCCTTCGACTCAGGTCATGGTCCCAGGGTCCTGGGATTGAGCCCCGCCGCAGGGAGCCTGCTTCTCCCTCTTCCTCTGTTGCTCCCCCTGCTTGTACTCTCTCTCCCTCTGTCAAATAAGTAAATAAACAATCTTTTTTAAAAATTAAAAATTAGGGGCACCTGGGTGGCTCAGTGGGTTAAAGCCTCTGCCTTCGGCTCAGGTCATGATCTCAGGGTCCTCGGATCGAGTCCCGCATCGGGCTCTCTGCTCAGCGGGGGGCCTGCTTCCTCCTCTCTCTGCCTGCCTCTCTGCCTACTTGTGATCTCTGTCTCTCAAATAAATAAAATCTTTAAAAAAAATTTAAAAAAATAAAAATTTAAAAATTAAAAAAAAAATCGGTTAGTTTTAGGCCTAATAAGAAATATGCAAGACCCAAATGGAGAAGGCTACAAACCTTTACTGAAAGCTATAAAAGCCTAAACAAATGGAGAGCATGGTCCTAAAGGGAATATTCAATACTGTAAACATGTCAATTTTCCTCAAATTGATCGTTAAATTCAATACAATTCCAATGGAATTCCTAACACGGTTTTCATAGACTCGGAAAGCTCTTCCTAAAGCTCACAGGAATTAGAGAAAATGTGCAAGAATGGCCAAGAAATATTTGAATAAGGAACACTGGGGGGAAGGGAGGAATTTACAATATATCAAAACACCCTCAAATTATCATAATTAAAATAGTGTAGAAGAAACAAATCAATGGCATAAAACAGAGTCCTGAACCAGACCCACCAACTTTAATATGTGGCAAACACATCATACTTGTGAAGAAAGGAAGGACTAAGAACACCACAGAAACCATTAGCCTTCCTTAGGAAAAAATAAAATTAGTTGAGTACTGTCCCTGCAGGATTGCTGTCCTCCCAGAACCTTGTGACCTTATTTGGAAATGGGGTCTTTGCAGATTTAATTATGGTAAGGATTGAGCTGAGACTAGACTGGACTAGGGTAGGCCCTAAATTCATGAGAGTATCTTTATAAGAAACAGAAAAGGACACAGACACAGAAAAGAAGATGACGTGAAGATGGAGTAAGAGATTGGAATGACGAATCTATGAGCCAAGGGATGCCAAGGACTGGCATCTCTCTCAAGGACAGTTTCTCTCTCAGAGCACCTCCCCCCCCAAGGAATCAATCCTAGCAACACCTTGATTTCAGACTTTTCTAGCCTCCAGAACTGAGAAAATTAATTTCTGTTGTCAAAAGGCACTCATCCTTTGGTAATTTGTTATGGCAGTCCCAGAAGACTAATACAATGCCACACACTAAACACAAACATAAATTCCAATGTATAAAAGATTTAACATAAAAAGCAACATTATAAATGTATCAGAAGAAGAGTTTGAAAAATATTTTTGGGCACGTGGGTGGTTCAGCTGGTTAAGTGACTGCCTTTGGCTCAGGTCATGATACTGAAGTACCAGGATCGAGTACCACTTCAGGCTTCCACAGAGAGTCTGCTTCTCCCTCTGACCTCCCCCCCTCTCATGTGCGTGTGCTCTCTCTCAAATAAATAAATAAAATTTTAAAAAAAATTAAAAAAAAGAAAAATATTTTTATTTTTAGAATTCACAGGCTAGAGAAAGCCTTCCCAAACAAGGCATGAAACCCAGATGTCATATAGAAAAGGACAGATTTGTGTATGCTAAAAACAAAATTGTACATCAAAGGGCACTAGTTACAAGTTAAAGACAAGTAATAGTTTAGAAAAAATATTTGTAGTATGTAGCAAAGTCAGGGTTAATATCCAGAATAGACAAAGAAATCCTACAAGTCAAGAAGAAACACAAATGACCCAACGGAATTATTCAAATAATATAAACTGGAAATAAACAGAATACAAAAAGGCCAATAAAAGTTTTATAAGTAAATATTTAAAAAACTGATAATATCCAGTGTACATAAAGACACAAGGATACAGGTACTTTTCTCAATACTGGTAGTATAAATATGTGGGATGCCTGGGTGGCTCAGTTAGTTAAGCAATGGCCTTCGGTCATGATCCCAGGGTCTTGGGATTGAGTCCTGCATCAGGGTCCCTGCTTGGTTGGAAGTCTGCTTTTCCCTCTCCCACTCCCCCTGCTTATGTTCCCTCTCTCGCTTGTCTCTCTCTCTCTCTGTCAAATAAATAAATAAAATCTTAAAAAAAAAAAAGGAAATAAAACTTTTAACTGCTTTTCCAATGTAAACCTAAAACATAGCCAGGTAAAATGTTCTTGGCTGGTGGAGAAGGGATATCAACCGTGTTATCAGTGATTGTGAAACTGGAGAATATTATGTGTGGGAGGGTTGTTCACAAGATTTTTATGTTCAGCAGGAGGAGGCATGGATTTAAAAAAGACATTAAAAAAATTTTTTTAACTTTAAGAAATATTCAGTGGGATCCCCCTTCCCTTAAAGTTGCATGCAAAATGTGCAAATGTATATTTTTCTGGGGGAAAGGATCTACACAGAGTTCTTCATGTCCTCCAAGGGATCCAGACTCAAGAAAGATTAAAAGATACTGGACACTCAAGGGAGTTAGATACAATGAATCAATGGTAGCTACATTATAATGATTGTACTAGTTAGTTAATGTCAATTTTACAAAACTAATGTTACTTTTGTTGTAAAGTTTAAGACTTACACAAAAGGGTTTGTCATTCTAGCCTCTATAATTATCACCTTGTTGAGTAGGTGAGGGAATTACTGAATGTGAACCCGATGTAGCCAGCGTGGAAGGGTTCTAAAAACATCTGGGAGCTAGCGTGTATGCATGACTGAATGCCTGAGCTATGATCGTGGGAACAGGGGAGCTGCTGAAGCTAGCTGGAGATTATGATCTGCTTAGCAAGAATGGGCATGCACAGAGAACCAGAGTACCAATCAAAACGAAACCAGGTATCCAGCCTATGGGAACAAGCAGAACACCTGAATTTCAATCAAGAATGAACGGTGGTGTTCTGGATATTCAAAAAACTGAGGCTTAGTCAGCAAAAGACTGTATTTTCATGAAAAGCCGTGGAAAGCCAAGAAAACATTTTTCGAATAAGATTTCTTGCAGAAATCAAACTACATTCTCCCATTACAAGTTGATGTGGGAACTTTGCCACCGATAGTGATAACAGGATCTGTGTGTGATGGGGTTTGAGGAGTCCTAGGGGGCATTTTGGAAATTTGTGGGGAGTATTTTTGGTTAAGACAACGTTGGCAAGGGCCTATGCTACTGGCTTAGTAGGTAAGGATCAGATAATTCAGACATGTTGCAGGTTTTTTGCTTTTTGGGGGGGTGGGTTTTGGCCAGAAATTTCACAAAAACTCAGGTGTTTAGGGGAAGTTCATTATGGAGGGGAAGGTTATTATGGAGAGTGAAGGTTATTATGGAAGGGAAGCTTAAATGAAGAATGATACTGTCTTGTCTTACAAAATAACATACTCTGCATGATGTCCGCTTAATGTAGTACAGCTACTTTGAAAACAGTGAAACCAGTTGCAAATACAACTGGGTATTGGGGACTCCTTTTAACTGAGTCAGAAAGAAATGCTAAATTGACAGGCACATGAAATTTAGAGACCTCACTGGGTTTCATTAACAAAGGCTATTTTAAAACTACTTAATACTTTCATCTATAGACTTAGTTTTTGTTTGTTTGTTTGTTTGTTTTGTTTTTTGGCATAATGAGAAATGTTATAATAATTCTTTTGGGGATTACTGGTGGTGGTGGTTGTTGTTTTTTTCCATTTTATTTTGATGCTGTCCTCAGACATGCATACCGCAAACTCCCTGTGGCCTATCCTCCTTTGCCAATCCAACCTTTTTCCATTGCCCATTAAAAGATAGGATCTCGGGACGCCTGGGTGGCTCAGTTGGTTGAGCAGCTGCCTTCGGCTCAGGTCATGATTCCAGCGTCCTGGGATCGAGTCCCACATCGGGCTCCTTGCTCGTCAGGGAACCTGCTTCTCCCTCTGCCTCTGCCTGCCATTCTGTCCGCCTGTGCTCTCTCTCCCTCCCTCTCTCTCTCTGACAAATAAATAAATAAAATCTTAAAAAAAAAAAAGATAGGATCTCTGAGGTATGTGAATGTGTTTTAAGTATTAGAGACTAAATTTATGTATAAGTAAAATTTCAAGTGAGAAAATGTGTTTTCCGTCACCAGCTATACCCCATCCCACAGGGGCAAAAAAAATTTTTTTAAACTGAGCTCCTTTGTGACAATATCACAAGCTCTTTTTTTTTCATATCCCAACTTCTCCTATATGTAAATGTCCATATTTTATCTTAAGACCTTATAAGCTGTCTTTCCTGACTTCTTCCACTTCCCTCTTTTGCTTATCATAAATAAATCAGTCTAGCCTATTACTTATCTTTTTTTTTTTTTAAAGATTATTTATTTATTTATTTATTTGACAGAAAGAGAGATCACAAGTAGGCAGGCAGGTGGCGGGGTGGGGGGGGCGGGGAACAGGCTTCCTGCTGAGCAGAGAGCCGCTCGATCCCAGGACCCTGAGATCATGACCTGAGCCAAAGGCAGAGGCTTAACCCACAAAGCCGCTCAGGCACCCCTAGCCTATTACTTAATACCCCCCTTTTTGGGGCACCTGGGTGGCTCAGTGGGTTAAAGGCTCTGCCTTTAGCTCAGGTCATGATCCCAGGGTCCTGGGACTGAGCCCTGCAGCACCAGGCTCTCTGCTCAGCAGGGAGTCTGCTTCCCCTGGTCTCTCTCTGCCTGCCTCTCTGCATACTTGTGATCTCTGTCTGTCAAATAAAGAAATAAAATCTAAAAAAAAAAAAAAATACCTCCCTTTTTTTGGAAGGGGGAGGGGCAGAGGGAGAAGGAGAATCCTAAGCAGACTCTGTGCCTAGCACAGAACCCAGATCAGGGCTTGCTCCCATAACCCTGATACCATGATCCCAGCTGAAATGAAGAGTCAACGCTTAACCGATGGAGCCACCCAGGGGCCCTATTAATGCTTTTTTTGAAAACCTAGTGTCCACCTATATTTCTGTTCTTTTATCTTCTTACCCTTTTTTTTTACTGTGCAACTCTCCTAAACTCAAGCTTATGTTCACTACTAATATCTGCAGAGACGGAGAAAGGAAATCACTGAGTTGGGAGCTTTGGAATAGGAAGGCGGGGGGAGTGTAATTGAGAGTTGACAATGGATGCATAAAGGGACCATCAGTGGAAATTGGGACAGCATGAATTGGGACATCTCCAGGATGGAGATGGTCCATCCTCGTTTCTTGACTGGCTACAATAATGCACGCTGTTCAGAAGCAAAGAAAACAAAAATGAAAGGACTAAGACTGATGGCAGGCATGCTAAACTTGATCAGATCACTTCTCTGCTTACAATCCTTCAAAGGTTTCCTCAACATGACCTTCAGGAGCCTCGGTCATCTGGCACCAGATATTTCTCTAGCCTCTTCTTGTACCATTCTCCCCTTAGCTTTCAAAGTCTCCCCCGCTGCAGCCAATTTCTTCCAACCTAAAGGCTTTCGCATGTACCATGCCTTTCATCTGTCACCTCCAATTCTTCCCATCCTCCACCCTTTGCTTCAGCTTAAAAATTAGTTCCTCAGAGAAGCTTTTCTGACCCCCAAATCCAATCCAGACACTCTATCAAAATAGTCTTTTGATATATGTCTTGTCTTCCATTAGACCTATCACAGTTATGTTTACTTGTATGAATACCTTTTCAGACATGGAAATAGTCCTGTGGAGGCAGGCACTGGGTTTACTTTGTTGATTGCTAAATTCCCAGCACCTAGCCTAGTGCCTATCACCAGCAGGAACAGTAGGAACATTCGTTCACTCATTCAATACATTTAGTGAGTTTACTGAATGAGTAAATGAATGTTTGGATGAGTTAGCTACAGGACTTTAGACAAGGTTTTTTTGTTTTGTTTGTTTGTTTGGCCAAACATTTTATACAGTATTGTGTAGTTGCTTAACACACACTTAAATGGTCTTATGGGGGAGGGGAAAGGGGAGGTTCTTGTAGATTCCCAAGGAAATGCTTAGGCAAGTTTTTATTGTGATTACATCTCCATTTTCTCATCTGTTAAATGGGGCAATGATACTAATTTCTAACCTCAGGATTGCCATGTGGATTAAGAGATAATGACTGCCTAGCATGGTGCCTGACATTATAGTAGGGGCTAGGAAATGTTACTTATTTTCATTGTTAAAAATAAGCTCTATGAGCAGGGCGCCTGAGTGGCTCAGTCATTAAATGTCTGCCTAAGCATCTGCCTTCAGCTCAGGCCATGATCCCAGGATGCTGGGATCAAGCCCCACGTCAGGCTCCCTGCTCAGCAAGAAGCCTATTTCTCCCTCTCCCTCTGCCTGTCCCCCACCCCCCGTCAGATAAATAAATTTTAAAAAATTTAAAACAAACAAACAAACAAACAAACAAACTCTATGAGCAACCAGAACTCTCATACAGCACTGGTAGGAATGCAAAAATGACACAGCCACTTCGGAAAGAGAGTTTACCAGTTTCTTACAGAGTTTAACACAGATTTTCCATACAATCCAGCAATTCCACTTCTAGGTATTTACCCAAATAAAATGGAAACTTTGGTTGATACAAAACCTGCGCACGAACGTTTATTCAGCTTTATTCATCATTGCCAAAAACTGGAAACAACCCAAATGTCCTTCAAACAAGGAATGGAGAAATAAATCGTGGTATAGCTACACAGAATACCACCCAGCAAGAAGGAATGAACTACTGATAGATGCACAAAATGGATGACACGTAACAGCTTCATGCTAGGTGAAAGAAGCCAGACTCAAAAGGCCACATGTTATATGATTCCATTAATATGACATTCTAGAAAAGCCAAACTGTTGGGACAGAAATCAGGTCTGTGGTTGCCAGGCAATGGGGTGGAGCATGAGGGAATTTGGAGGAATGACAGAACTGTCCTAGGACTTGACTGGGATGGTAGTGACATGTCTATATGCACTTATCAAAACTCCTGGCATTATAAACCAGAAGATGAATTTTACTATATGTAAATTATGCCCTCATATAAAAGATACAGACCCCAAACAGGTGGATAAAATTACATTTTCCTTTTCAAAAAAGTGTTACAAAAGTATGACAGTTTATTTGTAGACATTTTGGGAAAATGTACGAAGAGTGTACATGCCATCACCCACAGAACAGTACTATTTCTTTGTTATCATTTTTATACGTGCAAACTACACATGAACTGGGACCACACTGTACATTTTTGCTTTCTCAAATGTACATTTTTTTTTAAAGATTTTATTTGACAGAGAGAGAGAGAGAGATCACAAGTAGGCAGAGAGGCAGGCAGAGAGAGAGTGGGGAACAGGCTCCCTGCGCTGAGCAGGGAGCTTGATGTAGGGCTTGATCCCAGGACCCTGAGACCATGACCTGAGCAGAAGGCAGAGGCTTACTTAACCCACTGAGCCACCCAGGGGCCCCTCAAATGTACATTTTACTTTCTGGCATATATTAAGCACATTTTTCCCTGTAAGTAACTTTCAAAACCATGATTTCACGAGTCAAAACTATTTATTCTATTGTACAGCCCAGTTACATTTTTTTTATAATTTTTTTTTAAAGATTTTATCCATTTATTTGACAGACAGAGATCACAAGTAGGCAGAGAGGTAGGCTGAGAGAGAGGAAGGGAAGCAGGCTCCCTGCTGGGCAGAGAGTCGATTCGGGACTCGATCCCAGGACCCTGAGATCATGACCTGAGCCGAAGGCAGCGGCTTAACCCACTGAGCCACCCAGGCGCCCCAGCCCAGTTACATTTTTAAGCCTCCCCTTATGGTTAGAAATCGCTTCCATGTTTTTACTACAAACGACTTCGATAAAACTAAAAAAAGAAAAGCTGAGTGGGGCCAGGGACTCTTCCATTTTGCAATTTCACAATGTTTAACTGGTAAAACAACTCTTCCTTGGCTGCCATCGCCTCATTGTTTTAAGTGTCTGGAGGAAAAGTGGTTCCACAGGGTGATCTGGCCTCTCCTTCCTTTGAGGTGCACAAGAGCTAGACACCCTAATATTACCTGTATTACTAGCTTAAATTTGCATAGCGCTTTTTATCTTTGAGGGGTAAGCAGGGCAGCCGGAGTGATCTGCTCATGAACCCACAGTTTATCAGTCTTGGAATGGGACTTAGGCTCTAGATACTGAGTCTCAGAAAGTAAACATTTCCCCCGCGGCGGAGCACTGTCTAATCTAGCTCTTCACGCCCACCATACCCCCTCGCCCCCCATGGAGAAACTGCAGACACCCCCAGAAAACCCTGACTAGAGGTTTGGCACATGGAGAACTTAACTGTCAAGTGGACGCTATCCCTCCGAAAACTGTCCTTGGCAACATCGCCACTTACCAGCTGGGGTCATTTCTCCCCTCGGTGGCAGGGGTACACCTACTGCCACTGATCAAGAGGGCCCTGGGAGCTGTAGGATCGCCGGCTTCGCGGCCTGTGAGGGTTGCTATCGGTAGGTCGCGACGCTGGTGGGGCTTACCCTCACTGGGGGTCCTGCCAGGGCAGCCAGGCCCTCCTCAACACCGGGGCCTTCAGTGGGGGGCGCGCCCTCGGCGAGGTGAAGCGGGACCCCATCATGTTAAGGAGAGCTGAAGGCAGGCAGGGACCGCCGGACCACAAGGCTGCCCCTGGAGACTCTCGGAACGTGATGGGAATGCCTCCTCCGGGCGACCAGAGGTCAGTCCTCCGCTATCCCACAGTGCCCCGGATCCCGGAAGTGCCCGGCTTTCCGGAAGTGCCCGGCTGGCTGACAGAGAGGAGATTTTCCTGAACGCTGCAAGGAGAGGGCTGTGGTTCTGGGGCTTGGGTGACGGCTGGAGGAGCGACTCCGGGTTGAGGTGGGCGTCAGGAGAGAGCTGGACAGCGGGATTATGGAGGAGGAGGAGCTGGAGTTCGTGGAGGAGCTGGAAGCCGTGCTGCAGCTCACGCCTGACGTGCAGCTCGCCATCGAGCAGGTGAGCGTTCCGCCCCTGAGCGGAGGAGAGTCGAGGACAGGGAAGTCTGGGGGTGGGACCCGGGGTGGGACGTGGAGGAAGCGGTCTTGGGACGGAGAAGTGGGAGCTAGGCGATGAAAGGAAGGGAAAGGTTTGGGGAAGATGGTGGTGGGAAGGGGTTTCTGAATCGAAGGGAGGGAGAGAGCCCTTTCTAGGCCTTGATTGTCTTTGGAGGGTAAGGCGTCCTCGTTTGTTTGAGCAGAGAACCCGTGACCCTTGAAAGCATGAACCTGGAAAAAAGGAGTACACAGACACCAACCTCAGATTTGGGGGGGGTTATTTACCAGGCTGGTGTGCCGCTGCTCCCGAGTCTCAGTCTAACCCTTTGTGAGGGACTCGGAATTGAGGGGAGGAGCAACTTTAATACCTGAAGCGGATCACTGAGTAGAGGGGACACAGTTGGAAAAGGACCCCTTTACTATACTTAAATGGTTGAGAATTCCTGCTGTTGATTAATTTGGATTGGATTGAAGGATATTGCCCGGAGGCCTTCTTCCCTTCAAGGACTTTTTGGTTGATTAAATTCTCATTTCAAGTTTATTGAGTCTTTAAGAGTAAGGATATTAGAGATAGTCATTTAGACCCTTGTGCAGAGTTTTGCTCCTGATTAAAGGGAGAGGATTTCCTTTAGAGGTAGTGGTGTAGGGGATAAGATTTAAGTAAAGGAAGTTTATGCCACATTTAGGGACCACTGGGAAGTTTTCTGAAGTACAGCATTGCTATTATCATTACTAATAGCTAATATTTATTGAGCATTAACACTTACTCTAGGTCTGTCACTGTACTAATTTATTTGTATTGTGCCATTTATAGATTTTTGGATATGTGTTTTTCTAGCAGTGGTTGGATTAGCCATACAAAGCACATTTGGCACATCCCGAGGATGCCGGACCTCTGGGCAAAGGTTTAGTTGTTCAAGCCACAGCTCCCCACCTACCTCCACTGGACAGAAAAAGACATGCATTTCATTTTCTCTTTGGATCTAGTGGGTTCTAGTAGAAGAAACAAACAATTCAGTCAGTTACCGTTTGGCAAGAATTTTAGAAGAGCACATTTTTGCTCTTTCTTAATAAGACTGAATTCTGGCATAGGTTTATCTAATAAGAGACATCAGAAAAGAATTGGTTTTCAGAATGACTATCTTGAACTGGTGAAATTTCGTATTCAGGCGATCACACGACTGCTTTCTTTCTTTCTTTCTTTCTTTTTTTAAGATTTTTATTTATTTATTTGTCAGAGAGAGAGAGAGAGAGAACGCAAGGAGGGGGAGCAGCAGGCAGAGGGAGATGCAGGGCTCCATCCCAGGACGCTGGGATCATGACCTGAGCCAAAGGCAGGCGCTTACCCAACTGAGTCACCCAGGCGCCCCTCGACTGCTTGTTATATGTTCTTCAAGTTGTAGCTTTTGAAGGGAATTATTTTTCAGAAGGCAGTATTCTTTCTTCTGTTAAAGGGATGGACAGTTCCCAAAGGCAAGCTCCATTTTCCTGACCCTGTGTGAGCCTAAAAATTGCTTTGGTTCATAGGGAATTCTAATGCTGAGCCTTCCCAGAGACATAGTGCGTAAGTCTTTTCTCAAGGCTTCCTTAGTACAACCATGTCATCAGCTGATTTAATCTGATAGTGGACAATGCCCATTTATTTTTCCTTGTCCATGGGATTTTGTTGATATCTGTGGAACTTGCCATCGTCGCACATTCTGTTAGTGGCACCAAGATGTTAAAATTACAGATGTTGGTGAAAATTGAAGATTTACTTTAACAGATAATTTTACTGAGCAATTGTTGTGCGTTAGGCCTTATAAGATGAAAAAAGATATTTGTTGTTGTTGTTGTTTTGTTTTGTTTTGTTTTTGCCTTCAAAGAATTTACCATCTAGTAGGAAGAAAAGAAGTAACACATGAAACAAGACAGAAAAAGGACAGTTATTTTAAATCCCCTGTCTTTTTGTAGGTATTTCCAAGCCAGGATCCTCTAGATCGAGCAGATTTCAATGCCGTGGAGTATATCAATACCCTGTTCCCAACAGAACAAGTAAGTATAGAGTTTCCTTCATGCCAGTGGTTTCTGTCTCATCGTTAGTGCTATGACAGGTGTGTTACACTACATAATCTAAGGAGACTTGATCAACAAGTGAGAGGTGAATTCAGATCAAACCCCACTGTAACGGACTGAGGGTAGGAGGTATCTTAATACAAAATACTGTTGTGTGAGAGTGGAATTCTTTGTCTTATGAGCATATTATTAGAAATTATACCTTTAGGGAGCCTGGGTGGCTCAGTGGGTTGGGCCGCTGCCTTCGGCTCAGGTCATGATCTCAGGGTCCTGGGATCGAGTCCCGAATCGGGCTCTCTGCTCACCAGGGAGCCTGCTTCTCTCTCTCTCTCTCTCTCTCTGCCTGCCTCTCTGTCTACTTGTGATCTCTCTCTGTCAAATAAATAAATAAATAAATAAATAAATAAAATCTTTAATTTTATTTAGCTTTAGCTTGTAAGCCCCCCACATTCATAGTATACCGGGAAGTAGAAAGGATTTTTTTGAAACTAATGGGGAAGAGTGGGATGAAGAGGGCAGGATAACCCAGGAGTTATAATGCTACTTTCACTCCTATTCCGAGATATAAATTTTCAGACTTTACTTTTTACTTTGTTGTGTTGGGTGACTTGCCTATGACTTGCCAGATGGGTTTCTCTTACAAAATTGGTTTATGGGTATGTTGGTGAGAAGTAGATCAGAATTAGAAACAGCAAAGTTGGGGGGCACCTCGGGAGCTCAGTTGGTTAAGCCTCCAACTGTTGATCTTAGGGTCCTTTTTTTTTTTTTTTTTTAATTTTATTTATTTATTTGTCAGAGAGCACAAGCAGAGTGGCAGGCAGAGGCAGAGAGAGAAGCAGGCTCCCCGCTGAGCAAAGAGCCCCATGAGGGACTGGATCCCAGAACCCTGGCATCATGGCTGAGCCTAAGGCAGTCGCTTAACTGACTAAGCCACCTAGGTGTCCCTGATCATAGGGTCCTGAGTTCAAGCCCCACTTTGGGCTTGTGGAGCCTGCTTTTAAAAAAAAAAAAAAAAAAAGTAGAGTTGGGAAACCAGCTAGAGTTCTCGGTTTTTCATTTATGAATTCAGCAAATGTTTGGTGGTTCAATGGGCACTTGTCAGGTATTATTGGTCAACTTGTGCTAGGTGCTGGGGACACAAAAATGAATGACGCCTAATCCATGCTCCCTTGAAGTGTACATGATCAAGGTTCAGGGGAGACATTGGTGAATACTGGAGGAGAGTTATGCAGTGGTTTAGTGAGGAACAGGGAAACAGTTCTTCGGAAGATCAAAACCTCAGAGAGGAGGGAGCCCTTCCACCAAATCTTAAAGGAGTCATTCCTTCACTTAAGAGACATTTTTTAATTGTCTACTAAACGCCAGGCGCTGTTTAGAAACTGGGGAGAAATGGTAAATGTGATAGGCAAGTTTCTGGTCTCATGGAGTATAGTGTAAGGAAAAAAATAAACAGATCAACAAATAACATATATAAGAAAACCATTGTTGATGCTGTGATAAAAGCAGGCACAGTGATAGAACATGACCGTCTGGGGAGGGGCTCCTTGAGATGGGTGGTCGGGGAAGGTCTCTGTGAGGTACTTAACCTATAAACTGACACTTGATACTTATAAAGTGGCCAGGTTTGTGGCAGTCTGGCAGAACACATCGAGGCAGAGTAAACCACCAGGCGAATCTTCCAGGATGACAGGGAAAGAAGGTCCTTCTAAGCACAGGGCAGACTCAGAGATGAGAAACACAGAGCATGCACAGGGAGCATGGCCTCCTAGGAAATGGGGGCTAAAGGGGTTGGCAGAGCCAGGGACCTGAAGGGACTTTGTTCTCTGGCCTTGCAGACTCTGCAGTCTTTTGGATACCACATCCCTCATGGTAGAATTCATTCCACACAACTAATTTTCAATGGGCTAAATTTTAAGCTTGTATACCCTCGAAATTTTATGCACATATCCTAGTACCAGTCTTAAATAAATGAGGTTTTAGTAGTGTTTGTCATATAAATAATAAAAACAGAGGTTTTAATGTTTTTCTCTTCACACTCTAATAAGCATTATTGCAAACCCCTTGGGGATGTGCACACCCTGCACCAGAGACTGTGACTAGGCAGGGGTGTTCATTCAGGGACTCTCATTGGGGTCATTACTGGATCAGAGTCACATTTTCAAAATCCCACCTGGCCACAGTGGGGAGGATGAACTGTGGGAAGGCAGACCTGGAAGGCAGGGAGACCGGTTAGCAGACTGCTGTGATGGATCACTTAAGAGGGACCAGGAGAATCTGAGTGAACACGGGGATGGAGAGAGCAAGACTGGAAAGCTGTTTGGGAGTCAAAAGTCAGAGTTTGGTGGTTGAAAGGACTTAGAACCTAAAATTTCCTCAAATCAAAAAACACCTCTTCTGTCTCACTCTCTAGGAAATTGGGGGCTGGAGGGTGAACAGGATAGACGTGGTCCTACCAACATAGGGCTTCCAGTCTACCTTGATGGGTACTAGTTACACCATTGGCAGATTAACAGTAAGTTATTATGACTCTGCAATGACTTGTTTGTATAGCTATTATTACTTGTTGCTTGCTCTCAGAAGAGTCCTAAGTTCTGCGACCACTATAATAATAATTAACATTTATTGAGCGTACCAGACACCATTCTAAACATTTAATAGTGATGTATTCACCGCCTTGTTAACATGCTTGGTTTTTTTGTTTTGGGTTTTTTTTTTAGGTTTTATTTATTTCTTTGAGAGAGAGAGAAAGAGAGATCACGAGCAGAGGGAAGGGTAGAGGGAGAAGCAGACGCCCCGCTGAGCAGGGAGTCCAAATTGGGATTTGATCCCAGGACCCCGGGGTCATGACCCGAGCTGAAGGCAGACACTTAACGATTGAGCCACCCAGGTACCCCCAACATGCTTGTTTTGGGATGAGAACCAGGAAGACCAAGTGAGAAAGAATGCTCAGCTCAAATGTGGTAGCGTTGCTATGAAAAAAGCATGTAGTGTGCTGTGAAAACAGAGCACGCACTTACTAAGTCTGAGGGATCCAGGAAGACTTCACAGAAGAAATGGTATTTCAGCTGCATGTTATGCACCAAATGAAGGATTTTGAGCTTTGATTTCCAGCCTGCAGACTGGGTAGATGTTGACACCTTTACCTAAAATTGGGCCTAAGGAGGAAAAGTAGGCTTCAGTGGTAAATAGGGTAGGAGTAGGCTGTAAGAGTGAGCTAAGTTTTGAGCATTTGGGGGCCATCCAGGTGGAAATATGTACTTGGAATATCTGTGTCTGGAGCTCATAATCCCCATAATTGTTAATATTTTGGCGTATATCCTTCCCAAACTTTTTCTAATGGACATGTTTATTTTTCAAAATGAAGTTGGAGAAATGGTATCATTCTCTGTGATTGTCTTTTTGAGATTTCATGGATAGCCTTTAGAGCTCATTGTTTTCTGTGAAAGGAATTCTAGGAATTAGCTGGAGATAGAAATTTGGGAACAACTGGTATAAAGACAGCAGTTTTAGCTGTGAAAATGTCATCTGCCCCACCCTGTCAAGAAGGCTGACTCATCAAAGCCAAAATAACTGTTAGATTTGCAAATTGTACAGGAAACCGCCAGGTTCTTACTTTTTTCTGCTATGTTTTTATATATTACTGAAGGTAGCATTGGACGTTTATGAGAACACAGATGCAGTTATATGTCTTGTCTGATTATGCCTCCTCATACCTGATAATGTGTAGCGAAGTTTTTTTTTCTTTTTTTAAAAGATTTTATTTATTTATTGGACAGAGCGCGAGAGAGCACAAGCCGGGGAGTGACAGAGGGAGAAGGAGAAGCAGGCTTCCTGCCGAGCAAGGAGTCCATGTGGGACAGGACTAATCTCAATCAGGACCTTAGCTGAAGGCAGATGCTTAACCCCTTAACCCAATGAGCCACCCAGGCACCCTGTAGGGGAGTTTCTTATAGCAAACTAAGAAAATTTATGACACAAGGTTACCTTTATTTCCCCAATCCCAGATTTTCATTTAGCAATATATTCTCCAACACAGAGTCCCATGGACCTTAATGGAAAGGTAGCAGAAAATAATGGCATGATTTAGAATTTCTTTCTAGAAATTCTTGTTAGAAATTCTAGAAATCTCTTGCTAGATCTTGGGCAAAAGCCACCCAAGTCAGGGACCTGGAGTAAATTCTTCTGAATCATAAGTTTAGCATATTTAAAGTAGATGTCAGTATATCAGGAATAAATTTAGTGTCACCTAAGGAGGAGGAGGATATGTGTGTGGGTTCTTTTGAACAGCAGTAACTTGGAAGTCTGTGGTTGCCTGGAGGTATGTTAGGGGAGGCAAGGAGATCCCTGGATGTTTCTAACTCCCTAGGTCCAAGTGGGAGGAATTCCATTTTCTCTCTTTATCAGGGCTCTCTGGGTGGTTCTGAAGAGTAGCCAGGTTTGGTAGCAATAATCTGGAAGACTCTTCTCTTCTAGTGTCCTAGAAGAAAACTGAAAAAATGAAAATAATCATTTGTCATGTTTTCATTAGAGGTTTGATTAGGGGAATCTAGATAAAATCTATTAAAAATGAATATAAAACTAATATAACCAAGAACTTTGAAAGAAGAGTCATGTTGTTGCAGAAAAATAATCAGACCTGTGAGAGATCAAGTGACTTTTGGAGAAGTAGGAGAACTCGGATTTATTTTAGGCCAGCGGACACAGATGAGCTTGTGCTTGAAGGTCTGGGCCCCCAGCCATGGGGTTATAGGGCTTTTATAGGGGACTGAAGGCAGTTAGGTTCCAAAGCTGCCGGCTTGTGGGTGGGTTTAAACTGGGGGAGTAGGGACTGCTTTAGTGGGAACAGTAGTCAGGGAGCCTGTTGCAGGAAGCCTGTTTATAGAAGCAGAAGCGACTGGTTATTTCTTGCTCCCAGTAGGGCTTCCGGTGATCTCTAGCTTATTGTTAGTAACTTTCCATCTTCTGGGGCCTCCTGGCCTGGGCCTGCTCTGGGTAATTTTCCTCTTCAATGTGAAGCTATTTCTAAAGAATTTTTAATGACGACCCCCCCCCCCCAAATGCTTTAGGTGTATGTTGTTAAGTGAAAACAATAACATGTCAAATTGTTTATCATCCCAGTTTAATTTGTTTTTAAGCCACATATTTGCTTAGAAGGAACTGTAGAAAGCAATATACCAAGATGCTAATGGTGATTATTTTCTAATGGAGGGGCAGGGGTTTCTGTATTTTCTGTAATCAGCAAGAATTGCTTTTAGATTCAGAAAGACTTCCAGGGGAGCCTGATTGCCTCAGTTGGTTAAGCCCCTGCCTTTGGCTCAGGTCATGATCTCAGGGTCCTGGGACCGAGCCCCACATCAGGTTCCTGTTCAGCGGGGAGCCTGCTTCTCCCTCTCCCTCTGCCTGCGGCTTCCCCTGCTTGTGCTCACTCTCTGTGTGAAATAAATAAAATCTTAAAAAAAAAAAAAAGGAATCAGGGAATACTTTTCAATAATTAAAACATTTTTAAATGATAAAATAAAACTGTACAACTGCATTATACCTACACTAGAAGGGTGATTTTCAAAGAGGGGATAGATCACCTGCAGCCAGGGTCACCGATCTGGATTCTTTGTTCCAGAGCCTCCCTGCCCTGTGTCTGTAATGACATAAAAGTCCCTCGAGTAAATGTGGCCTGATTTATTTTGACTTTTCTACTATGGCCATTTAGGCCATTCCCTGCTCCCTTAAATGCAGTTGAATATCTGAATACTTTGAATTATTCTTCTTAGAAAAACTGTCATGGCTTAAGCAAGACCTTCGTGTTTAAGGAGTATTAATTAAGAATTGGTTACTCTACCACCCAAAGCGATATTTACTGCTGTGGAATGACCTCCAACTTACATTGTTAAGTGAAAAAAGTATGATGCAAGACACTGTGCATTATGTAAAGCAGGGGACGTAAGTTATGGATATGTTTTAAATACATAGACTGTTTCTGGGAAGGTACAAAAGAAACCATTTCAGAGCCGTTGCCTCTCTGCAGAACTGGGGGAGACAGGCAGGACAGGGGAAGAGGAAGCCTTGATTTTCACTATTTCTTCACTTGTTATTGGCATTTTGGTCATGTCCATGTTTTACCAATTTCAAATACATTACAATTTAAAAAAATTTTTATTTATTTATTTGACAGACAGAGATCACAAGTAGGCAGAGAGGCGGGCAGAGAGAGAGGAGGAAGCAGGCTCCCTGCCGAGCAGAGAGCCCGATGCGGGACTCGATCCCAGGATCCTGGGATCATGACCTGAGCCGAAGGCAGAGGCTTTAACCCACTGAGCCACCCAGGTGCCCCTACATTACAATTTTTAAAAAATATTTTATTTATTTATTTGAAACAGAGGGGGAGAGCGAGAGAGAGAGAATACCAGTGGTGGAGAGGGTCAGAGGGAGAGGGAGAAGCAGACTTCCCACTAAGCAAGGAGCTTGGCATGGATCTGGATCCCAGGACCCCCAAGATCATGACCTGAGCCAAAGGCAGACGCTTAACCGACTAAACCACCCAGGCACCCCTAGATTACGGTTTTAAAATTTTGGTATAATTATCCATTCCCAGAAAATATACAAGAATAGTACAATGAATTCATGGCTGCCTTTCACCCAGATTTTCTAAATGTTAACATTTTTAAAATAGTTCTTTTTAAATACCAAAACAAGAAAATGTTTTTAAGGGAATGGGTTCCAGCAGAGATAGGGTAGGAACTGTTATGCCTAATTTACACGTGAGGAAGTATAAATTCAGAGAGGCTGAACAGCTTGCCCTCTGTACATCGTGCTGGTTTGTAGGGGCAGAGCTGGGCCAAATCTAGGTCCTTCAACAAACTCAGCTCCTTTTACCATGGTGATGACTTATACCCAGGCTGGTTTCAGAGTGACTTGACAGGGGGTTCCTCAGTTAAAATAACTTTTCTTTTCTGAGATTCATCTTCACCTCAGTCTAGATTTCTGAAACCATTGCCTTTGTCAGAACAGACAAGATGTAAATGGCCTGGTCTGACATCTCAGACATGGTGACCTGGTTCTTGGCAGGCTCCTGGCCCCCTCCTGCCACCAGAGGTTGCTGGTAGCAATTTTAAGCACAATTCCTGCATTACCCCCTATACCTTTTCAGGTAAAATATCTGTTGGGGGAAAGGGAAAGAGTTCTAAAATTACATTTTGACGACTTGAGTTAAAATGGTGCTCTATAATTGTACTGTATTCCACTAGGGGGCACCATTTCCTCACGTTTTCTGCTGGTTAAGGTTGGAAGTAGTCCCATTGTTTTAATCGTCATTGTCTTTAAAATAGAAATAACTTTATTATAATTACAGTAGCAGTGAATAGCCAGTGTAGAGCAATTAGTAAGTTCTTATAGGCAAAAAGAAGAAAAAAATTAAATCCTTTTCTTAGATACAGCTATTGCTACTGATTTCATATTTTACAGCTACTATGTAGATTACAAAGCTACTAATATTTATCTTTCAAGACATTTTTTATGATGAACCTACAACTCAGAAAAAATAGATTTATTCATCAAAATACAGTATAATATAGATGCATACATACATCTTAAATATATAATTTGATGAATTTTCACAGAATGATTACAACCATGTAACTACCATTCAGATCAAGAAATAAGACATTAGGGGCGCCTGGGTGGCTCAGTGGGTTGGGCCGCTGCCTTCGGCTCAGGTCATGATCTCGGGGTCCTGGGATCGAGTCCCACGTCGGGCTCTCTGCTCAGCAAGAAGCCTGCTTCCCTCTCTCTCTCTGCCTGCCTCTCCATCTACTTGTGATCTCTCTCTGTCAAATAAATAAATAAAAAATCTTAAAAAAAAAAAAAAAAAGAAATAAGACATTAGGGGTGCCTGGGTGGCTCAGTCAGTTGAGCATCCCTACTCTTAATTTTGGCTCAGGTCATGATCTCACGGTCCTGGGATGGAGCCCTGCGTGGGGCTCTGTGCTCAGCCAGGAGTCTGCTTGAGATTCCCTCTCCCTCTCCCCCACCCCTTGCTCCTGTGCCCTCTCACTCTCTTGCTTGTGTGCTCTCTCTCTCTCTCTCTCAGATAAATCTTAAAGAAAAAAGGGGTGGGGTGGGGTACCTGGGTACCTCCGTCAGTTAGGCATCCACCTCTTAGTTTCTGCTCAGGTCATGATCTCCTGGTTGGGAGATCCAGCCCCGCGTTGGGCTCCATGTTCAGCGGGGAGCCTGCTTCCTCTCTCCCTCTGCCCCTCTTCCTGCTCGGTCATGCTCTTTCTCTCAAACAAATAAATAAAAAGAAAGAAGACATTAATACAACATCTTCTTTTTAAAAAGATTTATTTACTTTAGAGCGTGTTGGGGGGCAGAGGGAGAGAATCTCGGAGAATCTCAAGGAGATTCCCTGTTGAGCATGGTACCCACCCTGGGGCTTGATCTTATGACACTTAACTGACTGTCACCTGATGCCCTTGTCTTTAGATGGCCCCTCTTACCTCATCACAGTAACTACCTTCTTTAGAGATAACTACTGTCCTGCTGGCTTCTAACATGAGAGAATAGTCTCACTTATTTTTTAACTGTATAAGTGGAGTTGTACAATTTGGAGCTGAAGGCGGATGCTTAACGACTGAGCCACCCAGGCGCCCCAGCCATTCTGTTTCTGTTGCAGCTATTCCAACTTCACATTTGTAGCTCAAAGGCAGCTGTGGATAATAGGTAAATGAGTGGACATGAGGGACGCCTGGGTGGCTCAGTTGGTTGGGCAGCTGCCTTCGGCTCAGGTCATGATCCCAGCGTCCTGGGATCGAGTCCCACATCAGGCTCCTTGCTCGGCGGGGAGCCTGCTTCTCCCTCTGCCTCTGCCTACCACTCTGTCTGCCTGTGCTCATTCTCTCTCTCTCTCTCTCTCTCTCTCTCTCACAAATAAATAAATAAAATCTTTTAAAAAAAAATGAGTGGACATGACTATATTCCAATAAAACTGTATTTACAAAAACAGATACCAAGCTGGAATTTGCAATACTTGCCAACAACTGCTATACTTTTTTTTTAAGATTTTATTTATTTATTTATAGAGCTGGGGGAGTGGCAGATGGCGGGGGAGAGAGAGAGAGAGAGAGAGAGAGAGAATATGAATGAATCTTAAGCAGACTCTGCCCTGAGTGCAGAGCCCATGGTGGGGCTAGATCTCCCTGAGATCATGACCTGAGTCAAAAAATCAAGTGTCTGGGGCACCTGGGTGGCTCAGAGGGTTAAGCCTTTGCCTTCGGCTTGGATCATGATCTCAGGGTCCTGGGATCGAGCCCCACATCGGGCTCTGTGCTCAGCGAGGAGCCTGCTTCCCCTCTCTCTGTCTGCCTCTTGATCCCAGGACCCTGGGATCATGACCTGAGCCAAAGGCAGAGGCTTTAACCCACTGAGCCACCCAGGCACCCCCCCTATTACTTTTTAAAAAAAATTGTATCCCACTATGATTAAATGTTTGGAGATATTATAAATAGCCTTGATAGCTTATCATTTCCATATAAAAGGATCTAGAAAGTGAAATAATAGCTGTCATTTTCCTTCTTTATTGTAGTCTCTGGCAAACATAGATGAAGTTGTGAACAAAATTAGACTGAAAATAAGGTAAGTAACCCCAGATGATTATTAATAATTACTGAAAAGCATGCTGTTAATTTAGTTAATCATGTTCTGGATCACACTTATCTGTTAGAAAACTGAAATCTCAAGTTTGCTGTTTATGACAATTTTTTTTAAAAGATTTTATTTATTTATCTGACAGACAGAGATGACAAGTAGGCAAAGAGGCAGGCAGAGAGAGAGGGGGAAGCAGGCTCCCTGCTGAGTAGAGACCTCGATGTGGGGCTCGATCCCAGGACCCTGGGATCATGACCTGAGCCAAAGGCAGAGGCTTAACCCACTGAGCCACCCGGGTGCCACTATTTATGACAATTTTTAAAAAAATAATTCTTTTATCTAGATTTCCATATGAACCTCATGGCAAAGAATTTGATTCTTTGGCCAGTGTTCAGTTATTTATAAAAAGGGAAGGAAACTTTAATAGGCTATTCAAAACGGTTGGTCATAAAAGGGGGCAAAAGCATTTCTATTGTAGTTTTATTTATTTATTTATTTATTTATTTATTTATTTATTTATTTATCAGGCAGAGATCACAAGTAGGCAGAGAAGCAGGCAGAGAGAGAGAGGAGGAAGCAGGCTCCCTGCTGAGCAGAGAGCCCCATATGCGGGGCTCGACCCCAGGACCCTGAGATCATGACCTGAGCCTAAGGCAGAGGCTTTAACCCACTGAGCCACCCATGCGCCCCTCTATTGTAGTTTTAATGGTTTTATTTCCTTAGCAGATTTACCTTTTTTTGTTCTCCCAAGGCTTAGATACAAGGATGGGCATATACATGTATCCCGTGGCCATATACCAGCTAACGGCATGGTCATATCTGCTGGTTGGTATTTGTTGTGTCCCAAGATTAAATGTTGTGATTAATCTAAAATGTGCTTGTCAGAGTTAGACAACAAGTGTCTTTCCTCCCCAGTAGCCTGGTTCTGGTTTGCCCACATCTGGATTTCCAGTTTTGACATATGGCAGGTGCTCAGTGTCTGTTCACTGCAATTAATACTATAATGGTTAATGTCATTAGGGCAAATGTAGTTGTTTGGTTTGGTTTTGTTTGATTTTTGATGAGGAGAAGCCTTCATTTTCAATCCAGGAGATGATTTCTTTTTTCCTTACAAGCTTTGGGTCTTTCAGTGAAGACCTTTGCCATGAATGTATTGTTTAGTTGGGCATCTCTCATTGTTTTGGTGGACTTCAGCTATAACAATTCTGATAGAGACTGCTAATATGTCCGGGATTTGCACAGAAAATGGGAATTCCCTAATGATCCAAAAATCACCGCAAACTGGTTATTTTTGGCTTTCTCCCAATATACCTTTAAAAGATTCTTTACATGATAAGTGAAATTGACTGATGTAAATTTCTCTGATTGAAGGACCACTAAATGGTCGCTATTAGAGGCAGAGGTCACAGACCCACATCCTACACAGCTTGCATAGTTAGGGCCCAGAGGGTGCATCACGGATCTCATGTAGCACTCTGGCTCCTGAGGAAGTAACTGAGGGTTTTGCGGAGGGTACTTCAAATTCTCTGACTTGTTCCCATTAAGTTTCAGCAACATCGTCATTCCTGGTTTTTGCTATTGAAAAATATTAAACGTTACACTGGCCCATTTGGACAGCTCTGAATATTAAGCAAGAATAGCGTTTTTAAAAAAAACAAGGACTACTCATCAGTCTGTGCTGTACTTGGCTTCTTACATTACTGTTGCTGCCTTAGCTAGGGTTTAAGGCCTCGGTCTTGGGTTAGTTCATTCTAACCTGTCTGATTTTCTGGACAAGGAGGTACAACCGGCAGAAGTGGGTGGGTATGCCGTCACCTTTTTATCTTTTGGTCACTTTAGAATGGAGGTTGTTTTAATGATTCTTATCCTTTAACTTTTTCCTAGGAGACTGGATGACAATATTCGAACTGTTGTAAGAGGTCAAACAAACGTGGGGCAGGATGGCAGGCAAGTAAGTAACTTATTTAATCATACTCTTCTGATTTCTTCATGACCTGGCCACCAAGCAACCAAAATGTTGATCCGCCTGCTTGTAGAGAGCATTTCTTAGGGATGTGTCCATACGCAGCAGGAAATGTGCCTGACTTGTCCCACTAATCCCGGAGGTAGACTGCGCAGACCAGCAGCGGGCTCTCACTCACTGCCTGTGCAAGCAGGAGCCTGTGGTAGCACAGCTCAGCCAGGCTAAGGCTGTGCGAGCCCACATGTGAAAACCAGAGTTGCCTTGTCTTTCTCCTCTATGTCAGACATGTATTCATTTCCAAGTTTTATAGTTCTTTTTGGATCTAGCTAAGAAGGGCTGTTGCAAGGGGGGCGCCTGGGTGGCTCAGTGGGTTAAAGCCTCTGCCTTTGGCTCAGGTCATGATCCCAGGGTCCTGGGATCGGGCCTCGAGTCGGGCTCTCTGCTCTGCGGGGAGTCTGCTTCCTCCTCTCTCTCTGCCTGCCTCTCTGCCTTCTTGTGATCTCTGTCAAATAAATAAATAAAATATTTAAAAAAAAAAAAAAGAAGGGCTGTTGCAAGGGAATGAAGGGGGAAAGGGAGTGTATGGGGTGGAGGGCTTCGTTAATGACCTGGGGCCAGATGTTATCTATCAACCATTTTCCTTTTTATTTGGATTCTGTTCTGTTTAGGCATCGTATTTCAAAACTTGCTGTCATAATAAAGGTGCTGAGCACGCCTTTGTAGTCTTCTCATGCCGTGTCTGCTCTTCCCTCTTCAGTATTGACTCAGTCAGGTCGCTGTGTGCCTCTGTAGTAACCCCAGTTCTGTTTTTTTGTCCTCTTCGACTTGCAGTGCAGCTCATTTCTTCAGATAGACATCATGCAACCCAGATTGGGGTGGGGGAGATGGACGGTGTCATCTGCGAATAAATGTGCTGATCATTCATACTCATGTTCCTTCCGCTAGTAGCTGACCAGAGTCTCTTTCTTTTCCTTTTACATTTTTATTTTTATCGTTGCCTCTATTTCTCCTACATTTTGTGACTTTCTTTTCCTCCTAATAATCATCTTCCATTGGTCTCTTTGTAAGTATCTACCTTCTTCCTTGTTGACATCATCAGTATTTCTGTATGGACATATTAGTTTCCTATAGCTGATCCGATTTCCTGGTTCCTGCGTGGTTCTTAGTCCTTATTGCTTTGTTTTGGTCATTTAGGTTTCTCCCATGAAGCATCACTTCACAGGTGTGGCCTGCATACATGGGGCGCTGGGAGGGAATAAAGAGTAACAAGGTGGCCTGCAAATGCTCCAGCCTCCTTCTGCCCTTGAGCCTTCCTTCTGTATGTCTGGCCCTGTCATCTACCTCTTCAGAAACCTCAGTGGCCTCTGTCTTATCAAATTTAATCCAAGTTTCTTTGTTTGGCATTCAAGGCCTCAATCTGCCTTTCCAGTTTTGCATCCTGCTGAGATCCATCCATACAGAAGACTCCGTGCTCTGCAAGCACACTCTGTGCTTTCTGAACCCATGGACCTCTTTCTGCCTGAAATTATTTCTCTCCTCTTCTTCTTCTAGTAACTTCATCTCAAAATCTTACCTAAGGGCCCCCTCAAATATGATGTCCTCCATGAAATTTTCCGTTTAGCTCACCTGAACATACAAAAGGAATCAGAATTTTAGACCTAGAAGGGACTTGGAACTCATTTGGTCCACACTTCTCGTTCTGCAGATGAGCAAATTCATCCTGATATCCCTCAGCTAGATGTATATGCTTTCTGCCCACAAACTCCCAGGCCTGTGCCTGTACTTTCCATTTGACTTCCATGGTCTCCTTTGACTTACTAGGGAACACTTCTTGTCTCCTTGACTAGTTTCTAAGTTCCTTGAGGCAAGAATCGAATCTTCTCATCTCTGTATTCCTCTCAACACATAGACTTCCTGTCCAGACCAGTAACGTTTTATTCAACTGTATTGAATATTTGGTCTCTATGAGACTATTTATTGCAAAGAAACAAAAGCCCTTTACCATAAATCATCATTTTAATCAATGTGTGTCCCCATAAAGTTGTTGAGAGCCTGATTTGTGTGTGACTAGTCCCCAGTGACTACCATTTGAAATAACCCAACTATTTCATGTGATTCAGCCTCTTCTTAGAGTGGCTCAGGAAAAAATACTTTACAGGAGTCTCAGGTTTTTCAAATTCCAAGAATGGGAAAATAATGTGAATGATTCATCAGGATTTTTCTGTTGGGTCATGCTCTGTCTATCTGTATCTTTTATTTAGTTGTTTGTGTTTGAACCTGTGGTCACAAACCCCCAGTAGTGGAGAGTCGGGCCCCAGATGGGACAGCCGGTGGGAATGTCAGCCTTACCCACCTTCCCGTATTAATAGGTTACAGGTTGCTGCCGCAGGGGCAGGTTGTATTTCAGAGAGCAAGACCACATTTTCAAGAATGTTTAGATAGCATTTCAATCTGTGGTGGAATTTTGTGTTCGTCTCCTTAGAATCCAGACAGAAAGGAAGCCCAGAAGAAATAATTGCTTTTCCTGTCATCCCCTCCATCTGTCTTTTCCAGCAGTTTGTAACGCAAGCTGATGGCGAGACTTTTTTTTTTTTTTCCAAGGAGCATTTGGGTCCCATCCTTGTCAACTTGTAGGGGTAAAAGTCTTGCTGTCCAGCTCTGGCTGGCTGGTGATTTGCTGAAGAGAGACTCTTACTTGACTGGCACAGACTTGGGAGAGTTATGGATTGTTCCAAAATACTGAGTTTTATAGGTCAAGAGGCCCCAGATTTCCCTCTTCCCTGGAATAGAGGAAAAGTCTGCCTTCAGAACTTGTTTCTGAAGCTTCTGAGGAACACTCGGGAGGAGGGCAGTATTACAGAACAAAGGAAATTTCATCTTGATCATGTTCGACCGGAACTGATGTGCTTTTTAATCTCTAAAGAAGGGGGATATGTTTACTTCCCCTTCACAGTGTCTTATAAGATATTTTTAGCAAAATTTTTTAGAAAAGCAGTGGTTCTCGCTATAAAACTATTTCTGAAGAGGCAGTGACTTAGAAATTGAAGACACAGTAAGGCATTTTCTTTGATTTCTGAGATTTCTGAAATACCAGCTGCATGGTTCGCACTCGGTTCCACATTTTGGAGAGCCTTTGATTGTTCACCACCTCCTACGTGGCAGACTTGAACTGGTTTAGTCTGTGACCTCTTCTAACCAGACTGTGATGCTCATACAAAGTTAATACAGCACAGAATTCTCCCCATTTTCTTCTGCTGAAATCATCAGGCAAAGGCTTTAATTAAATGCCCACATGTTTCAGACTTCATGGATAAGATGAGTCAATTCAGCTAATACACGATCTGATATGCTGTGAACCGTATGCAGCTTCCTGAGAATTAAAACAGACAGCTTGACCTCGGGTAGAAAGAGGTGAATAGAGGAGCAGCTTGGAAAAAGAAAAGGTTGGCATGTGAAATCTCAAGAGTGGCCAAAGCTTGACCAATTCCCAGTATGCTTACTGAGAAACACCAGAAGGATCAGCCACTGGGCTTCTGTCTCTGGAGTAGAGCTTGGCTGCCATGTTACTGTTGCATCAGAGCAAGACTAAGGTTTAGGAGGGGAAGAAACTGTTAATTGCCATCTCTAGCCCAGCTCACCAGAATCTGATTGTAAGAAGCTTTAGGTATCCATAGTACAGTCTTGCACCCAGTTCAGGAATCCTTTCTGTGACAATTCATTGGCCTGCTTCTGCTTGGACACTCATGGTGATGGGCAGCTACCGTTTTGTTCTACAGGGCAGTCTCAGTCTATTCCAGTTTTGAACAGCTTTAATTGTAAGAAACTTCATTCTTAGACTGAACTGAAATAGTAAAATAGACCTCATTGTAACTTCTCATTGCTCTTAGTTGTGCCAGCTGGACCAGTGCATGCCTAATCCCTTTTCCTTATTATAGTTTCTAAAATTTTAAATGGATATTATGTTCCTTTCTTAGTGTTCCTTTTCTTAGGGTAACCATTCTTTCTTCAGCCCTGTGATCTTATTTCCAGACCTTTTGTCATCCTGGTTGCCTTGCAGTTTGTCAGCATCATTCTTTTTTTTTTTTTTTTTGTCAGCATCATTCTTAAAGTGGGGTTCCTGGCCCATGCTGTGTGGACACATAGTGGGGTGCCTCAGCCTCCTTGTTCTGCACTGGTGCTGTGAATGTGGGAACTGGGGGCTCAGGGGAACTGAAATTCATTATTATAATTCCTGAAATTGATTACTCATTTTTGTATGAATAGATTCATTTCTTGAGAGAGTACTCATTGATTTTTTAAAAATTCTTTAAGGAGTCCATGACTCTTCAGAAGTTAAGGACCACTGGTTTAGACACTGTTCTCCCATCACCTCGGACTGGGTGCAGTTTCTGGCAGCTGTGTCCCGCTGTTAGCTTCTGCTGACAGTCGAGTTGGCAGTTCTCCAAAACCCCCAGGTCAAGAGTTGCAGACAGATGCCCACAGAGCTAAGAAAGTGACCTAAATGGCTTCAGCAGGCCAGCGTGCATCCACGTGTATCCCATGGGCGAGTGAATGCCCTTTCTAAAAGGAGACAGCTACAGCCCAGTGCAGACCAACTGTGGTCAGGCCTGAATGCAGACCCAGAGATGCCAGATCTATCAGTTTTTCAAGAGAAGCCGGAAATCCGGATTTTTATGTGACTCTCCAGATTTTTAGATGTTGGCTTAGTGTCTTCCACAAATACTGCGAAGGCCAAACAAAACACGTGTGTGCCAACAGTTTGCAACATCTGCCCCAGGTCTTTTTTCATATGAGCTACTTTTCAACTTTTCCCTCCTCTGTTTGTTTAAGAGATTCTTTTGAGATCAAGTACTGGACTTTATGTCCTCCCCCCAACCCCTTCCACACACCCCATTTCTTCTTGCTAGTTCTGCTTGATTGTCCCAGCCAGTTGAGGCCTTTTGGAGTCTTGATGACCTCCCCGTTTTATCATTAGCAGACTTGCAGGCATGCCTTCTATATGTTCATTCACGTTGTAGAGGAAAAGGTTGAACAGGATGGGTTCAGAGCCATGTGGCATACTTTGAGAGACTTACTCTTCTCTTCCTTATCCTCATTTTGGTATCAAATGCCAGCTCCCGAAAACAAAGAATTTCTTCCTGTCCTTGGTATCTGTCCAGGGCCGTGTTTCTTAAATTTTCCGTGTCTCCATTTTCCTCAGAAAAGGGGACTAATCATACTTGCCTTCTCTTTTCATGGAGAGATCATAAAGATTTATTAACTAAATCAGGAAAGCATCTTGCCTTCCAAGGAGAAAGTGTTCTTTGCTTTTCACCCTCAAAATTAGCTTTTCATCTAATTCAGGCATTAGAATGAAAATAGCTGTGCTCCCCAAGACCCTGCACTAGGTAAATGGTGGCAGTTCACAGCATAACATTGATTTTTGTTACGTGGAGCTATGAATTTGTAATTGTCAGCTCTCTTGCAGGATGGTTTGAATTTTTCCCCTTCATCACTTCAAATTTATTCTCTCTCATCCTCTCTTTGGGAGGAAAATGAAGCCCGTTAATGGAATAAAATAAATGGCATTACTATTAAAGGGACTATAAATAGTTTGAAAAGGAAGGGGAGGGGGCATGGCACTCACTTCCTCCTGCTGAAAGATACTAATTCTAAAGCAATTGAGCTTTTAAAGCACACGCTCAAGTTTTTCCAGTAGTGACTGAGAATGGTTAGGTGTTTCTTGTTTCTTTTACATTTTTTTGAATTGTATTTTTTCAAAATGTCCACAGAAGACACTAACCTTCGGAAATTGCTAAGACCTTAGAATGACCTGGGAGGGAAGCACCATGACCACCCAGTGGGGCAGTGCTGGAGTCAGGTTGTGAGAGTTCTTGGGGCTCTGTGCTTTGCCTGCAACATTTTGTAGGGGAATGGAGTCCCTGCTTTTGATCGAGGCTCCCCAACCAGGATTTCTGACACTGGTGCAGAGGTCAAGGTTGGTTTGCCTTTACTTGACAGGTTAACTCTGAGTGAGTGTTAAGTTTGGACTGTTTGTAGAGTTACTGACTGTAGTCGAGGCAAAGACTTGTAGAGAGACTGGGCCAGTCTTAGCACCATGCTTTGTCCCGTTTACTGCATAGGATCCTCCACAGCACGTTTTGGCAGAGTGACTTGGCCGCTGAGTATTGGAACCCTTCGCCACTTGTCTTCTAAAAATCTGTGATTTGAAGACAACCCGTAAGGAATTCAAACAGCTGTCTTCTCTCTCCTTTGTGTACAGTGAAGGAGTGAGCATTTCCTTTGAATTCTCTAAGCGTTGCAGGGATTGGATGTTGTCACCGATGTAACATGGGATGGCAGCCTGGGTCACGTGAAAAACCTTTTGAATTTAAGTTTTGACTATGCCACTGGGTGTGACTTTGGACAAGTTACTTAGCTTCTCTGAGCCTCGGGTTCTTCAGCTGTTGTGCTGACTTGGAGGTGGTGGGGCTCAGTGTGAGTAGCAAATGGCCCCTGGTAATCTGTGAGAAATTGCAGTTAATGCCTTTCTGGCTCCTTGAATATCTCTGCCACATAGAGGTGGCCCATGGGTGTCCCCATTTGTCCGTGGGGAGCCTGGCCTTCCTTGGATTGCAGGATATTTGGTTGCCTTCAGCTCTGATGGGTTCAAGAAGAGTTAAGATTTTTTCCATTTATTTTTTTTCTCATCGTTAATATGAGAGCAGTGCTCTTCCTGCTTTCTGCATCCTTGACAAAAGCACAGCTGACCAAGGGCTTTTAAAGTAGAATGGTGTGAGAAGTTCATTAAGATTTTAGGTTCCACATTGCAGCTAATCGTTAAGAAGCCACCACTTTTCAAGGTTTGATGTTGTTTCAAGGAGGATTATCAGCAAGCACCTGAAAAAGGTATTAAACTATTTCTTTTCTAACTACTTATCTGTGTGAAGCCCGATTTTCATCATATTTTTCAACCATAACAACGTATCACAGCAGAGTCAGTACAGAAGCATACGTGTGAGTCCCGCTGGCCTCTATTACAGTAGACACCGAAGATCATTGCAAAGGCACAGAAGCAGTGACACTGTTTTTAAGAAATTAGTTTTGTTTGGGGGAATAGAGTGTTTTGTTTGAAGATTTTATTTATTTGAGAGTGAGAACACAAGCAGGGGAGCAGCAGAGGGAGAGGGAGAAGCAGACTCCCCAGTGAGCAGGGAGCCCGATGCAGGGCTCGATCCCAGGATGCTGGGATCATGACCCGACCCGAAGGCAGACACTTAACGACTGAGTCACCCAGGTGCCCAATAGTTATTTTTCATAAAAATATGTTTTTTATGTTAACATGTAATGAGCTTATTGTTATTTTTAAATAGATTAATAGATAAATGGTTTTTAAATTTCTCTGCATTAATTTCCAATATGGTATATATATCAGTAGATACAATCCACAAAAACAAAATCTCTTTGCAGCCCTCAGTAATTTCCAGGGATATGAAGGGACCCTGAGATAAAAAGTTTTAGAAATGCTCTTTCTGAGTAATATTTCAGTGTTAAATAAGTAGGGATCTCAGGCAATTTGTTCTTTTTTTTTTTTTTTTTCCTTAAGGGCTTATTTATTTATTTGACAGCGAGAAAGAGACAGCAAGCGAGCGCAAGAAGGGGAGCACACAAGCAGGGGGAGGGCTCAGTAGGGAGCCCAATACGGGCTTTCATCCCAGGAGCTTGGATGCTGACCTGAGCTGAAGGCAGAGGCTTAACAGACTGAGCCCTCCAGGTGCCCCCCGCAGAGAGTTTGTTCTTAATTTTATGACAGTGACTCTGATTAATATATTTGTTCATTCACTCATTCGGTAAATACTGAATGCATGCCTTCTATGTGCTGGGCACTAATGCCAACAAACTAAGCAAAGAGACACAAATTGTGATGTTTACTTGTTTTCTGGATTCTGTATCTGTTAAGGAATTAGACCTGTGACCTTGGTTCACTAAGCATGTTTACCAGAAAACGGATATAGACATTTATCATATGACTTTTCAGCTTCTACTGGTGATCGTACGGTTTTTCCATCTCATCAGTTAGCTTAGCTTTTTGTTTCCTTTTTTTTTTTTAAGATCTTATGTGTTTGAGAGAGTGAAAGAGAGAGCATGAGTGGGGGGAGGAGCAGAAGGCCAGGGAAAAGCAGACTCCCTGCCGAACAGGGAGCCCAATATGGGGCTCGACCCCAAGGCTCTGGGATCATGACCTGAGCCGAAGGCAGGTGCCCAGTGACTAAGCCACCCAGGCACCCCTTGGTTTGGTTTTGTAATATTTAACCCTACCTGCTGTGTCACTATATATTGTCTCTTTAATTTATTGCTGAGTTCTGGCATTTTAATCTGGGATTTGCATTCATATTCAAAAGCTTCATTCCTTTTTTATGACTGAGTATATTCCACTGCATGCATCTACCACATTTTGTGTATCTGTTTGTCTGTTCTTGGGCACTCAAGTTGTTTCCACCTTTTGGGTGTCATGAAAAATGGCAGCGAATATTGACATACAAGTATCTCTTTGAGTCCCCCCTTCTCAGTTCCTTTTAGTGTATACCTAGGCATTGAATCACTGGATCATACAGTAATTTTTAATCATTTCAGTATTTAATTTCTTTGGACATGTGTTTCCCCCATTGTTCTGAACTTTAATAGATTTATTTTTCCACTAGATAGGCATACGTTCCTATTTTATCTTCATTTACTCCATAGAGACTGTGTGTTTCAGATTAGCCATAGAGTCATAAAAGTTTTTGTGTTGAGTACCTACCAACAGTGATGCTGTCCCCTCCAACCAGGAAAACTACCCAGGTTATTTCTTTTAGCTAGCAAGTCCAGCAGTTGGATTCTTTCCTCCCTGACCTTAGAAACACACGAAGTCCCACTTGTGTGCAACATGACTACCGAAAATGGTTTTAGGAAAATAGTGTGCCAAGAAGGAACACTGAAGTTTATTCTTCTTCTGAGCCATCTCCATATAAATTGACACCCTTCTGGAGCCAAGCAAGAAGGTCAAGTGTAACCTTTGCCATCTGCTTGTTTCCATTTTAAAGGCAGTCACAAGTTTAAACCAGAGTCTCTGCATCTAAAGAGGAAAATGCCATTCATCACTGCTGTAACTGCTCTGGCTATTACCCAGGTCACTTTTGCTTCTGACTGCTAGTAGCTAGTGATTTTGGAAGGAAAATTCCATCCTTAGTTTGAGGCTGCACATTAGAAAAATTGCTGACAGGGCAAAGCTTTCTGGGTTCCAGGTCCTTGACACAATAAGTCATTCAGATATGTTTAAACAATGGATGGAAATTTGAAACTCTGTCTTCGTGTAAGAACTTGACCTCCTTTTTCCTCTTCCTTTTTTTGTCCATGGAAATGCAGAATTTAGAACAGCCGGAGTTCAGTGCTGTGGTTGCCCTCTCATCCTTTCCATTTTTAAATCCCTGTGAGTCTGTAATATAGCTATAAAATTTCCTTTCCTGTAATTTGGACTCAGGTCTCCTCTAGAAGGAGATTAATTTTGCAAAACTAGAGATAATGCCTTTTTTTTTTTTTTTTAAGTCTGCTTTGGTCTGGTGCTCTACAGTCATCTAGATTAAAGCTCTAAAACATGTGAGAAACTTACCATCCTTCATACAGTATTGGATCACATGCCAGGATTTCTGGCTCTTTGTTTCCATGTTATATTGTAAACCCTGGATAGATGCTGTTCATCTCTAGGCATCACATGTGATACCTAGAATATGGATGTTAGGCAAACCATATCAGTGCTCCTGTCATAATGGCCTCCAACCAGAAGGGTGACAGTTTCTTCTGGAGTTATACTTACTGACCAGTAAATCTGATGATCCAAATACTGCCTTTTATAGGAGTTAGACTTACTGACCAGTAAATCTGATGATCCAAATACTGCCTTTTATAAAGCGGAAGAAGTGAACTCTGAGGAGTCTTTACCCCATCTCAGACTTAATTACTCACCTTTGTTTCCTTGTCATACTTCTGAAGTGTTCTTGTTCTCAGTCTCATAAGTGCAGTAGGGACAGATAGCCAGCTGTTATTCATATGGTAATACCATCTGTAGTAGGCCAAGTGCTGCACTCTTTTTTTCATTGAATGCTTGGAGATTCTGATCTTTGGAGATTTCTGATGACTAGATTAGCATCTTATGGTCAGGTTCCAGTACAATTTTTTTTAAAGGATTTTACTTATTTATTTGGGGGGAGTGGTAGAGAGAGAGAACAGGCATTGAGCATTCCCCATTGAGCAGGAAAGCCCAATGTAATCCTCAATCCCAGGACCTGAGCTGAAGGTGTAAGGGCCTATTCAGCCAGAGCGCTCCCACCCTGGCTGAACAGCCATTTTGTTGTTTATGCAGTAAAATTTAAATTGACCCTGCCCCCGCAGGGGAACTTACTTAAAAGCCAAGCCCAGGAAACCAGTCCCAGGTAACAAAGCCCAAATATGAGGGTGGGCCAGGTGGGTGGAGACATCCAATCAGTAAAGCAGCATACTGTCTCCCTAGCTACCAAGGAGTGTTGGCCCCGCCTTTTGGGCACCAATTCTGACTAAGGTGATAGGCTAGTTCAAATAGCTCCTATGGGGTGAATTGTAATTCAGTTGGCCACCCGTGTGTGACCTAGCATGACTGTGCAGCTTCCTCTGTGTGTTACAATCTCATTGGCCCCCTGTGTGTGGCCAGGCCCAACCACACATAGCCTTTGCTCTATAAAAGTTAGTTTGTAAGGCAGGGAGGGGTCCCCCTCTCTGTAAGAGGTGATCCCCGAACAGTCGGTTTGATTCTCAATGCTTGGCGCGAAATAAAGCTTTGCTTGACCTTTGCTTTGTATCAGTCTCGCTCCTTTAATCACGGACCCATTATTGGGGGACCCAACAAAGGCAGATGCTTAACCAGCTGAGCCACCCAGGAGCCCCAGGTTCCAGTACATTTGTCAGGCCTGTAGTTACCCTCTTCTCTAGAATTAAGACGGAATTGTCATAAGACTAGTAGGTCTTTCTTGATTGGTTCACTATAAGTGAAGACACGTTTGAGTTGCTTTGAAAGAAGGTAAGTTTGGAGACATTTGTCTGGATCTATAATGCTAATGTTTTACTACAACATAAATATGTTTATCTTACCCTCTACAACATATTGTTGCACATATTGATCTTGACGAAGGTGTGAATTAGCCATATCGGTGTTATTCTCCCCCATTTTTCAGATGAAGAAACAGGCTCAGATAGGTTCTGTGACTTGGCCCAAATCACACTCAGTGAATCAGAAATCCAGATTTTCTGATTCCCAGAATGCTGTGTACTTGCCCATCCCAAATTCTCTTTTGAAAGAGTGACAAACTTTAGAAGATTTGGGAGCCACATTTTTCTACTTCAGAGCCTGAAAAGTTAAGGGGTTCCCAAAGGAATCCTAACAGTGAAAGTGACTGTGGCCTGATTAACCCTCTGGGTCCATCTCAGCATGATCAGGAAACCAGGCTGAAAGAAGAGCTCAGGGATACACAGAGAGCTGTGTGGTCTTTGTGCACCTGAGGTATTGGAGAGAGTTCAGTGAAATAGGAAGAGAAGATCATTGAGATGAAACCCTAAGGTTGGGGGTAAGGGTCTGGTCCATAGCCTAAAGGGCATTTGGTACAGAAGGTATCTCCAAAAATCAGCTGGAGCCGATGTCAGCACGAAAGGTGATTTTCTTCTGAATAAAAACTCATGATCTAGGTGAGAGTTTCTAAGTGACTAAAATAAAGAGTAGCAGTAAAATATGGGGGCTTCAAATTTAACTTGGCAACCGGGAAGTCTGAGCTGTTTGTGGGAAGCAGTCCTTCGTTAAACTTGGACAAATGGTTCCTTGAAGCGTGCGCCATCTCCTAAAAACTGAATTTCTGTACCTTTTGTTTGGCCGAGACATTTGTTAAAACACTTCCTTCTCACTGCCAGTCGGGGTTGTTGCTTTCCGTGTGCTGGTGCCCTAGGTTGCAGTTCTGCAGGGCGATGTGTGCTTGGATGCATTCACCGCTCCCAGCTCTGTCAGGGCTGAGTTGTTTTCAGTTACAGGCGATAACAGATAGAAGTGGAACTGGAAAAGGTCAGTGTTTAGTCTTTGGGCACTGCTGCATATTTGTGTCCCAGTCTCGTCTTAGATTCTCACTTCTGGCTTGTCTCCTAAAAACAATAAAAATGAACTCTCTGGTTCATGTTTTCAGTGGATGTGGTTTGCAGAAATCATAAATAAAAGTGACTTAGGTGGAACGGAGCATTTTAACAAATAAGGTGAGAATTACTCCTTTTGCCCTCTACATTCATTTGGTTCACAAACTTGGCAAGAAATCTGTACTTTGAATAAAACCACTTTATACTTAAGGGTTCTGAACGGCCAGTGGAGGAGTTAGGGTTGACACCAGCGAGTCTCATCTCATGGGTGCCCATCTGGCATTTGATGATTTCTGGCAGACCTAGAAGGTCCCCGGTGTGTTCTAGGATACGGGGAAATTGCACATGCAGCCATCCATAGCTGTGAGATTCCTATAGTCTCCGCTACTATTGGACGCCCTTGTGGGGAATGAGCTGCATTGTGATTATCGCTGCGGCTTCTTCAAGCACCTCTCCTGTTTCCATAGCAACAGCTCTTGGCAATGCCAGGGGTGGCAGACAGTATCAAAACAAGGGACATTCCATAAATAAAGGCTACTTATCCCTAGCTGTCTACCTCCGGTAGATGTCCCTTGCTTTCCAAATGATTCTAGCATTATTTACATGTGCCCTCTTTGTGTCATTATTTTACAGTTATTTCCATTTCTTATGTGTATTCCTTATGAGCTCTTTATTTTTATTTTTTTTATTTTTTTATTATTTTTTATTTTTTTAATTTTTTTTTAAAGATTTTTTTTTTTTAAGGATTTTATTTATTTGACAGACAGAGATCACAAGTAGGCAGAGAGGCAGGCAGAGAGAGAGAGAGAGAGAGAGAGAGGAGGAAGCAGGCTCCCCGCTGAGGAGAGAGCCCGATGTGGGGCTCGATCCCAGGACCCTGGGATCATGACCTGAGCCGAAAGCAGAGGCTTTAACCCACTGAGCCACCCAGGCGCCCCCCTTATGAGCTCTTTAAAGATGGGTCCCCATCTAGTGATCTTCTCTCCTCAGTGTCTAACGTAGTACATATAATAGGCTTACTTTTTATTGAAGAAGTGAACAAAAGATTGAGACTTTTTTCTTTTTTTCCTGGAGAATGTCTCATTTTCAGCATAGTTCAAAGGTACAGTTTCCCTGATCCATGAGCCATTCTTCTGTGCATGCCTGCAGGTGTTGACCTTAACCAGCTTACTTACAAACGCTAAAGGATGGGTCGACAGCCTTTGGCCATTGAAGGGATAGTCACATTTGAAATACCGTACTCCCATCTGGGAGATCTGGGAATAATATTAATAATGGCCATTTAGTGAGTCCCTCTTATGAACTGAGTCCTCTGTCAGGACTCTCTCGGGTACAGAAGACAAAATCCCAGTTCAAGCGGGCTTAGGTCAAAAGGGGGACTATTTGAAAGGTACTCGTGTCTTGTTTTGAAGAAGTTGAAGTCAGACCATGGAAGAGTATTGTCTCAGCTGAGCTTATCAAACAATTGAAGCCGGGATTGGAATAATGCTCAGAATTTTTCTCTTTGTCTGTCTCTCTGCATGTGTTGGCTTCATCATCCCTATGTGGAGACCAGCCTCTTTCCCTTACGGGGGAACCTTGCTGCTCTCTAACTTAGCTTCTCATGTTGGGGCTCCCACCAGAGAGAGGTGAACACTCTTTGCCTATTTATTCTGGAAAATCACAAGAAAACTGTTTGGCTCAGCATGGACCAGGCCTGCTTCTGAGACAGCAGACTACATAAGAACACGATGAGAGGAAGATTCCCAGAAGGAAGGAACTGGGTAGACAGTTCCAAAGGTGTTCACAAATAAGCCCTGTTTCCCTTCCTGACAAATTGTCTTTGTGGGCGGAGCTTCTGTTCTAGAAATGGTGAGCTTGTGCCTCCTAGAAGTAAAGCGGCTTGGTAGAGATCACACAGTAAGTGGCAAGGCCAACACTCAAATCTCAGTCTGCTTGTTCGAAAACCCTGCTCTTTACTAATATGATGCACTGCTTTTCCAAACAATAGGAAAGGAACTGGCAGACAGATGTAAAGTTGGGCCACGGAAACGATAGCAGAATAGTGGGAAAATATAACTTTCTTCCCAGGAACCCTGAGTATTAGCACTGTATTTTTCCAAGGAACATGAAGCCATACCACTTTTTCTGAAAATGATTAACCTTTTCCTCCTTCCTGCAGTAGTGACAAATGGGATCTTGGTTTCAGATCTCTTAGAGGCTGTGTGGACTCACAAGATAAAAGCGATACAGTTCTCTGATAGAGCAAACTACAAAATTACATGCCTCTAAGAGCCAAAGGGGATATTAATTTCTCAAGACATTTCCATTGGCTCAGATGTCCTCTGTCTACACAGGTGGCAAATGACAGTTCTGGAAAAAAAATTTTTTTTTTAAAGATGAAAGCAAAAAGCAGTAGAGTCTGCAGCGCCAGGTTCCATGCTGCTTGTCTTCTGTGCACATGACCTAACGTGGCTTTGGTATGGTCTGTTTGGGGTCTACTTTGGGAGGCAAGGAAAATGAAGAATAACGGTATGGTTAATGATGCACAAAAATACAGAGATAGCCTAATTGGTTCTGCTCCGCCTTCTAAGCCAGCTCAGTGGGAGGCTTTGTCTCTCCCAGCGGTAGAATTAGAGTTTCTAACGAGGACCACTGTAGTAACTGCCACTTAGTAACACCCTCGAATTCGAGTGGCAGCCATGCTCCTGTGCTCGGTTTAGAAATTCCAGTAAGGGGAGATTGAAAGCAGACATTTTTGGGTGATTACTTCTGTTTTTAATCCACATATAGCCTGGAATGGGAAAGTAGTCACATTTTCTTTTAAAGAGTTTCTAGGGACAGCTCCAGAATCTTTCAGCACATTTTCTGATTAGCCAGGTAGTAAAAGTATTTTAGTGTTACTTGAAAATAAAATCTAAACCTTTTATAAGTCCTTAATGATCCTTCTGAATGACAAAACACTCCTCTTCCCATGTCATTGATTATTAGAGATTAGATAGCAAACATCAGGGTATGTGTTGAGAATGGATGCACTTAATGGAATGAGCTTCAGAAGAACCCTGTTGACTTCTGGAAAAGGAGTTGTATTAAATTTCCTCAACTTCGTACATTGTTTTTGTTGTTGTTGTTGTTTTTAAAGATGTTATTTATTTGACGGAGATCACAAGTAGATGGAGAGGCAGGCAGAGAGAGAGAGAGAGAGGGAAGCAGGCTCCCCGCTGAGCAGAGAGCCCGATGTGGGACTCAATCCCAGGACCCTGAGATCATGACCTGAGCCAAAGGCAGCGGCCCAACCCACTGAGTCACCCAGGCGCCCCAACTTCGTACATTGTTATAACGAGAAGTATTCCAGTCTGAAAAAAAAAAATCTGGCCAACAGTTTATCTTTCTTTAAGACTATGAAATGGAGGATTATGTCGATCTTACTTGTTTGCTGGAAGAAAAACGTGGTACCTTCAGCAAAGACAGTTCTGGTAGGATGCCAGATTGAAAGGAGCTTCGACTGGAAACTGTCTGAGAAGGGATCGTGCACGCTTCTTCAGACCTTACACTCAAGTATTGAACTTGGTCCTTTTAGCCTTTCTCAGCTGAATGTCATGTGTCTTAGGATATTTGGCTAGAAGATGGTTGTAATGCTATGAGAGCATCACTGTGCGTGACATGATCAGTAATATCACAGAATTCTGTGCAAGCTGTGCCCCAGAAAGCCAGTCCTTGCTGGTGGGCAGTTGCCTTTCAGGTAGTGCTTTTTTATACCATGACCTGACATTTTTTAGAAGACTCCAGAGGGTTTAGAATTTATTGACCCCTTGCAGCATCAGGGGCATGAGACTCCATATTTGCCAGGTAGAGAACAGTTACAGAAAGCGTGGTACAGCGTTTTTGAACCACTGCTAGTTAGGGAAAGGCAGGGGTGTCAGCACCCCGCATTCAGAGCAGTGGTCTCAGCATGGCTGCTCCTCTGGGAAGTGCCCCGTGACAGTTTTAATGACTTGGCAAGTGCTTGGCAAGTTCCAGCTGTGCTCTGGCTTTGGTTAGATGCTGTAGGTGATGTGACCGTATATATGCTCAGTCCCCAGAGTCATTTTCCAGAAGAAGCTGTTAATAATTATACTGAGACAGTAGTCAGAAACTGGGCCTGTCCTTCTTGCAGCTAGAATGGGTCATTGCCTGAACCTGTAGGGGATATAAGAATGCCAGTCGTGTCCTTGGTCTACACTCTAAAGGACATTTACAGCCTTATTTGAGAGCTAATACATTTTTTTTGAGAGAGTGTGTGTGTGGACGTGCACAGACGTGAATAGTGGTGGGGGAGGGGCAGAAGGAGACAAGGCCAAGCAGGCTCCACACTCAGCTCTATGCCGAGCCCGACTCGGGGCCTTAATCCCACGACTGTGAGATCATGACCTGAGCCAAAACCGAGAGTTGGACACCCAACCGCCTGAGCCACCCAGACGCCCCAAGAGCTAACATTTCTACACTAAATAATCTCAGAACTTTGTAAAAAAGTTTGTCTCTTCTCTTATTGTCCCATTACCATCCTTCCTCCCAGCCTCCCGAAGCAGCTTCTCCTCTTCTGTTGAATCATTCCCACACTTAGCAGGTGCAAGCATTGCTTGTCTTCAAAATGTCCTCCCTTCACTCCCATCTCTTGCCCCATTTTTCTCACCTCTCATAGCAAACACGTGTTGAAAGAATAATCTGCACCAGGGGTAAGCAGCCTTTTCCTGCTAAGGGCCAGATAGTAAATATTTTGTGTGGCGGCCCCTGCTCTATACTCGCCTCCATTCATCACATCGTGACAGTCCACTTCCATCCCCTTGACTCCACTGCAGCTGCTCTTGTCAAGGTCGTCAGCAATGTCCCTGTAGTCAAAATCAGTGGTAATTCTCAATCCTAGTGTACATAAATTTTTAAAGAATATTTATTTATTTGAGAGAGCGCACGTGCGTGCACAAGCGGTAGGAGCAAGGGGAGAGGGACAGGCAGACTCGGTGCTGAGCTCTGAGTCCAAAGAGTAATCCTTGATTCTTTCCTTTCCCTCATTAGCCACATTCAGTCATCAGTGAGTCCCACAGGTGAGATCTTCCCAGAAATCCCAGTCACTCGGCTTCTTCCCAGCACCGCTGGCAGCCTGCTCTAGACCTGCCCTGTTTCTCACCTAGACCAGCCCTTCCCAGCAGTCTCTTCTTTCATGCCCGCCTCTTACAGTCCCGGCCACACAGCAGCCAGGGTGGTCTTTTATGCATGTCAACCGTTTGCCAGTCCCTCCTTTAAAACCCTTCAGTGGCTTCTCATTGCCCTTTGAACAAAATCCCGTGATTTTACCAGGCCTTTGAGGCCCCCCAGGCTCCAGCACCTGCCTGCTTCTCCAAATTATTGACACTTCCCACTCGATGACCCTGCCGTCCGCTGCCTTACTTTTGGTCCTTCCAAACACCGAGGTCGTCTTCTGCATCAAGATCTTTTATTTGCTGTTCTCTCTACTTGGAATTCTCTTACTCCAGATCTGAAAATCCAGACTCTTCCTCATCCTGCAGGTCCCAATTCATATGTTCTTTCTTCTGTGACCACAATCTCCCTCACTCCCACTGCCCTCCTTAGTTCCCCCAAAACACCTGTCCCTCTCTGAAATTTTCTCCTTCTTTTCTTCAGTTAGTTGTTTTTTTTCCAATATCTTCCCCCACATGCCACTTCTCAGAGTAAGTTCCTTAAGGACAGGGAGAAGGGCCATGTCTGTCTCATCTGCTATTGGGTTTTCAGTGCTTAGAGGAATACCTGGTACATGGAAGATGCTCAGTAAGTATTTGTTGATGGGGCACCTGGGGGGCTCAGTCAGTTAGTTAAGTGTCTGCCTTCAGCTCAGGTCTTGGTTCCGGAGTCCTGGGATCGAACCCTGCATTGGGCTCCCTGCTCAGCGGGAAGCCTGCTTCTCCCTCTCTCTTTGCTGCTTCCCCTGTGTGCTCTCTCTCTGTCAAATAAATAAATAAAATCTTAAATAAATATTTGTTGAATGATAGAAGGAATGAATTAATGAAATGCTGACAGGGTAACAGTTCAGATAGAGGTTGTCTTCAGTCACAAGACAGTGAAGGTCCCTGTGGCTGGAAAGTGAGAATTTGTGGCAAGAGTATAGATTTGAAAAATAACAGTTTTAATAGCATTTTAAAATTATTAATTTATTAATGTATTATTAATTTAAGTTATTAATTAAAATAGCATTTTTTTTAAAGATTTTATTCATTTGACAGAGAGAAATCACAAGTAAGCAGAGAGGCAGGCAGAGAGAGAGGAGGAAGCAGGCTCCCCGCTGAGCGGAAAGCCCGATGCGGGGCTCGAACCCAGGACCTGGGATCATGACCCGAGCCGAAGGCAGCGGCCCAACCCACTGAGCCACCCAGGCGCCCCTAAAATAGCATTTTTAAAGTACTCCCTATTCTTACTACTATTATTTTAAAACATTCTGGCTTAAATTATAGTTTGTGAAGTTGTGGCCTTCACGGTGAATATGTGGCCTCCCTTCCTTCTCTTTCTCTCCTCCTACCAAATGAATGAACAAACAAAAGCTAGTGCTGGCGATGGGCTCTCTGGGCTCCCACAACATTCTGTACATATCTTTATCATATCTCAATGTTTTTACTATTTATTATCCTATTTGCCTTATGAGAATATAAACTCCTTGAGAGCAGGAATTACATTTTTTATCCCTGCATCTCTAGTATTGTGTTTGTTGATTGATAAAGTGGATATTAAAATTTGTTCTAGTTCCTGAGCAGCATGGCCAAAACACAATGATTTAGCAATTATTTCTGAAGGAAAAATTATGATCTAGTGTTTACAGATATCTGAGATAATCTAAAAATATAGTTTATTCAAAGACAATCATAGAAAAATGTCTTTCATAAGTGGAGAGGAGAGGAATATATGGAAGGTCTGGGGTGGATGAAATTTTATATACATATATATATAAAGTATATATATGAAAAACACATAATTATGTGTGTATATATATATGTGTACACACACACACATATATATGAGTGAGTAATTTACTACTCTAGCTACAGTTTTATAAAATTTGATAGCATAGCAAGGTAAAACATTTTCCTGTCTCATTGCCTAGGTTAATTAGCCTGTATTTTTTTCAGTATGAGAGTATTGCAAAACTGAATTATATTGCTTGAAAGAAGGTCTGCAGTTGAAATGCTGGCACAGGCAGAACTACTGTGGTTAATGTATTTGTTACCTGACTTTCCTGAGAGCAAAGATGGAGTGTGTGTGTGTGTGTGTGTGTGTGTACCGTGATGGATTTTAAAATTCAACTTAATAAATGTATTGAGAGCCTACTGTAGCATTCTAGGCACTGCCTTCAGTGCCAGTAAGTCACAATGAATGAGATACATCCATCCCTGTTAGGAATGTCATGGTCCAACCAAAAGACACATACCCACCCAAAATTATTAAAAATGTTAAGTATGCATAAAGGATCAGAGACACCCAGATGATGAATGAATTGATTCCACTGTGTGCTGCATGCGTGTTTACAGGCGAGGGCACTGGGAGGGAAGGGGAAGAAGTGGCATTTGAACTAGGCCATGGGATACAGCAGAGATTTGCACACTGTTGGTAGCTGTGTTGAACATTTTATTTTGAAACTTCCCTCCTTTGGTTGTAAATGGAGATTCGATATTTTTTATTCCTTTTTATCGTTTTAATATTGGTAGGACTTGGTTTGTCATAATCTTAGGAAGTCTGAAGTTGGGTGATAATGGTAGTAAGCAGCGCTCAAAAGACTCTTGCTTATATGCTGGTTTTGAGGAGGTGAATTTTAGAAATGAGGAAGATAATTCTTGGGATGGGGAGATGGAATGAGTAGACGAGGATTCACTCAGGGAGGGGCTTAGGGTAGGAAGCATCAGATAGTGGGCAGCCCCATGGTCATAATGAGAAGGAAAGGCATGGTCAAGGGGACATTATATGTGCGTGTCTCTTTGTGTCTGTGCAGAGGTGCAGCATGCATTTGCTTGGGTCGTCTTGAGCCCTGGAAATAAACCTAATATTTGTGCAGTTTTTTATACCTGTTACGTCATTGAGTCTTCCCCAGAACTGTGGAAGTAAGTGCCATTATCACCACTTTGCAGATGAGGAAACAGATGCCCAGAGAAGTTGCACACAGAGTGAGACGGCCGAGGCGGGCCTCACACTGCTGCTTGCTGGCTGGAAAACACAGGGTTTTCTCACACCACCACAGCCGTTTCGGGGGTGCTGAGTCCTAGAATGAGAAGGGCAGGATGGCAGGAAACTGGGAGGAAAGATGGCCAAGTGAGGCACCCCCTTGGGACAGAATGGGATTGAGAGAAGCTGCTCAGTGTGACCCATTTCCATTCCGTCTCGTTTTTCGATCATTTCCTACTTTGTAGGTAACATTTCCCAAGTTAGGAATTTGGGGCTCCAGGAGCAATGCCAACTCTTGTTTGAAGACCAGACCTTCTGGTGATTAAGATCTTATGTCCAGGTGGCAGAAATCACGAGTGTAAAACTCCTTTGCTCACAAACCTTGGTAGATAAAAGTAAAGCGATCCAGCAGAGAGAACACGTGCCAGCCTGGCCTGCCCCAGGTGGGGGTATAAGCCACTGCCAGAATAATGTCCCCTCAGGCTCAGCCACAGTGGGCTAAAGGAACGGCTTCTCAGAGGACCTTCTGGACATGCATGTGAGAAGCCGTAACACAGTCATGTGCGACAGCTCAGTGTGTGCATCTCCTGTTTGGGATTGAGCCACACACGGGGCGAGGAACTCCAGAAGCAACAAGGAGTCCCAGTATCAGAAGTGGACAGCCTGGGAAACCTATGAAGGAAAGGAAGGCACAAACCCTGCCTCCAGCCAGGAAGGAATTTGCAGAAGAAGCCACCCCGCGTTTGTTTTGGGGGGATTTTTTTTAAGTGCAAAGAGAAGATGTGTGAGTTTGTGGTCTAGAGGTAGCTTTTTCATTGGGTATAGCTGGACACAGGAGTCCAAATCATTCTGTCCAGGCTTCTGTCCTTCTCCCTTCGTCTCGGCTCTGTGGGGTGGCGCTGTCAGGGAGCCTGGCTGCTTCCCTATGCAGGCTGAGAGGGCCGCACACGGCTCTAGGCTTACACTGGCCTTACCGTTACATTCAGAGAGGGCTCGTGAGGCCTGGTTGGGACAGGCCACTCTTCAGTCCAGCGTAAATAAAATATGTTTGATGAAATGCAGTGTGAGTTCTGGCTGCCGCATCTTTTCCAAGTACAAATGTTCTGCATGTGTGTGGTTTTAGCACCCTGACAACTCCGAGAACATTGCTTCCCCTACTCACAGACTTGACCATGGCTTAGCGTACTTTTAATGTGTGGCATCTTCTCAGTTTTCCAGTAAGAAACCTTTGGCTCACCATTAGTTTGTTTTTTGGTGTGGTACTTTTTTTTTTTTAAGATTTTATTTATTTATTTGACAGAGATCACAAGTAGGCAGAGAGGGAGGCAGGGAGAGAAGGGGAAGCAGGCTCTCCGCTGAGCAGAGAGCCCTTTGCGGGGCTCAATCCCAGGACCCTGGGATCATGACCTGAGCCAAAGGCAGAGGCTTTGATGCACTGATTAACCCACTAAGCCACCCAGGTGCCCCTCACCGTTAGTTTTAAGTGTCTCTAACTTCATGTCATAGGTTTCTAAACAGGGTACTAGAAACGTCTGTAAGGTTTGCCACAGTTCTGGAATCCCCAGGGATGGTTGATTTTGTTGAAAGTACTGTCTGCTGGAACTTGCAAGATTCAGAATTTCTCCCAACTTACAGCCACCTGTGTCTCTCTATAAGGTTTGATGGTTATTATGGACGTGTGCGTGTACAAACAGATGCACAAAAAGGCACAAATACGCATGTCTTATTTATGTGTTGTTATCAATAATGTAATAATCCCTAAGGGATGAAACACTGCAATAAGACGAAATCAGAGAGGAAGACAAACCATAAGACTCTTCTGACTATAAGAAATAAACTGAGGGCTGCTGGAGGGGAGGGTGAGTAGGGAGATGCGGTAACTGGGTGATGGGCATTAAGGAGGGCACGTGATGTAATGAGCCCTGGGTGTCATATGCAACTGATGAATCACTGAACTCTACATCTGAAACTAATAATACACTCTGTGTTAATTAATAGAATTTAATAAATAAATTAATAAAATAAAACTAAATAAAATAAAAAATTTTTTAAAAACCTGTAGTAATCCCTGAGATGGATGGAGGGAGATCGTTTTTTAAATTAAAACTTTATGATTCAGGTTGGCAAGAATCCTGTGTATTTGCCTGTATCCGAATGCTAGAGTCTGTCTACCGCTTGGGCACAGTGAAATTGTCTACACGAGTATAGTGAATCCAGAGAGCTTTGTGGTAGTTATCTTCTGAAACTAGACATGATTATGGGTTAATGACTGGTGCTATCTTGTGTTGCTTCATGTTTGTCATTCATTTCTCTCACTCTAGGCACTTGAAGAGGCTCAGAAAGCTATTCAGCAACTCTTCGGCAAAATCAAAGATATCAAAGACAAAGCAGAAAAATCAGAGCAAATGGTGAGTTTCGTTTTCTTCCAAACTTTCTTGCACTCGAAGAGAAAGTTCAGTTCTTGTCCTGTCATTCTCATTACTGGGCTTTTTCTCCCACTCACTGCCAGCCACAGCACCCACATCTCTGAATCAAGGCCTGGGAATACCTTCCAGATCGATTCAAGAGGAGCTGCTAGACATACGGTGACTCACCCTCCCAGCTGCCCTGCAGTTGCAGCCCTATTTTTAAATGGGAAAAGTTTTCTTCTTCTCTCCCCAAAATAGTTTTCTAGTCATTTCGGGTTCCTTTCGCTGGCATTTTTATATGCTGTATATTTCTCAGTTGAGATACACGATATGTAACATGGTGTAGCGTGAAAACTGCTACTGGATCTGGGGGGGGGTGCGTCTCCTGCCACAATACGTGCTTATGGTTTTGATTAAGTTCTCCCTTGACAAATTTGTGTTCCCTGGTGATGTACACAGGAGGCCTATCTGCTCATTGGGAATCCAGCCTCCCCCACTCCTGCTCCGTGAAGGGACACCATAAAATGTTAGCTCCTGCACTCGCATTCTGACCACGTAGTGTCGTATCTCTGAATTGTGTCTGAATTCCAGTTTCTTCAGCTGCAAAATAAGTACGATAACACCTGCCTTAAATGACTCTTGGAAAATTAAATGTATGAAGGGCACTGAGCATAGTACTAGGCTTGTGACTAAAGTCATTGCTAATGTCATTTCCCCCCCCACTTCTTTTGGTTACAGAAATTCCCGAATCCTTACAGTCTTCTTGCCCTACATCCTCTTCTAATTTATTACTACAGGATCAGAACTGCTGTCACCTTTCTGTGTATCCTGCAGCTCTCTTTCAGTGGCCGTTTGGCAAGATAGGGAAGGATATGGAGTGGGAGGGGGACAGGCAGCTTGACAGAGTAGCGCAGTGCACAACCTCTGAAGGCAGGCTGCCTGTGTTGGGATCCAGCCCCTCTACTTACAAACCATGGCAAGTCATCGAACCCGTCTGTGCCTTGGTTTCATCACTGTAAAATGGAGGCAATAGTCCTGGGTACATCCCAGGATCGTGGGGATTAAATGAGATCACGTGTGACACCCACAGCCCCTGAGTGAGAATCGGTTGTTGCTGTTCTTACCGTCAGCTCTTCTGTTCCTCCTCCCAGGCAGGCAGTGTTACGGGCCTTAACTACCAAAGGAGGGGTCAGAGGAACAGAACCCTTTCATCAGAAGGAAAATATGAATATTTGTGCTTTGTCGCAGAATTCAGTAGGCTTTAAGAGGCAGCTGTCTGTCATCTGAGAGGGATTCAGATTTGTGGTTCTTTCCCCAAGGATGTGCTGCCTCAGCACCATCCACTGTTCATTGAAGAGCGAGAGTTAGAAGATGTTTTATTTTCCAGCAGTTTGCTCTCCTGGCTCATGCTTTGCTAAAGGGAGGAAGGGGAGGGACTGGAGAGAGAATGGATGTTCGTTGAGCTCCTTCAGGGTGCCAGCTACTGTCATAGATATCCTTTGATACAAGTAATCTAATTTAGCTTTCACAACAACTTAATCAACTTGGTTTTATTATCATTATTATTTTTATGATTACCCTTTTTTTTTTTTTAAGATTTTATATATTGGGGCGCCTGGATGGCTTAGTTGGTTAAGCGTCTGCCTTGGGCTTAGGTCTGGATCCCAGGGCCCTGGCCCCCAAAGCAAACGCGTAACTGAATGAGACACCGAGGTGCCCCGTGATTACCCATCTTACAGGTGAGGAAACAGACTCAGTGAAGCTAAGGAGCTTATTCTAGGACACAGAGTTGGTGAGTGGAAGAGCTGAGATTCAATCCTAGAGCTGCCTAACTCCAAAACCTACCATAGCATGTTTTGTCCTTTTTTGGCTGCCCCTGGCTACAGTTCAGGCACATTAACTTTGGGTATAATGATCCCTGTGACTTTGACCTGAGCATCCTTTGCATGAGCTCCGTTTGTTTAGGAAAGATAGGATATGTGATGGGGAGAGATGGAAGGTACTGGGAATGGAGAAACCAGTCACTTCTGGTGCAGAGCTCCAGGGAGGGCCTGAAGGATGAGTAGACAGGGACAGTTTTTGTGATGAGGCACAGAAAGAACATTGAGGATTTAGTGGCTGAATAATGATGTGGGAATGAGAAGAGTCACAGATGACTGTGATTCTTAATGCAATAGTCAGAGACTTCTGAGGAAGCTAAGAAGAGGTGCAGGGATTTTTCTGTAGAAAAGTGGGTGATGAGTCAGTGTTGGAAGTGGGTTATCAGATCCTAGGACCACACTTCTATACTAGTTCACTGTACCACTCCTGATCTTGTTTTTCCCTAAGTTCAGTTATTCCGTGAAGAAGTTCTCAGCCTATTCCCACACCCCTGCTCCTACCCCCAGGGAACAGAGGTAGAGATACTTTGACGGCCTGAGAGTAACAGGGAGAGGGGGCTTGATGGGGAAGTCCCTGTGAGAGAGACTTTTACTGCCAAGATCCAGGTAAGCTTAGCAGGTTTGTGGGTGTGGAACAAAGCTGTAAGGGTCATCATCTTTACTTTATGGGTTCACCCAGGGTGATCAAGCTCTGAAAAATCGGATCATGTGAACCTAACTCCCCACATTTTTCACTTTTAATGAGAGCTGGGTCTTTCCAGGGACTAGAATATTTGTGTCTAGTGTCCAGGGCACTCCCCTTCCTTCTAGGTATCAAAGAACCTGGGAAACCAAATTGCTTTTCAGGAAGTTTCTTGGTCAACATGAGCTCAGGCAGTTTAGTGGGACATTCTGCCTAGATGTTAGTAAAGTTGGAGAATTGTTCCCACTTTATTACCGAATGTGCTTTTCTAGTGACTGAAATATACTTGTTTTCCAGGTAGAGTTTATTTCTCTTGGATCTACTGGGTCAACAGTGTCTGAATTTTACTTCCCCAGTTACCTTCTTGCTCCTGAAGACTTCACAGTACATGTTAGGCATATGTTACATTATTTTAGTCTTCTTGAGTTTGAGATCAAGTCTTTCTTTGCTGGGGATCAGGCAGTAAACCTTGGTTTCATGAATAAAGATCGTTTCAACAGAATTAGCCGCCTAATACTATCCATTCTGTATCGAACCTGGTAGCCCTCCTGTCAGAAGGCATACTTTCCTGACCTTGTTCCAGAGGAGACGTGCCAAACTTGGCTCCTGGACCCTGTAAGCTCCATGCTAAATTGCCATTTGGATTGCTCCCTTTGGGGTGAAAAACAAAGTTCATTTAGTTCTCACAATTGAGGATTTTGTACCTCTGGGTAAAAAGTCTTCTGAAGAAATGCTAGATGAGATTTAAATGGACTAATTGGAAGGTATTTCAATTTTATATGATGAGAATGTCTGTGTTTTCTTCAGGGGCTGACCTCAGGTTTTTTTGTTTTTTGTTTTTCCTTGTATCATTTGCCTTATTTTCTTGTGGATCTACTTGCAAATGGATTTCCATGTTTCTAAACCTTCTTCCTTTTTCTCCTGTGGTTTCTCACTCCATAGGTTAAAGAAATCACCCGTGATATTAAACAGCTAGATCATGCCAAACGCCACCTGACCACGTCAATCACAACGCTGAACCATCTGCACATGTTAGCAGGTGGTGTGGATTCCCTCGAGTAAGCAGCGTCCACTTTCTCTTTGGGGTCCTCAGGAAATGAACGTGCCACGTAAAGAAAATGGCATCATAGGTATTTTACTCGGCCAGGGAAGGCTCACTCTCCTGCCCCACTTCCTGCAAATTGGTCTCAAGTATTTAGTCACCATTTGGCTTTGTGCCCTTTGTGTTCAAAACGTCACAAACACCTGAAAGTTTGAAGTGAGTTGCAAGTGAGTGCGGAAGGGACCCAGACAACATGTGGAGGATGATTCCAAGAATACAGCTCGTTTAAATGTGGTGGATCTCTACCATTAAGGCCAGCAAGGTCATTCGGGACCATACTCTGTCCCTATAGCCCCTGCCTTGGCAAGTTTTCCTATTTGTGTTGGGCTCAGTTGCAATGCTGTTGGATGTTCTGTATAGAAACAGGGATTTAAAAAAGAAAGGAAGCGAGAAAGTGAGAGAGAGAGAGAAAAAGAAAGTCTTGATTTATCATTCATCCCATTTTTTTTTTCAACCCACTTTTTCAAAGACAGTAGCATCCTGTTTGGTTTATAGAGAAGCTATAGGGAATGATGCCTGAGGACATTAGAAGTAGTATTCAAAGGAGGCACTGGTTATTTACCATAAGAGGCAATCCAAAGGCCTCTTTTACCAGCAAGATTCTTACGTGGCTGGGAATTTGCCCTGCCCCAGCTTCAGTAGTGTCTCATGTGAAGACAGAGAAAGAACATCTTCACAGAAATTTACATGCAGTGTCTGAAGCTGGGAAGTGGACAGGGTCAGACTCCTTCCTGGTCTCTCCAGGAAGGTTATGAGCTCCAGCAAGCCCTAGTCTATTCTCCTGTGAGTAGTGATCAGAGATATGAGCCAGCCAGCGGTAGACTAGAAGAGCAGTTTCCTTGTCCCTTGCTCCAGATGCTCCAGATGCTCCAGATGTCTTTTCCCACCAGACTATCCGACCAGGCTGCAGTAGCACCATAACACCAAGTTGGTTTGAACTGGATCCTGTCTTTCTAAATGCCTTTTTTTTTTTTTTTAATGTTTCTTGGTTGTATATTAAACATTTAATTTAAAACCCCAACCCTAATAAAAAATTTAGATCTACAAATTTGACCTTCCCAGTGCTTTTATTAGCATCCTTTTATTTAAGCTTTATTAACCATAGGGAAAGTAGACATGTCTGGGAGAGTTGCTTAGCATTGGCTTTACACCTACAGCTTTGAGTTAACATATAAATGCCTAAAAATGTCCTTTGTTGTATCTTGGGAAGATGTGTTTGGTTTGCCCATATGCTGTAATCCTTAGATAGTAACATTCCTATCCCTGTTTTCTGTCAAAAGTCTGCTAATCCCGTAATACCCAACCCAAATCCACAGTCTTCCCAGATTCTGTGTCCCCACCCAATGAGAATCCATCACCCACACATTCTTTTGTACCTCCCATAGCACATAATGTGTATTTCTGTTGAGAATTCAGTTTATCCCACTCATGTACTTGGCTGTGTCTCTCTTACTAAGTGATACCACTTTGAGGCGTTTGATTAGTTCTTTTTTTTTCCCCACCTCCAGTGTGCAAGACCATATACAGTTAGTGCTCAGTAAATGGTTACCACATCAAGTTGATGTCTGTTTTGGAGCTCAGAGTAGGTTGTTCCATATCTGTATCTTGTGTCCTTCGTGTTTCTAGATTCTCAACTTCTTATTCCCTTGCAGAGCTATGACCAGGCGAAGACAATATGGAGAAGTTGCTAACCTTCTTCAGGGTGTGATGAATGTTCTGGAGCACTTCCACAAGTATATGGGAATTCCACAGATCCGGCAGCTTTCCGAAAGGTAAAATGTTGGTGGAGAAGACAGTCTTCTGCTTTAGAGGAAGATGGCGCTGGGATGTGCTTCAGCACCTAGCTCAGTATGTTCACTGCAGCATCTTCTTGTAAGAGGGACCCTCAGATGTCATCTCATGTAACTTGGTGGGATATAGATGTCTACACCCCTTTCCCACTCCTTACTATGTCTTCTAAAGCAATCTCTCTTAGACTGTTGCTGGCCTGGCATCATTGGAGGGGCAGCTGGCGAATTATGTAGGTAGACATCCACATTTGTGAGGAGAACTGTTCCAGTTGTCTCTCTCCTTATAACAAACCACCACCACACTTAGTGGCTCACAACGACAGGTATTTCACTCGTGTAATTTAACCTGCCTCAGCAGGAATGTCTCTCACTTCCGCTCCATGCAGCATCAGCTGGGGTGGGTCAGGAGGGGGCCTGAGGGATCCAGGGATCACTCTAGTGACTGGCCAGTTGGTGCTTGTTTTCCGCTGGGAGCTCGGCTGGTTTGTCTTCCATGGGCTGCTTGGTCTTCCTCACGGTTAGGTGGCTGGGTCCCAAGAATGGGCCTCCCAAGAGAACTAGGCCTTGGAAGTCACTGTGGGAGGGAGTCACAAGGCAGCCAGGATTAGAGGAAGGAACGTAGTCTCCCCCCAGCCCCTCACTCGGAGGAACAGCAAAGTCTCATTGACGAAAAGAGCACGTGGGACGGGCTGTACTGCTGTGGCAGTTTTTGGAAAGTCTCATTTGCCACTAGAACTTCAGATGTGACAAAATGATGACTTCGCCTCTTCTTTTCTTCCTACCTCTGGGAAGTTTCAGTCCCAGATTCAGAGCCAGTAGGAAGGAGACCTGATACTTAGAAGGAAGGTGAAGGTTCTAAAGGAGAATAAGAGAGGAGTGAATTGAGTGTGTTTTCTATTAGAAATAGCTGTGGCGAGAATACTGAGGAGGCAGAGATGGTCACAATTGACGAATCCTAACCTTTCTTGAACAAGAAGAGACAAAGGGGCTGGGCCCTTGACAGCAGCCAGCATTCTCATTTCTGTCTTCTTAGTCAGGCCTGATTGCCACAGGCCTCTTTTTCCTTAAGTTTCTATATTTTTAATCATGTAAGTAATTATGTAAGTAATATAGGTATGCATTTTCTTTATTTAAAAAATAGCCAAATAAATATACAGATGGAACTGAAGTCCCCTTTAGCTTTCCCTGAGATCCTAGTGCTGCCTGTACAGGCAGTGACAGTAGTGACTATTATCAAGTGAATGTGGATTCCTCTCGATTTTTATCTGTATATTTACAGAAATCTGTAGTTTCAGTTTGTGGGTTTGGGCTGTTTGGTTTTAATAAATGGTTTCACACCATATGCTTCATTCTGAAACTTACTTTCTGGTTTTACCCTCACGATGTATTTTAGAGATTTTCCACACTGATATACAAACCTACCTTGTTCTTTTTATTCTTTTAAATTTATTTTATTTTTTAAAGATTTTATTTTTGCGAGAGAAAGAACGCGCGCACGCATGTGAGAGAGAGAGAGCACAAATAGAGGGGAGAGACAGAGGGAGAAGCAGACTCCCCACTGAGCAGGGAACTCGACATGGGACTCGATCCCAAGATCCTGGAATCATGACCTGAGCCAAAGGCAGATGCTTAACCAACTGAGCAACCCAGGCGCCCCTACCTCGTCCTTTATAATTGATGCCTGGAATTCTGTAGTATAACATACCACAGATTATTTAATAATTTTCCTATCACTAGGTTGTTTGCTTCTAATCTTTAAAAGTGATCCCTTTTTGCACATCGATAAATATTTCCCTAGGAAAGATTATGTCATGGGTAAAGTCCAATTAAAATTTTAATAACCACTGCACATTTGCCTTCCCAAGAGGCATTATCTATTTTATAGTACCATCTGCAGAGTATGGGAGTGCCACTCCCCGTACCTTCAAGAAAGCTTTGTATTGTCAGTTTTCCTGTTTTATTTAACTGGTGGATGAAAAATAGCATCGCGTTCCTTTTATTTCCTTTTCCCTGGTGACTACTGACACTAGTTCTCTTTTGATTATTGGCCGTTTGTGTTTCCTCTGAAATGCCTGTTACTCCTTGCCTTTTTGTCTGTTGAGTTATTTATTCCTTTCTTATTGTTTCTATATATTCTGGACATTGATACTTTGTCAGAGCTGGTAGATCTTGCCTGTAAAACCATGTGGGTGTGTTACTCTCTTAAAGGTAGATCTTTGACTCTCACTGTGATTTCTTCCATGGTTATTAATTGGTCTATTCAGGTTTCTTATTTCTTTTTTTTCTTTTGTTTAAATCATGTTAATATATACATAAAATATACCATGTTAATAATTTTCAAGTGTGCAACTCAACGGTGTTAATTATATTCACAGTATTATACAACCATCACTACTTCTATTTCTAAAACTTTTTCATTACCCCAAACAGAAACTCTTATCCATTAAAGAGTAACGCCCATTATCTCCTTTCCCATCTCTGGGAACCTGTGTTCTATTTTATGTTTCTCTGAGTTGCCTAGTGTAGGTACCTCATATAAATGGAATCAAACAATATTTGTTCTTTTGTGTCTGGCTTATTTTACTTAGTACAATGTTTCAGGGTTTATCCGCGTTGTAGACTGTCTCCGAATTTCATACCTTTTTAAGGCTGAATATTTCATTGTATATATACACTACGTTTTGTCCATCCATTCATCTGTGGGTGGACACACAGATTGCTTCTACCCATTAGCTGTTGTATGATAGACTGGGCGAATCTTTGGTCTGGCATTTCGTGTTGCCTGTTAAAAATCTGGTCAGTCTTATTCTTAACTCCTTAATAAGGTAATCTATTTTCATTTGATTTTTATTTTGCTCTGGAAGCCTTTGAGATTAGGGAGAGGGGCTGGTCAGGAATTTTACTAGGATATAGGTCTCTTATCCTTCATGTTGCTCTGTACTTACCGTATCTTCAGTCTGAAGACTCATGAGTTTCTTAAGTTCTGAGGAATCACTTTCTTCTGTTTCTTTGAGTAGTTTCTGTGCTTTGTTCTCTGTGCTTTCTCTTTGTGGAATTTCTATCATGTGAATATTGGAACTTCTAAGTCTGTCTCTCTTTCTTTCTTTAGGGAGGACGAGGGGGTGATACAGAGGGAGAGGGCGAGAGAGAATCTGAAGCAGGCTCCATGCCCAGTGCAAAGCCCAGCACAGGGCATGATCCCACAACTTTGACTGAGATCATGACCCCAGCCAAAATCAGGAGTCAGCCATGCAACCAACTGAGCCACCCAGGCGCCCCAGATTATATGTATTTTAAAGCTCTGATTTGCCTGTTCTGTTTCTTTGTCCTCTGATAGAAGGTTTTCGGTTTGTTGAGCATGGTGACTCTTTCTTGGCATTGGCATTCCTCCAGTGTTTGGTGATTTCTAACTGAAAGCTCATTTTTGGCTTTGAGATTCTCTGTCATCCTGATCAGGGTTGCTCTTCTATTGCCACCTGCTAAGAGGGGGGTGGAACATGCTGCTCAGCTAAGAGCCACAGATAGCTCTTCTTAGGTGAGATGGGTCTGGAGCTGGAGGAGTTGCCAGGTGGATATGCCAGTGGCTGATCTGCTGGGCTTGGGGGCTCCCTGATCGGCCTGGATGTTGGCAGCTCTCTGGCCACTGCAGAGGTTCTCAGACCCATACCCATTCCATGACCTGAGCGTTCAAGGCAGGGATGCAGACCTGGACACCGGCCGGCTTCATTACTCCCCTTGTAAGAGGCCAACATAGCGTGCTGGCATTTGCTTCAGGGCCTCTCCCGCTCATGGGATCCGCTATCCTCATGTCTTCCCTCCCACTCATGGGATCCGCTATCCTCATATCTTCCCTCCCGCTCATGGGGTCCGCTATCCTCATGTCTTCCGTTTTTGAAAAACAGTTTGCAGCAGTGGTTTCCTTCTTCAAGCCCGTGCTACCAGGTAGTTCTGAGTTTCTAGCATGCTTCTTCTTTTCTTGCCTGGTTCTGGATTTTTATTAAAACCTTTTTATTATTTCTAAGGACCTGGGACAGGAAGGGGAGGTTGCAGCATGTGCCATCTTAGAGTGGAAATGCCAGAGGACTATTAGGGAATGTAAGAACAGAGCTTGGCAGAATACTAGGGAAATCACCACCCTTTCCCCCATCCTTCCTAACTCCTTCACACTCAGAACTGGCCAACCGCCATATCACATGGGGGCATGAAGTAGCAAAGAGAGCAGACAAACAGAGCCTTATGAGCTACCAGAAAGAAGGAGACTTGGGAGAAGGCAGACTTGTTCTCAGGGGATGGGGGAGGAGAACGGAAGGGAAGGCACTATCACCTCCCCTTACCCTTGTGATAGTCCAGAGTTGATCGTTTTTTCCCCATTCACTTATTCTTTCCTTCATTTACCTAATAGATACACACTATGGACTTTCTGTGTCCTAGGGCCTGTGCTAGGGTATTGAAAGTACAAAGTAAGAAATACATACTCTGTGCCCTCAAGGAGTTCACCATTGTTGTGTGCAGAAGAGAGACACTAGTAGAAAATTCTAGTGTGGCATAGATACAACAGAAGTGGTAGATGCAGTACAAGCAATAGCCAGATCTCAGAAGAGGAACTGAAGGACTCAGCCTTCAGGGGCTGAGGGCAGGGTCACGGAAGAATTCAGTTTTCATCTGATCTTAAAAGAATAGGTAAGATCTTACCAGCAAGACAAGAACAGAGGAGGAAAAATAGAGAACATCGTGGTACTTTGGAAGACAGCAGAGTGTGAAAGTCTGCATAGGTAGGTAGAGTCACATTTTGTACACCTTGTGAAAGAGTCTATTCTTTATTTTGTGGACAGGAAATATCTTAAGTAGGGAGGGGCATGACCTCATTTGTGTTTTGTAGAAGTCTTATGGACTGTAGCTATAAAGGACTGGAGATTGAGACTATGTTCTAGACCAGAAAAGATAAGAACCTCACCAAGACAGTAACCATGAGGCCAAGGAGATCTGGGGAGGCATTTGTTATCAGATGGTTGCATTGGGGCGCATGGGTGTCTCAGTTGTTAAGCGTCTGCCTTTGGCTCAGGTTATGGTCCCAGGATCCTAGGATCGACCCCCGCATCAGGCTTCCTGCTTGGTGGGAGGCCTGCTTCTCCCTCTCCGACTCCCTCTGCTTGTGTTCCCTCTCTCGCTGTCTCTCTCTCTCTCCGCCAAATAAATTTTTAAAATCTTAAAAAAAAAAAAAAAAATCGGTTGTGTTGGGTGGCATTGTTGGATGGCAGGAATATAGCAGAACTAAATTCTATCCCTAAAAAAGCAATGTAGGGACGAATAAGAGGATGCAGTCTTTTAGGACTCTGCTTTTTAACATTTTTCAAAGAGGTGGTTTTTATAAATTTGAAAGAACTTTGTGATCACTGTTGTAAGACATTCTCCTTAAAAAGAGACAATCTGACATTCTGGCAATGTATTTCAGTGCTCCAAACATTCATTATCATGTAGCGTTGCTGCCAACAGGAGGACTTAACTTTTCTTTTAGTTCATTTCGTAACTCCTATTAGCAAAAAATTTGTGTAGGTTAAAACAGAATAAATATGTGTTATTAAGTAACACTACACACAAGAAATCTCTGGTTTTTAGTGCTTGACTACAATTGTTTTTCAAGAGGTACTCAAAGTTTGAGGAAAGTCCAGATTTCTTATTTTTAGCATCTTTTCTGGTGAATTCTCCTCCCTTATGTTTGCACAGTGATGGTAGAACCATCTGGAAATGATAGAAATAGCTGTTTGTTGGGGGGCAGGAGAGAAGGCAGCAGAGTTATGCTCTGTACATTGCTTTAGTTTCTCCCATTTAATAGCTTGCTGTCTATAAATCGTAGTAGTCACATGAAAGGTTGTGCTCTGAAACCTTTGCCTGTACATTTGAAATATGAAGTTCATGGACTTTGATTTGAATGTAGCTATTTCTTCCAGCTACCCTTCTGGAAAATGCTTAAATGTTAATGTAGCATTGAGGGAAAGATTTTTTTTTCTTTGATATCATCTTTACATTTCAGAGCCTCCTGGCTTAAGAATATCCATGAGAGCAAATGTTTCTAGTAATCAGTCAGTATTTCCTGAGAAAGAGTGGAAGGTTCTTGCACTCTCCTGAAACCCATAAAACTCTTGAACTAAAAAATATTTTTCGGAAAAAAAAAATAGTATTTGTCGGGGCTATAACTAACCTCTTACATGGAAGAGGCACTTAGCAGGCTGGAGGGGACGGGGGGTTCCATGGTGTAGCAATGAAAGAAATTAGAGAATGAAACAGCCTGACTAGCTGTGTGACTTCAACAAGTCCTTTCTGAAAGAACTTCAGTTTCAAAAGCTTAAGGGTGTGCCTCATTGTCCCCCAGAATCACACTTAAGATTCTGGATTCAGATTCTTTATAAAGCCTGTCTGTTTGGAAATAGAGCATCTGACTAATCTGACTCATTAGCCATTCTGTCCAGGACAGACTGTGTGTTTAGGAGGTCAGTTCACTGTGAAGTCCTGAGGGTATTTCCCTTGGGGCATTTACAAGGTAATGGAAGCATCAGGATTACTTTATCTACAAATGTCTAAATAATTTTCATAATTTGCTGTATCCTTCTGCTGCCACCCACTGTGCAAACTGATAACACATGTAGGAAAGGTCACCTTTGTTTTTTGTTTTTGTTTTTTAAATTTATTTGTCAAAGAGAGAGAGGGAACACAAGCAGGGGGAGCAGCAGGCAGAAAGAGAAGCAGGCTCCCTGGTGAGCAAGGAACCCGATGCGGGACTGGATGCCAGGACCCTGGGATCATGACCTGAGCCGAAGGCAGACTCTTTTTTTTTTTTTTTTTAAAGATTTTATTTATTTATTTGACAGACAGAGATCACAAGCAGGCAGAGAGGCAGGCAGAGAGAGAGAGGGAAGCAGACTCCCTGCTGAGCAGAGAGCCCGATGCGGGGCTCGATCCCAGGACCCTGGGATCATGACCTGAGCCGAAGGCAGAGGCTTTAACCCACTGAGCCACCCAGGCACCCCCGAAGGCAGACTCTTAACCGACTGAGCCACCTAGGTGTCCCAGGAAAGGTCATCTTTGAACAGTCCTTCGTCAGATGGTATGGCAGGTGCTAGATGTCATTGGTTGACCTTCCTTTCTGAGGAGCATAGTGACTCCTTTGTTTTCTAAGTACGATCAACCCTGAGTTGTCAGCATCTAAGTGGACTGGACTTACTTGGATACCGGGAGGAATTTTTATTTACTCTCTTCTCTGTTAGTTTTAGATAGGTTTCTTTTTTTTTCTTTTTTCTTTTTTTTTAGATTTTATTCATTTATTTGACAGACAGAAATCACAAGTAGGCAGAGAGGCAGGCAGAGAGAGAGGAAGGGAAGCAGGCTCCCCCCCTGACAGAGAGCCAGACGCGGGGCTCGACCCCAGGACCCCGGGATCATGACCTGGGCCAAAGGCAGAGGCTTAACCCATCGAGCCACCCAGGCGCCCCTTAGATAGGTTTCTTAATGATTCTTACGAAAATCAAGATAGCTCAACTCTTCTGCTACCAGCGTCTCAGCTGGTCCCATCTGTTTACCACAGGAACTTCCTTTTCCTTGTTAGCAGAGGGAGGAGTGTGGCCGAAGATGTGTTCTTTTAGTGTTGACTTCTTTCTAGGATCCTGTTGAGGCAACTGATGGTAAAGACTGCTGTTCATGTCTCACCCTGAAAATGCTTGGAGGCCTGGTTGGGGTTTATAGATGTCGTCACTAACATCAGTAAGGGGGACATGGTTGCTCTTTCATCGAAGTCATCGACGGACACTTGGAAAACTATGCTTGGAAACACTTACGTTCCATGGAAACGTCTATGTTCCGAATCCCACTCTTCTGCTCCTGCATTAGCCATAGGTCCCACTTGCAGTCACCAGTGCAGGGGTCTGCTGTTGCCAGCTCGCCGTGAAGGTGGGTGCAGAGGCATAAGCGGTCCCCCTGAGGACAGTGAGAGGCATCCGGTCCAGGCCTGCATCCCCACCCTCTTACTTCACAAATCTTCTCAGTTGTGGCCCAGGTAAGGGAAATGACTTGTTCACATGTGGCTCGCTGGTGGCAGAGCTAAGTCTAGACTGTCTCAAGACGTGACTTTGGAAATGGACTGAAGAAGATGACAGGAGGATCTGCCAGTCATACTCTTGTACTTCCCCCGTCTTCTGCACTCTGGAAGTACCCAGCCTTACCATAGGCTCTGGTTGTCTTTTCAGGCACCCCAGCTCTTGCTGGGTGGAGTTGGGGTGAGCGGGGAGGGTGTAAAGGGCAGAGGAACCTTCATACCACTGAGGTGCTCAGGAGCCATGAGAGTATGACCAGGAATGTCCCTGACGGGGGGGTGGGTAGAACTTCCCCTCCAGGAACTGTCCCTGTGGCTTGGGAGGAACTGGTGCTCTCTCTTTGTGGTGCCAAGAGGCAAGCAGGAGCAGAGGGGCCAGAGGCTCTGGAAGTTCTGTCTTGTGATCTGGCCCAGGGGAGGCTGTCTGCCTGGCACATTATGTGGAGTCACAAGACCTCTGAGGTAGTTTTACACAAGCATGTTCTCTGCTCTCCTGTCAGAGCTCACACTCAGGGCATACTTCCCACTGTGCATTTGGCATCTTGAAGTGGCTGGCCCTGCTTATGATCTGGGGGACGCTCCAGTAACAGCCGTATCTCTGTCACTGAGTGACTAAAGAGGCTGCAAAGCCACCTATAAGAGTGGTTTTAAAAGTTTTGAAGATGGTGAAAAAACCCTGAAAAGTACCTGAAGTAAAGCATAATTATAACGATGCCACAGAAAAAAACCGGATTGTTTGGGGTCCTGCCTGTCCCCTCATTTAACAAAAAAATTTCTCAATTGGTTGCCAGCCACTGCTGAATAGCCCAAGAAACTGTGGTTTTGAGCTATTTGCTATTTCTAGAAACTTCAAAAGTTAATTCCAAAGTAACAGGGTGGAGACCAAAAAAGGAAGAACACGATTTTATGGCGCTTCTAGCAGGGGTAAAATATTTGCCTCAGGCTCGGGGCAGTGAGCTCTGTGAGAATGGCTGGCGGGAGGCATCCAGCTCCCTGGCCAGGGGAGGACATGATCATTGCAGGTGGTGCTGACACACACAGTTCCTTTCTCATGCCAGCTGCTTCTCCTCTCTCCTCTCATTTCAGCCGACAAGTATTTTTTGAGCTCCTGGTAGACATGCAAATGCCAGGTTAGGTACTGACCTTTCCTATTGAGCTCATTTTTGTCGTCAGCCAGGCTTCTGAGTGAACTTCAGCCTTCATTCAGTGGCCTTCACTCCCAAGTAACAGCTCATTTTGTCTTTTTTTTTTTTTTTAAGTTTTTTTTTTTTTTTTATTTGACAGAGAGAAATCACAAATAAGCAGAGAGGCAGGCAGAGAGAGAGGAGGAAGCAGGCTCCCTGCTGAGCAGAAAGCCCGATGTGGGGCTCGAACCCAGGACCTGGGATCATGACCTGAGCTGAAGGCAGCGGCCCAACCCATTGAGCCACCCAGGCGCCCCCCCTCATTTTGTCTTTTGAATCTTCTTTTTACTTTAGAAAACATTCCTTTTGCTCATTTGTTGTTGTTTTAAGATTTTATTTATTTATTTGAGCGAGGGAGCGCACAAGAGCAGGAGGGAGAGGGAGAGAGAACCAACCCAGGGCTTGATCCCACCACCACAAGATCATGATCTGAGCCAAACCCGAGTCGGAGGCTTAACTGACTAAGCCACCCAGGCGCCCCTTCTTTTGTTCATTTGTTAAAACTTAGGATCCTGATGTTGACTTACGGGTTGAAAAAGCAGCATCTCTGAGGCAGGTTGGAGTCCTCCTGCGTTCTGGACTCCAAGGAGCAGGGACGCAGCCCTAGCAGTAATCCAACATGGATTTCTATTGGATTGGGGGTTCTTATGTAGCATTTTCTCACGGCGTGACTACCCCCTGATGACACCTTAGAAAGATAAACATATACTCCCTTACACCAGGTGAGGGTTAGCCTAGAAAAACTTTGGGATATAGAAAATCCATCATGGGAGTAAATCAGATGCCTGGGTCCTGGTCATAAAGCCACTACTAACTAGTGCGTGACCTCTCTTCTCTAGCCACCACCCAATCTGAGCCCAATCGATCTTTGCATACTTACTTATGGATATATGAAAATGACACCAGGCAATGACATGTTCTCTTTTCCCTGCAGAGTGAAGGCTGCCCAGACTGAGTTAGGACAGCAAATCCTGGCTGATTTTGAAGAAGCATTTCCTTCCCAGGGCACCAAGGTATTATTTTCCATCCAGTCTTAGAAGTTATCACCATTCTTGCCTAATTCACATTCTCTGCCGTGACTCTTCCTTTACCATTCCAAAAGTGCCTGCTGGCAGCCATAAGTCTGTCTGCTAGAGGTTTGGGGTGATGAGACCATCCTTGATTTTAAATATCCCAAAGCAATGTTGGTTCTTCATCTGTGGTCTTCCAGCATCAAAGAGCGAGGATTTATTTTGGTTTAATTTAATATGTGTCAAGCCTAGTATCTCATTTGCCCAGCAAATTCCTTTTTTCTCATGCCTGTGTTAAAAAAAATTTTTTTTTTTTTAAGCCGCAGTGTTTTTTTAGAATCGTTACATAACTTATTGGTTTCAGTTTGGTGAAGAGACAACTGGGAGGAGCATCCACAGGCTTATGTAACTCTCAGAGCGACACAGGAGACTCACTTTTAATGATCAGAAGCCTGTTCTTTGGGATTAATCCCTTTAACTCTCGCTGGTGGCATGGCTGTTTGTGTTGTGTCTGGAAGGCCCTGGTATTTTGCTTGTGGGCTATGGTTACACTTCTTCCATAACAAGCTTTGCCTCACTTGGCTGTCACTGTGCCTGGGTAACTGCTTTTAGCTGTATCTTTCAAATTGTAACAGATGTAATCTTAATGCTTTGCATGTGTTGGGGAGAGAAGAACCTTTAGAAGCTTTTTTTCTCTATTATTTGAGCTATTTCAAGAGAAAGAATTATTCAACACAGAAATGAACTAGAGCACACACAGGCAAGCAGCGTTCCTCACTGCACTTGGCGAGTGGAGGTGGGGGTATATGTTCATTTACTAAGCCAAGGGACATTTCCTGGACCTGCTTTATAATTCAATAACTGGAAATATCTTGATCATTTTTCTTTGTGCTCCATGAAAGAAACTTGGGAAGTAGGTGGGGGTAGCTGCCCCGGCTTTGTAGATTACTTCCTATAGGAAACCTGCTCTGGATTTTAATGTCTGTATAGGTTAATGGCTGCCTTCTAGTAATCAGTTATTTTATTTGTAAAACATGTTCCTCTCAGGACTTTATATTCTTTATTCATTTGCTACAACTGTGGGGAGTGGATGTTGGAAAGCCATTCTGTAAAAAGGGATTGCAGGACATTCACAAATTATAAACTGTTCTTAGCCCAGACTGCTCTTAGCCCAGAGTCTGCTTTACTATACTCTGGTATCTAGCCCAGTTTCTTGGAGCTTCAGAAAGATATGAATGAAACATAGCTTTATGTTTTAGAAGAAACTAGTCATGACCTACTTTATGTCTTTTTCTCAGATCCCACCAGGCAGATGAAGTTAAAATGGTTTTAACAACTTGCTTACTTTTTCTGTGGCTGGGTAACTTAATTTTTTTTTTTTTTTTTAAGTTTTCTATTCTCCTTTTCAGTGACTGGTCTTTTCTTAAAGGCCTTGTGTTGCTACTCCTATTTCACAAATAAAATTTGTGTAAGGTAAGAATTGTACAAGGTAACCTACTAAGCCCTTTTTAAATGAAGATATCTGAATCCATGAGCCCATAGGTTTCGGCTTCTGTGACTTCTCTATCAGATCAAACACTTTCATCCAGAAGCAAGAGGTGGGCAGTCAGAGCACTCAGCAGATGGCGTAACAACCATTCAGCACAGAGTGAGTCAGCATCCTAACAGTTTAGCTCTCAGGCAGCTTAGTAACACTTAACAAAACTCTTGAACTTCAGTCGAGACAGACACATTATTGGACAGAGTTTACCCAAAGAGTCATAAAGATTTGAAAGAACGTTAATCATCACCTAATTGAAGTCCCTTTTTTTTTTTTTTCATTTATTTTTCAGATGAGTTTCAGTAATTGCGCCAAAGCCTCACAGCTATCTAGTCAAGCCAAGAGTAGATTCCAGGTGTTCTTTTTGTTCTAGTCCACCCCGCCAACCATGTTCATTCAGTGAGTTACTATAAAGAAAAGTTGGCTAGATTGCATTGCCTTCAGTAATAATAAAGGCCTTCCCATCGTGATGTATCAATGTGGCCCCTCAGAAGGCAGTAGCCTTCTAATGCCTTTCAGATCAAGGGACCAGTATACTAATATTTTACTTCTGGCTACCTGCCTCGGTTGTTGACAGCCAAACAAGTCTGGCAGTTTGGAACCTGGTTTTAAATTTTAAATGCCACTGCACTGTTTGGCACAAATATGGCATTTTAAGAATAGGAATCGGAGTTTGGAATCAGGGGAAAGTGGCATGTGGGGAGTAAGAGTGGTGTCCTTCTGAGACGTGTGGCTCTTCACCAAGGCGATTTCAGTTTTTGTATTCAGAAAACAGAATTTCCTATGACCATTGCTGGCCCTGTTTCCACAGTGTCTCCTTGCTGATTCACAGAGTAGCTTTTATATTGGCTACTACATACTAGCTTAATCATTCTTTCATTGAGTAGCAAGTAACTAAAATATCCATCCACAGCAAAAGAGTAAGTGTCAGGGGAATGGAAGTGATAATAACTTCAAGAGAGGAACAAGAAGTAGCAGCTGTCAGAGGCCAGGAGATTGAAAGGTTGTTTCTGGCTCTTGAACTGCTGTGTTGTTTGTTTTCCCAGAGGCCAGGAGGACCCAGCAATGTCCTACGGGATGCATGTCTGGTTGCTAATATTTTGGATCCTAGAATCAAACAAGAAATCATCAAAAAGTTTATTAAACAGCATCTGTCAGAATATCTAGTACTTTTTCAAGAAAACCAAGATGTAAGTATTAACCAAATGAAATTGATGTTACATTTGAATTTTATTGAAAATTAAATACCCTCGAGTCTACTGATACATATTTTAATAGTATTACTACCTTAAAATGTTGATGTTGAACTGTGAATTTTAGGGGCTGACTGTACAGTTCAGTGGTTCTTAACCATTTTGAGGTCATTGACCCTTTGAAGAAGTTAATGGGAGCTACAGATCCTCTCCCCAGAAAAATGTACCTGTGCATAAAACTTTTCATACCGCTTCAGGAAATTTCCAGATCCCTGAAATCTAATCGTAGAGCCAAGTTAAGAACCTCTGGATCAAGTGAAAAAGTAGCCTAGATTCTTTAAAACTGTGAGAAATAGGGGTGCCTGGGTGAGTGTCAGGTGCTAGTTGAGTGTCAGACTCTTGATTTTGGCTCAGGTTCTGATCTCAGGGTTGTGAGATCAAGCCCTGCATTGGGTTCCACGCTGGGCATAGAGCCTGCTTGGGATTCTCAGTGTCCCGCTCTAAAAAATAAAGTAAAATAAAATTAAGCAAAATAAAACAAAACTGTGAGAAATAAAGAGATTGGTTGTGTTTTTCTTGGTTCTGTGTTTTTGTTTATTTCCTGAAACTGTCAACACTACTTCTAAGCACTGCGTGGATTTTGTTTCCTACCTTCCTAAGGTCGCCTGGCTGGACAAAATCGACAGACGCTATGCCTGGATAAAACGCCAGCTTGTGGACTATGAGGAGAAATTTGGCCGTATGTTTCCACATGAGTGGTACATGACCGAGAGGATTGCAGTAGAATTTTGCCATGTCACAAGGTAGATTCCAACTCTGCTGGTTTTACTGTTCATTGAAATTGGTTGGTTGAAATCAATCCCTTGGTGTCTGGGGGTTCCATCTTGTCTTGTGAATTGGGTAGCATTTCCACCTTTTTGTTGTTGTTATTGGAGAGTCATCATTGTAATGAGAATGTCTTCACCTGTGCTGGACTCTCTCCCTTTAGACAACCCTTTTTCTGTTGAAAGTCATATTTTATAAATCCAAAATCAACCCCTGAACTCCAGCTGCTGCTGTATTCCAACTTCTCCAACTTCAGAGTTCCAAACCTAGAGGAGAGGGCTTGTATGTGGAGTAAGAGTAAAACTTCTAGGAAAAAAGTAATAAAGGGTACATGAGAGTCCTGGGCTGGTAGTCTATAGTTAAAGCCCCCTCCCCTCTTCCCCCACTTAAGAGTAATATGTATAAAACACAGCAGCTTCATCTGCTCCTGTCTTTGCTCTAAAACTTTCCTGTAGCCTGACCCTTGCCTTGAACAGCCTGCCTTCTGGACTTAACCTACGCAAGGCTCATCCACCAGATTTTCCTCTGTTACTCATCACCCTACATTTTCTCCTGTGTCTCTATCATATATATCAGTGTACAGTGTATATCCATGCTTCTCTGACTTGCTCCTACATACATCGTTCCATAGGGACAGGGACACATACTTCAGTGACACTCAGGAAATATTTCCTGAACAAACTTCCTGCCCCTAATGCAGTGTTTTTATAGTCTGGATAGTTAATAATATCGGCATCTGAATGTTCTAAGCATCCTAAAGACCTTCTGTCATTCATCCTGTCTCTGCAGTTTCATGAACAAAGCCCAGGGCCAGGGAGTCCATTTATATTGAAGAGCTAAAACCCAAGAAGTTTAGATTGGTGTGTCCATGACAAAGCTAAAGCTAGAGTCAATTTTTTTTAATTCTTTACTTGCTACTTGACCACAGCAGTGGTAGTAACTGGGTTTTATTAGTTATCTATGCCTTTCTTTTTTTTTTTTTTAAGATTTTATTTTTAAATTTATCAATGAGAGAGAGAGCATAAACAGGGGGAGGGGCAGAGGGAGAGTCAGACAGGCAGACTCCCCGCTGAGCAGGAAGCCTGACATGGGGCTTGATCCCAAGACCCTGAGATCATGACCTAAGACAAAGTCAAATGCTTAACTGACTGAGCCACCCAGGTGCCCCAGTTATCTATGCCCTTCTCACAGTGCACAGTTACATTAACTCCAGGCTAATTTTTTTTTTTTTAAAGCCCCATGTGTGAGTATAACTCAGCCACCTTAGAACAATTCATGGTAGGTATTTTTCTTAAAATCAGAGAATATAATAAAGTTGTATGCTTTAAACACCTGGGGGGCAGATTTCTTAAGGGTTATTGGCTATTGGCTTTATTATTTTTTTTTTATTTTTTTTTATTTGTTTATTTGACAGAGAGCTAGAGAGAGAGCATAAGTAAGCAGAGTGGCAGGGAGAGGGGGAGAGAGAGAAGCGGGCTCTCTGTTGAGCAGGGAGCCCGATGCGGGGCTCGATCCCAGGACCCTGGAATCATGACCCGAGCTGAAGGCAGCCGCTCAACCAACTGAGCCACCCGGGTGCCCCTATTATTTTCTTTTATTTATTATTATTATTATTTTTTAAAGATTTTATTTATTTATTTGACAGAGAGAGAGATCACAAGCAGGCAGGGAGGCAGAGAGAGGAGGAAGCAGGCTCTCTGCAGAGCAGAGAGCTCGATGCGGGGCTCGATCCTAGGACGCTGGGATCATGACCTGAGCCGAAGGCAGAGGCTTTAACCCACTGAACCACCCAGGCGCCCCTATTATTTTCTTTTAATAGGCATTTTGTTTTAGAGTAATTTTAGGATCACAGCAAAATTGAGAGGGAGATACAAAGGTTTCCTATATACTCTTGCCCCCACACGTGCATAGCCCCCCTCTATCAACATCCCCCACCAAAATATACATTTGTCAAAATTGATAAACCTGCAGGGACAGACCATTATCACCCAGAGCCCACAGTGTGCATTCGAGTTCACTCCTGATGTACATTCTGTGTGGCTGTTGTTTTCAGAAGCATATTTGCTACGATAGGTTTAGATAACCTTTAAATGTTGATTCAAGGACAATTGTGGTTGTTGCTTTCTAAGTCCCGATTAGCAAAGAAAGCACATTCCTTGAGAAATTGATAACTAATTCTCTTGAGGCTACAGTTCAGTGACTTGCACACTAATTCTGCAAAGAAAGCAGTCTGCAGGAGGCAGGGAGTCAGCCACAAATCTGCCATCGAAGTGGCAGCTAATGGCCATGTTGCTCCTGTTGCTGCCAAGCTTTCATTGTTGGAATTTTGGCTAAAATCCTATAGATACATAATTTTCAAAGACTTGCAGAGGCTCTTTGTTTGGTTTTGCCATTTCTTTGTATGGGAAGATAACCATGGCTCAGTACTGTGGCTCAGTACTTCCTAAGAGTTCCCAGGTCACTGCTCCCCCACAGCCCCCACTCTGAAGCAGAACACTGGAGTGGCACGCAAGCTTCGCAGGCAGGACCCGCCTGAGCACGTGCACGTCACTTCTCATGTGGGGACTGTAGCCTCGCACTTGTAGTTCTGGGGTTCCTGCTCTCTGGGTGAAGAGATGGTGATTGAGCTCTTTGGAAGGGGGGGCTTTGTAATCCAGTAAGGAATGACTTGTGACATCATATAAAATATATACATGTCAAATTATGCATATATAAATACGTCATACATCAAATATATGCATGTAAAATTCTGAGTAAGTGCTTTATATTTACATTATTAACAAATTACAGAAAGGTTGAAAGATCTAAAAATAGTAGTGACCATATAAACAAATCGATCTCCTTAATCCTTGATTTCTTTTGACTAGTGGGCCATTTCACCTTCAAATTCTTATTTAGAGTATGTATTTCTATTCTCCAAACATTCAGCTTGGTAACAGACCTCAGGATTTAAAATGGCCACATTTTGGGGGGGGCGGATATAAGCTAAAATCATTTTTTGGGGGGGAATATAAGCTAAAACCATTTATCCTATCTTGAACAGTTTTTGGGTTTTTTTTTAAACATCATTCTTATCTCTTTATTTTGAAGGACAGAACTTGCCAAGATTATGCGCTCCAGAGCTAAGGAAATTGAAGTGAAATTGCTTCTGTTTGCTATTCAGAGAACGACTAACTTTGAGGGGTTTCTCGCCAAACGCTTCTCCGGGTGCACCCTGACAGATGGAACTCTGGTAGGACCTTCCCGAGGGAAGCTGGAACAGGAAATCAGGGGGTCAGGGGGTGGAGCTTCCCTTCAGTCTTTACCAGTTTGGTGGTTCCTTCCAGTGGCTCAACTGCTCAGTCCCTCATTCCGGGGATTTCACTAAATTATGCAAATGGGGACACAGAGTATTGCACATTTTTAGAACGTCCTGTCATCATTTTATTTAAGTAGTGGCCACATGTAGCCTCACTTATTTAGTCACAAATACCGTATTACTTTATCAGCTGTTGATTTGTATCACGTGGAGGGTATGTTTTACCTTAGAATTTGTTTTCTTAATGTCTTTGGGCAGCAGACCAGGTCATTGTGTCTCTGTAAACCTGAAAGCCAAGTATACAAATTTGCATGTCAGAGAAACACTAAAAGATTAAAACAGAAAGGTACATAGGTCTGAGGACTGGGCTCCTTTGTTGGAAAGATGGAGTGTGTGTTGTTAGTTAATATCATTTAATGTCTATGTAAGCAAAGACCAGGTTCAAAGCATCTCTCTAAAAACTTCTTTTTGGAAACCCAGCCTCCTTGCTAACACATCAATATGCTTTCTTCAGATTTCCTATCCACGAGGAAACCAAATTTTTATGTTTTATAGTAAATTCTGTTTGCATCATTACACACGGGCGTGCACACACACGGACTTTGAGCTCCTCTAATGCAGGAATCATGGTTGATTCATCTCTGTTCCCAAGTCATGCAAAAAATACACAGACCTTGTGCAGGCCAGCAGATATGAGGAGAGAAGGAAAACAGGAGCTAAGGAGGAAGAAATCCAAGTCAAGAGAGTCAGACCTCTTAAGTTCCTTTAAAAGTGGTAATGGAGAAGTGATATGATTTGATAGGAAAATCCTTGGACCAACACATCAAGAGACACTTGTGATCCAATCTAGACCCTGCTATAATTCAGTGAACTGCCTTCTAGAAGAAACTAGCCTTGAATAACAGAGTACTAAGGGAGATAAACAAGACATCAAACCCAGAAGCCATAACAAAAAGTAGCTGAAAGATTTCACAAAATATAAAAAGAATGAAAGAGACCATTAATGTAATTAAGGGATAACAAACTAGGAAACAATAGTTTAAGCTCTAAGACCAAGAATTTATATCCAAAGTAAAAAATTCTTTAAAATCAATAAGAAAAAGGCAAGTAACCAACTAGAAAAATGAGTACAGAGTCTAGCAGGAAATTCACTGAAGAAATACAGTTGGCCAGTAAACATGAAGAAAATAGAACAGGATACTCATTTTCTTATATCAGGTTCGCAAAAAACTTACAAGACTAACAATACAGACTTAGTGCTAGGAGACAAACTGGTGCAGTCTTTAGCAACTTGTCTTTATGTATCAAAAATTAACATGTGGATGGAACTAGAGGGTATCATGCTTAGCGAAATAAGTCAATCGGAGAAAGACAACTATCATATGATCTCCCTGATATGAGGGAGAGGAGATGCAACATGGGGGGTTGAGGGGGTAGGAGAAGAGTAAATGAAACAAGATGGGATTGGGAGGGAGACAAACCATAAGTGACTCTTAATCTCACAAAACAAACTGAGGGTTGATGGGGGGAGGGGGTTGGGAGAGGGGGTGGGGTTATGGATATTGGGGAGGGTATGTGCTATGGTGAGTGTTGTGAAGTGTGTAAACCTGGCGATTCGCAGACCTGTACCCCTGGGGATAAAAATATATGTTTATAAAGCTGTAAAAAAAAAAAAAAAAAAAATTAACATGTGCATGCCCTTTGAGGCAACAGTTTTACATCTAGGTCTGCAGAAAAATCCATACATGGAGAGGATGATGTACTAAGAAAGAGGGGGAACTGCAGCCTTCAAAGCAAAAAAAAAAAAAAAAAAAAAAAAAAAGGTTTCTATAATGTTTATCACTGAAGAATAGTTAAATAAAATATGGTATATCCGTACTGTGGAATAGTGGTAGAATGTGGGATCTATCTAGATGTACTATCATAAAAAAGAAATCTCTCAGGGCACCTGGGTGGCTCAATCAGTTAATCATCTGCCTTTGGCTCAGGTTGTGATCCTGGGGTCCTGGGATCGAGCCCCACGTCAGGCTCCTTGCTCAGCAGGGAGCTTGCTTCTCCCTCTGCCTCTTCCCCTGCCTCTCCCCCTGCCTGTGTTCACATACTCTCTGACACATAAATAAAAATAAATAATAAAATAAATAAATAAATAATAAATTAAAATTAAAAATAAAATCTTAAAAAAAAGGAACCTCTCAGATACATTGTCAAATGGAAAATGGAAGCTGCAGCTAGTATATATGGTGTAATTCCACATGTAAAAACCAAAAAGCATCTTTATGAATGTAAACGTGTAAGAAAAATATATAGAAATGATAACAATGGATGTTCGGGGGAAGGAAGTTGGAGTGAGAGTACGTGGAGAAGCAGAGAATTATTTTTTTCATTTTATTCTGGTATTTTGTTTGAAATTTTTTTACACACATGCATTTCCATCGCTTTTTAAAAATACTTTTTGTTTTTACATGCTTTAATTAAGTCATTTTTCAGGTTTTTTTAAATGAGGGAGATGAGCCAAAACAGGGACTCCCAAACTGTTTAACAAATTCTAATGTGGAATCCACATGGAATAACAGCTGACATTTTTGAACATCCTCTGTGTGTTCCACACTGTGCTAGGTACGTTTGTCTGTGGTCAGTCGCTGGGCTTCATCAGCTGTAGGAGGGAAGTGCTATATTCATTTCAGATTTACCAGTGGTCACACAACCACTGTAAGTGCAGAAAAACAGTTACTTTGGTTGAAGCAGGGAAGTCAGAACAGAGATTGGGCCTGGAGTCCTGTTCGCTTGTTCACCCTTCACCTCTACTACCTTCCTGAGCCCCCACGCTCTTAGTCCTAAAATCCTGGGACGTCAGTGGCATCCCCTCTTTGCCTTCTTGTAAGACCTGCCTCAGAGTAGGTGTATTGGGAGCTGGTCCCTCAGGACACTGGGCTGAAGAGTGGTGGCAGTGGCACTCAGTTTTAAAGTAAGACCAGAAGACCCTACCTATTTAGGGCCAGTCATGACAGTATTGAAATAAAATACAAGGAACCACAGAGCATTCTTTCTATACCGAAAAATAAAAATACATATGTATACTCCTCTGCTTGTTACTGCATGTTCAAAATTGGTTTCTTTTTAGTAACAAGGGAAGAAAATAGGCCATGAAACAAATGAAAATGCCCCTAAATAAGATGTAAGTCACAAAAGGAAATAATAGGTAGTGGAAATGCGATTGGAAGAAGAAATGTGTCTCTCTCCTGAGAAGTATTCGGTTGACTTCAGCAGTGCCTGATAACCTCATGTTGGCCCTCCCCTCTGTGCTACTTGCACCGTGTTTCTGGCCTGGTTTCATACAGAGACTCATGCAGCTCTGGGCTCAGCCCTACAGCTGAAGCACTGAGCATAGACCCCCACCAGGCAGCGCCCCACTGTGTGCCCATGGCTTCTGCTGGACAGAGTCAGGGGAGCCTAAGGACAGGTTCTCTGAGCCAGTATTCCAGCAACCCATATGGGAGATAGATCCCGATGCAGGCTGCTTGAGTAACACTAGGCCAAACACCTGTTTTGAACCCTTTGTCTCCTTTGGCTGCGCCTTACTCACTGCTGATTTTGCTTTTACATTTAGGGAGCTGTAGGATTGCAGGGGAACAAATGGCCCTGTTCTATCTGATGACCAGGATAGCCCGTAAACCTGGAGCTGTCCCAGGACACATCACATCTCATTTGTGCTAGGAGATGCCCCACGGGCCCAAAGAGGTAAAGTAATGTGGCTCAGGAAGGCTCCCTCTGGACAAGGCGAGCCTGTTAAATGGGATAACAGATACAGACTATGAGAAACGGGAAGAAGCTGTTTTGAAGACAACACTTTTTGTTTTGTTTTGTTTTGTTTTTTAGAAAATAACTTTGAATGTCAGTGTGGCAGCTGGCCCACAGTCAGTACCTTTTGTCTGAGGGAGGAGAGGGCTCGGAGGGGCTTGTTTCTTGGGGCCGTGTGGCCTCTCTGTACTTAGGCTTACTCTGCAGGGCCAGGCTTCTGGACTGAGCCTTCCGTCTCCTGGCAGGTGCTATGCTCCAGAGGGTCTGGTCATGGTCAGCTGGGAACACTTAAACCTTTTGGCTTTTCTTTTTTATCAATTTACCATTTTTCGCCTTCTGTTTTGGAAATTTTCTGGCAGAATTGATTTATAAATTTCTTCAATTGTTCACTTGTTGCTTCCTCTCCTATCAAGGTTTGTGGAGAGTTCCAGATTACAAATCCTTGGCCAGGGAATCCTGCTAAGCCATAAACTCTTTATTCTTCCCCCTGGTGGTCAGCTATCTTTTCCACAGACTTCTCCAAATCATTCAACTTATTTTTTTTTTTTAAGATTTTATTTATTTATTTGACAGAGAAAGATCACAGGTAGGCAGAGAGGCAGGAAGAGAGAGAGGGGGAAGCAGGCTCCCTGCTGAGCAGAGAGCCCAGATGTGGGCCTCAATTCCAGGACCCTGAGATCATGACCTGAGCTGAAGGCAGAGGCTTAACCCACTGAGCCACCCAGGTGCCCCTAATCATTCAACTTCTTTAGGTCAGACTCTTTGCCCAGACCACTCTTTGTCCTAGTTATCATGGCCCAGCAACCATTTTGCATTCCAAGTCCTGGCATTGGCTGGTCCATAACATCTCTAAGGGTTTTCCCTTGAAGGTCAGTTTCTAGAAAGGCAGCAGAACTCCCACGGCCTCCTCACTGGGGCAAGCCAGGTCGTAGAGAATCAGTTCACTGCAGCCTGCCTTGGGAATATGAAAATGCCATGCTCCTCACTGTAGGTAATGTTCATTCTGAGCCTGGCTTACCACTGCCATGTTGTGGGCCAGGTGGGGCCACACCTTCATCTGCAGCCTGTAGGCCTCAGGACCAGGGCCGCTGGTGGATTAGTCATAGCCAGTGACCATGCTATACCAACAGTGCTGGGAAGAGGTGGCCTGGGCCAGGCTGGGGGTCTGAGTGGCCTGACTCCACAGTCTAGCTGCTCGGCACCCCACCTGATGACTTGCTGCTCCTTGTCTCCTTACCTCCTTGCTGTGCTGCCTTGGTTTTTGGGAAATTGCTTGTGGTTACCATTTTATTTCAGGGCATCAGAATAAACTACAAAATGAACCAAGGTGTATCTTGATACCCTGTAGCATATGCCAAATTTCATAGAGGGCTGTGAATTCCTTGCAAAGTTATGGAACAGATAAGTCAGTCAAGGAGTCATGTTGACCAAAGACCCTCCCAGCCCCACCCACCCCCTTCTCACTGTATTATTTAGTTCCTTTTAAGTCCTTTGCTGACTAATTAACAATTAGGGTGAGCTGAAGAGACGATGAACTCACCCAGAAGGACGTGCCACAGTCCAGCTCCTCCTAACTAACTGATCAGTGTGATGCGTCATCTTTGGCTCTTTTTTGACAGATGCAACTTTGACATCTGAGAGATGGAAACTGAAAGAACCTTAAGGACAGGGCTCATCTTGTTTTATGGTACTAGCCCTAACAAGTTTATAGTACCCTAGCTATAATTTATTGGAAGAAGTGAGCTGCCATTGCTTTCTGCTAATTGCCTAAACTCCTGGCCCTTAAGAGGGATTCAAAATACCCTGTAAATTAAAATGCCTTGAAATTAAAAGCAAATGTCTCAATGTGATTTAACTACACCTACATGTATTCTTAGTAACTCAATGATGAGATTCAAGGTAAACATATTCAACCTCTAGGCAAGCAGAATAGTTTGGGTTGAGTCTTTGTAACAAGCTCACCAAATTTGGAAGTTTTTTTTTTTTTTTTTTTTAATGAAATTTAAAATGTTCTCATTTCGTGCAGCTGGATTTCCTCTCCTCTTGGCCATTGTGTAAATTGCCTTTCTAAATAGAATCATCCTTTGGCTTATAGGGGTCATTTTACTATACATTTATATTTGTCTGATTTTTAAAATTAGATTATAAATTTACAATCTATAGGTATGATTTTCAGCCATGCAGTTTGAGCATATGAGTGTTTGCAGAAAGCTCACTATGTAAGAAAGCCCACCCAGAGTGGCTGTACCTCAGCCTTCCAGCAACTTAACACCTGAATCAGGGAGACCGTGCAAATGGGGGAGGGGCGGGGTCTCAGCACTTCCGCCACAGTAAGAGGACATCCGTCCTGAACAAGGAAATAGCTCTCCTTTGATGTTTCAAAACATTTTATGGGCCCAGCATGCTTCCGCTGCACCACTCTGCTTCAAAACATTTTATAAATGGTTTATTTGATGGTGAAGGAATGTATTCCTTCATTTGAATAACATCGTAAGAGATTAACTTCTGATAATTTATTTCTGGAAAGAGAGTAATATGAGGTCAAGATAGAAAAGGTAGAAATTATAGCAAGAATGGAGACAAGAGAAAACATTCAGAGAGGAGGACTTTGGATTTTTGGACTTTGTGCTCATTTTCTAAAATTGAAATCGCACTTTTTAAAAAGATTTATTTATTTATGTTAGAGAGCGAGTGAGCAGGGGAATGGGGAGGGCCAGAGGGAGTGGGAGATAGGATCTCAAGCAGCCTCCTCACTGTGCGTGGAGCCCAATGTGGGCCTCAGTCTCAACCCTGAGATCATGACCTGAACCAAAATCAAGAGTCAGATGCTGAACCGACTGAGCCACCCAGGCACCTCTAAAATTGCACTTTTAAAATTCTAAGCCTGGGTGGTTTAGTCACTTAAGCATCTGACTCTTGATTTCAGCTCTGGTCTTGATCTCAGTCAGTGTCATGAGTTCAAGCCCCACACTGGGGCTGGAGCCTGCTTAAAGAAAATACATTTTTTAAATTGAAATATAATTTATATAACAAAATTTCACGTAACACTCATATTTATAAGTGTACAGTTCGGGGTGCCTCCTTGGCTCAAGTCTCTTGATTTTGACTCAGGTTATGGTCTCAGGGTCATGAGACTGAGCCCCACATCCACGGCACGGAGCCTGCTTGAGAATTCCTCTCTCCCTCTCCCTCTGCCCCTCTGCCACCCCCAAAAATAAAGTATATAGTTCAGTTGTTTTTAGTATATGTACAAGGTTATGCCACATCCCGACTATCCAATTCCAGGGCACTTTCATTGTCCCCCAAAAAACCCCTCCCCACCATAGCACCCACTTAAAGTTTCCTCCTTCCCCCAGCCCCAGCCAACCACTAATCTACTTCCTGTCTTTATGGATTTGCCTCTTGTAGACGTTTCATATAAATGGAACCCTGTACTGTGTGGCCCTCTGTGCCTGGTTTTCTTCACTTAGCATAGTGATGTGTCATGTATCAGTACTTCAGTCCTTTTTATGGCTGACCCATATTCCCTCCTTTGGTTTTGCATTTTGTTTAGCCATTTATCCCTTAATAGACATTTGAGTTGTTTCCACTTTTTGGCTGTTTATAATGCTATAAGCATTCATGTACAAGTTTTTGTGTAAGTATCTGCTTTCAGTTCTGGGAGTATACCCAGGAGTGGGATTGCTGAATTGCTGTGTTACATGGTAACTCTGTGTTTGACCTTCTGAGGAACCGCCATTGTTTTCCATAGAAGCTGTACCATTTTACATTCTCATCACCAGTATAGGAAGGTTTTGATTTTTTCCACACCTTTGTCAGTATTTATTATTTTTGGGGTTTTTAAAATTATTATTACAGCCATCTTCATGGGTATAAGGTAGTTTCTCGTGGTAGGTTGTTTTTTTTTTGTTTGTTTGTTTGTTTCCCAAGATTTATTTACTTTGATTTTAGAGAGCAGGGGGGAGGGGCAGAAGGAGAAGGAGAACGCGAATCTCAAGCAGGCTGGGGCTTAATCTCACGACCCCAAGATCATGTCCTGAGTCAAAATCAAGAGTTGGATGCTTAACCAACTGAGCCACCCAGACACCCCTCTTGTGGTGGTTTTGATGTGCATTTTCCTAATGACTAATAACATTGGACATCTTTTTTAGGTGCTTTTTGGCCATCTTCTTGGAGAAATGTCTGTTCGGGTCCTTTTCCCATTATTTAATTAGGTTATTTGTCTTTTTTTTTTCCCTAAGTAATGCAGGGCCTGAACTCAGGACCCTGAGGTTAGGACCTGAGGTGAGTTCAAAGGTCAGATGCTTAACCGACTGAGCCACCCAGTCGTCCCTAGGTTGTTGGTCTCTTTTACTGTTGAGTTGTGGGTATGTTTTTAAAAAATATTTTCTAGATATATTCTATCATTTATCAGGTACATGATTTGTAAATATTTTCTACCATTCTGTGGATTGTCTTTTCACTTTTTTGATAATGTCCTTTGATACACAAAAGTTTTCCATTTTGATGAAATTCTACTTTTCTATTTTTTTTTCTTTTGTTATTTGAGTTTTGGTATCATCCCTAAGTTCACAAGCATTTACCTATGCTTTATTCTAAGAATTTTATAGTTTTTGGCTCTTAGATCTGTGATCCATATTGAGTTTATTTTTATTTATGATGTGTGAATACAGTTAGCTTTTCTTCATATGTCCTATCTTAAGGGGTTTCTCAGTCATTATATTTCAATATAGAGATGGGCCAGAATTTCCCTGTCCTTTTCTTGTTGGACCCTTAAGTACTTGTTATTTTTTCACTATTCTAAACAAAGCCACAATGAACACATTTTTCTTCACATTAGAGATTATTTTCTTACGATACAAGTTGGATGACAGGGCCAAAAGTTATGAGTTTTTTTCAAATTTAAGATAGCCTCTGTTTTAAACTATTTTCTCTATTCTTGTCGCTTATCAGTGCACTTGCTTAGTCTCCCAGCACTGAGTCGTGGTGTTAGTGATGGTTTGTAGATTCAGAAGAAATAGTTACTCTTTGTTTTCATGCAATTCGTGGTGCTAACATACAGATGCCTAATGTAAAGGGGTAACTGCCAGATTTTTTTAAAAAGGCAAAGCAATCTGAAACTTTTTTTAGAGTAACATATGCTTCCTTTAGGTATAGGCTCAAGAGAATTGAAACTTTTCTTATGTTCATACAAACACTTGTACATGAATGTTCATGGCAGCACTATTGACAATAGCCAAAAAGTAGAAACAACCCAAAAGTCTTTTAATAGACAAATGGAAATACTGACACATAACACAGGATGATCCTCAGAAACACTATACAGATTGAAAGAAGCCAGACACAAAAGGCCACATTTTGTACGAAATGTCCAGAATAGGCAATAGAGACATTAAGCGGGTCAGGAGTTGCCACGGATTCAGGGAAGGGGAGGAGTGGAAATGATAGCTAATGGATATGGGGCTTCCTTTGGAGTAAAAAAAAGTTCTGGGATTGGATGGTGGTGATGTTCGCACAATCTTGTGAACATACTGAAAATCACTCAATTATAAGTCACCTAACATGGTGAATTTGATGTTAATTATATTAAAATACAATTTTAAAATATTAAGGGTTTTAGGAAATACCGAGTTTAGTTATAAATCATCCTCACTCTTCAGATAATTTGCCTACCAGAAAAAGGAGAGTGAGAAATATATGCTTATTAAAGCTCAAACAGAATAAAATATTTTTTTTAAAGATTTTTAAATTTATTTGACGGAAAGAGAGGTCCCAAGTAGGCAGAGAGGCAGGCAGAGAGAGAAGAGAAGCAGGCTCCCTGCTGAGCAGAGAGCCTGATGTGGGCCTCGATCCCAGGACCCTGAGACCATGACCTGAGCCGAAGGCAGAGGCTTAATCCATTGAGGCACCCAGGCGCCCCAGAGTAAAACATTTTAAAAGAACAATCTCTTCCTTCTTAATTACTCTAAATCCCTCTCCCCAGAGATGTCCACCGTGTAATAGTTTGGGGTATATTTTTTGAGACTGTGCTCCAAGCATGCGCACACGCGCGCGCGCACACACACACACACACACACACACACACGGGTTTTTATTGAGTGTTTCTCATCCAATCAGGGTTTATTCACACATTTAAAAAGGAGTTTTTTAAGCTCTCAGTTTCTGCAGAGCCTTGGGAAAGGATGAAAAATTGAATCAGACAGGTGCCTACGGTCTAATAGAGAAAGAAGCCTATACATGAGTATCACAATATGAGATAGGAGTGTGGTGGTACCAAGAGAGGTCCCAGTAATATTAAACCAGGTGCATGGGGCCCTGTGTTTACAGTCATTAGCAGTTGAAGCCTGCAGGCCATCTCTTTCAGGACAAATCAGGAGTTGGGCTGGAATAAAGTATATATGGAATGAGAAATGCAGAAATTGTGGAATTTTCATCTTCTAACTGAAAGCTTTCTCCTCCTGGGAAAGGAAACAGTTTAGTCTTAAATTTCAGAGTTCCTTCTCTGATGATTTGAAATGTCCAGCGAGGGCCCCAGAAAAGGCTTTGTGCAGGCGGACCCAGATGCAGATACACTACTGACTAAGGCCAGGTTCTCTTCCTAACAGTCAGACAGCTTGGCCGTCCTGGGGACCTTATTGTTCTGGAGGTGTTGGGATCCCATGTGGTTTAATTAGTAGGACTTAACTTGCTATATGAAGAATTTTTCTTTCCTGTATGGACTTGAAACCAACTGTCATCACAGCAAAAAGAAGGAATTCCTTTGAAATTGGAAAGTCGTTCGTTTCTTGGCAATTTTTTTGTTTGATTTAGCAGCCCCAGAGCTCATGGAATATGTCATTCGAGTTATTTAAAATCTAAACCCAAACTTGTAATTCTTTATGGCTTACGACAGCTTCAGAGCAGAAATGAGAAGTGTGGTCTGCTTGGCTCTGACAACAGGGCTCTTGCACAGAAGGCTGAGTGGTGCTCGCAGTTGCTTGCTGGGAAGACTTACTCTTTCATCACGGCAAATTAATCTGAGCAGTAACATCGCCCTCCAACCAGCAGGAGTCTGTGTCCTCCCATCAGCTTTTCCTAATGTGTTATTTACTGATAGGCCAGTGGTACAGGCAGAACTTGGAGAGCCTCATTGGAGTCTAGGGAAGAAGGCAGAAGCTCAGGGAGCCTGTGCCTTTGTAATTTGATGGACCCATTGTTTCCAATTCCCAGAGGTATCCCAGAGAGGCACGATAGCAGGGACAGGGTCTTAACTTGTGATTAAAAGGAGTTCTTTTTTACAGAAATTCTTAGCCCTGTGCTCCCACTTTTTTCTCACCTGAGAGTCGCTCCACTGAGAGGGGCACCGCCACAGTTCTGCTAACCCTTAAGTTCTAACAAGAGCTCCCACCTACTGAGCTTTCCCTACACGCCGGATGTTGCGTTGAGCTGTTCTATGTACATATCTCTTGCTTCACACACAAGGTCTCATTTGATCCTCACGCAGCTCTGCGTGGTGGGCATTCGGGAAGAGCTGAGGCTTGGAGAAGTAAAGCCATGTATGCAAGTGAGAGAGCCTGGACTCAAACCCAGGTTTGTCGCTTGTTAATGGTGACACCACCCTCACCATGGCCCACAGAAGGCTCTGCTTTCAGGCTCCTGCCGGCTCTCTGACCTCACGCCCCCGTTGTCCTCTCTGTCCCTCAGCCTTACCAGGCTCATCCCAGCCTTTGCCTTGGGTCGCCTGCTGAGACTGCTCTTCCCAGATCGTCGCCTGACTAGCTCCTCCTCCTTCTGGTCTCTGCTCACACACCACCTCCTTGAAGAGGCCTTGTCTGATCACCCTGTTTAAAGAAGCATTTAGAGATACTGTTTTCAAAGATACATTGCTTTCTAAAAAAAAAAGTCTAATTTTTAAAAAAGATTTTATTTATTTATTTGACAGAGAGAGCAGAAGCAGGGGGAATGGTAGGCAGAGGGAGAGGGAGAAGCAGGCACCCTGTGAAGCAGGGAGCCTGTGGCAGGGCTTGATCCCAGGACCCTGAGATCATGATCAGAGCCAAAGGCAGACGCTTAACCTACTGAGCCACCCAGGTGCCCCAAAAATAGCCTAATTGTAAAAATAAACTATTTTGCTTTAAGTTTATAGGGATTTTTTTTTCCATATGGAGCAAAACAAGCCAAAGTTTGGAGTGTATAAATTTTAAATGCTTGCTTGGTTGTTAGACCATATAGTTTCTCAGCAGGATACCATAAAAATCACTGTCCTGCTAATGGCTACCTTGACCTAATGCGTTGATCACAAGGCTTTCTTCATACACTGAGTCTTTATCTGGCAACATAACAGCATCCAAGTATTTGGGCCAAAAATTAAGTAGTTTATATGAATGTGAGCTCAACGACATGTTTTAAAAGAGTGGGCAGAATCGGGTCCTGAGAACTAATCTTTCACAAGGAGATTTTGTTGTGCTTGTTGTAATGAAACTTACTTGGGAAGAGACTTCGTCTGTAATCTAGAACACATAAGATAAGCTTTATAGTTTGTTCTTGAATTCCAACCCATCCAGCATTGTGATTCGTTCATATTTAGGGAGCATGTACGAAATGCCAGGCACCCAGATAGAGGAGGGGAAACAAGACAGACATGATTCTCTGCCATCATGAAATCTAGTGGGGACAAGACAAATAAATGGACAGTGGTGACCTTCTGATAAATACCTGGGCAGATGGGACATACTGGGTGGGATGAAAACATGGAGCAGGACATCTGTCCCAAACTTAAGAGACAGGGAAGACTTCCCAGAAGAAGGGACTTCTAATCTGAGGGCTGAAGGATGAATGAGAGTTTTAGCCAGATTGGGATTGGGGTGGGGTGGGCAGTAGGTTTCAGGAAGGTGGGAAATAGTACGAAGACTGGGAGATAAGAGATGTGGTCCGTGGGGGCACCTGGGTGGCTCAGTGGGTTGGGCCTCTGCCTTCAGCTCAGGTCATGATCTCAGGGTTCTGGGATCGAGCCCCGCATCGGGCTCTCTGCTCAGCGGGAAGCCTGCTTCTCCCTCTCTCTCTCTTCCTGCCTTTCTGCCTACTTGTGATCTCTCTCTGTCAAATAAATAAAAACTTTAAAAAAAAAAAAAAAAAAAAAAGAGATGTGGTCCGTGTTGTCTCAGTTCTTGCTCATTAGATCAGATGCAGTTGGAGAGCCTCAGAAAAAGCAGATCAATGGGGAAAGGCATTGAGAATATGCTCAGAAATTACCTGTCTCTTTCTCATATCTGCTTAACAGAAAAAACTCGAATCTCCACCCCCATCCACCAATCCCTTCCTGGAAGATGAGCCAACACCAGAAATGGAGGAACTGGTGATGGAGAAAGGAGATTTAGATCAGGTAAGCCCAGTTTGCCTTTTCCCTGTGCCTCCTACCTCGTGTTGCTTTTGAAAATGGGTCCGCCCGCCTCTCCGAGTGGCCCTTTGGCCACTGACTGCATTCAGAGGATTACAACTTTGGTGGTCTTTATAGAAAGCCCTTATCTGAAGGTGCCTTTTGAAAACCGAGCCTTTCCTGCCTGCCTCATTCATCATCTCCTACGCCTGCCAGCCTCACTCTCAGTTAGGTTCTCATCGGGCCGGTGACGACACGAGAGAGACCCCAGGATCCCTAGTGGAGTTCTCAGCACCATTAGCGAGGAGAGGCCGCCACTTAGGGCAAGCTGAGCACTTGAGGTCTGGAAGGCATTGGGGAGGCCTGGAAACATCAAGGTCACCACTGGCATATTTGGAGAGTTACTTCTCAGAGCACGCTAGCACTTTCATTTCCTTCGGATTTTCTGTCCAACTCCAAATTTCCTCTCCCTTCATCCTATAGAATGGTGTTTTTTGTTTCACCGCCGTTTTATGACAGAGCGGTTAGAGCAATAAATCAGGCCTTTTCCTGTCTGGATTAGTGATCCTTCTTTTTAATTTTCTACACTTGGCTGCTCGAGCAGTTATTTTATAGTGTTGTTTTGCTCCAGACACCACCAAAAGGGAGGCTGGCTGGAAAGTCCAGCCCGGGATCCCCATAGCCAAGCACTTGCCGCTAACCCACATTCCTCGCCCGGTGAGGGTAGGTGTACAATCATGGCAGGAGCCACAACAGCATTTCCAGGAGCAGTTCTGGAGTGATGTAGTAAAATGTGTCTGGTCCACTAATTAAATAATTTTAATAACACGGATACCTCACGTTTTTATGGGCTTTATAGTTTCATCGTCTTTTATGGGCTCTGTTTCATTTCGTCTTCCCAATGCCTGCCCCTCATTTTGTAGGATTTTCTATGAGCTGCAGTGTGTGCAGCTCAGAGAGGTTAAGTGATTTGCGCAGGGTTAGAGAGTCCGGGCATGGACGATCTAGAACTGGAAGCAAGATCTAGAAGTCAGAGACTAGAATTCCTTCCATGGAGCTCTTTTACTACACTGGGCTGTCTCAGTGGAAAGTGGAGGTCACAGAAATGAACCCCAGGTGAATGAATGAAACTGGAAGGATACCTTACAGGCTATATCCCAGAGATCTGTGGGATTAGCTGTAATTGATTTGAATCCATCATATCAGCTAGTGTGGGAGATAACAAAAGATTTCTTCTAACTGAAGAAGTGCATCTTTTGCATGTGGGAAGGAAGGACTGGGAAAGGAAGGAGAGTCTGGGCGTTGAGCTCGTTCTTCTAGGTGTGTCTTTTACCCACACTCCATCACCTGCACCCTTTGAGTTTGCTTTGGGTTGTAGTGCCCTGTTCAGGGCCCTGTGGCTGTCATTATCCTTGTGCCACCATGAAAAGTTACCCCTTCAGCTAGTCATCCCGGATATCAATAAACTGGATTATGATAGAGGCCCCCATTACTATGAAATTTGTTTACTGGATAAAATATGATTTGTCTCTCTCATGGAACTTTTTGCTCATCATGGAAGCTAGAGATTATTATTGTAAGGACCAAGACTGCTCCTTCTAAGGACACACAGAGCACAAATACAGGGGGTAAAGCAGAGGCAGACTCCTCTCCACCTTTAACTGACCACGTGGTAGATTTTTTACTCTCTAGACTTGCCTAGTGTTTTCCTCTTTAGAGAGAGCCCGTAGTTTTCAGACTGTATTCCTTGGTGCCCCCATCACATGTCACTATGGGGATGTTGGGAGGAGACCAGGGCTCTGACTGACTCTCTCCAAACAATAGTTCTGTTACAAGTCATTTCTATCGTGGAATTCCAAGTAAAATTTCTTTGGAATCAGGGGTTTGAGATCCAGTTAAAAAGAAAGTACCAAAAACTTCTGGACTGTATGGCCCACCTGCAGCTTCACTGGCCATGGCTTGTTAGTGATGACACCCACATACTACCCCCAGCCTTCCGCAGCCTCCCCAGCACTTGTCTTGCTTGTGATTCCTCAGTGGGCAGCTCCAGGATCTCCCTCTTCCCGGCCACTTATTGGCTTCTGGAGTTGGGGGCCTTAGGGAGGAAGTTCACAGGAAGCTTGGGCTGGGTGGAGCCAGAGGTGTGGGAGAAGGCCCCCAGTGATTGTCTGGGGTTACCCAAGCTGTTGTGTCACGGCCACGGTAAGTAGACAGTTGACTCTCAAGGACAGGGTCTCTCCCCGCTTGCTCCTGCAGCGTGGGCTGTTGAGAAAAGAGTGTGAGCTTGAAAAAATGTACTTAGTTTGAGCCACCAGTTGCCCATGCACTCCCCAGTGATGAAAAAAAATGGTACCCAGAAGGGGACTGAGGGTGCTCGAAGAAAAAGGAAGAAGAAATAAGGAATTTCTGGTTGAAAAATCTATCCTTCTGGTGATCCAAGCAGTTAGATTTCATCTGTTTACATTGGATGGTAATAAAAGGAAGTGGGGCCAGCTGCAGAGCTCCTTACTGTGACAACAGTAACCTTCTATTATTCCCTCCAACTCCGGGAGGAAATAACCGAAACATCTGCAGCTCTTGGACTGAATTCACACACTCAGACAGGCAGCCCGAATGCTACTGCTAAATGGCTTCGTGTGTTCTCTACAGTGTTCTCTCAGCAGAGACCTGCCCCTCTGGGGAGCCGGACAGTGCCTAGGGAGACGCCACTGTGAGCTGAAATTCCAGCACCTCTTATCTAATAAAGCAGCCACAGCCCAGAGGCAGCCCTATGGGAAAAAAGCATTTTAAAAGGGAATGTGGGGCAACCTCCCATTGTTCCCCTTTCGCTCCCAGCTCACACTCAAAACGCTGCAAGGGACTGGGAACTGTGGTGTCAGGTCTTCTCCTCGCTTCCAGGAGTGGCTGGCATTAGTGGACAGAGGTGGGGCGGAGTGGTCACCTGCCTGTAGGGTTGGGACACCCACACTGTCTGATGATGCCGCTCCCTGAGGGCCAGGGTCGGAGTGCTCTGTGGCGCCTCATCGAGCACACAGTCTGCGGAAGACTGACCGAGGTGACTTTGTTCGAATAGCACGGAGCTGTTTTCTTTTATCACTTAGAATCTGTCTCTTATACATATTCTGAATGAGCTCCTCAGACTTCTCTAGACCCAGATTTTTATTGTATATCACTTTTGCACATATGTAAAAAGGAAAATAAGAGCCAAATAAATAGGTTAAGATATTGCTAAAACCACTTCACATTCAGAGTCCAATTCTCCTGTACCACTTAAAAAAAAACAACAACTTTGTGTTTTGAAATAATTATAAACTCATAGGTAGTTGCGGAATGCAGAGAGGTCCCATGTACCCATCTCCCAGCTTCCCCTGGTGGTGACAGCTACCATAACTATAGTGCGTTGCTAAGACTGTGAAATTGATTCTAAGCCCTATTTCACTCAGGCGCAAATGCCCATATTTTCCCACACGATGTCCGCTGGGCTAGCCAAAGTTTTGGTGACGTGCCATTGCTTGACTGCTCCACAACTGTTTCCGGGGTTATCTGCCAGGCCCTTGGCTCCCATCTCCCAAGCTTTTTATTGTTATTTTTTACTTTTTAAAAGGAAAATACCTAAATTAGAGAAGGGTTTTAAGTATATTACAAGAACTCTCAAATATCCTTCACCTGCGTTTACCAGTTGTTAACATTTTGGTACATTTACTCTCTCATTTCCTTTTTTTTTGCCCACATTCCTCCTCTCCCTCTCTCTCCCCCTGTCCACTTTTGTCCCTTCTCCTCTGTCTCTCTCTCTCTTTTGGAATAATTTATAAGTTAGCATATATCGTGTCCTTTAGCTCTAAATATGTCTGTATGTACGTCCTAGCAAGAAGGTCATTCACTTAAATTACCACAGATCAAAATCAGAAAATGTAATATCAGTACAGTATTACTATCTAATTTATGGAACTTAAATTTCATAATGTAGCCATTCTAAGGTGATAAACTAAAACATTGTCAGTAATTGGCAAATTACACATAAATTAGTAAAGCCAAATACAAAATACTTTATTTTAAATATGTTGATTTAGGGGTGCCTGGATGCTCAGTGGGTTAAGCGTCTGCTTTTGGCTATGGTCATGATCCCAGGGTCCTGGGATAGAGAGGGCTCCCTCCCTGCTCAGCGGGAAGCCTGCTTCTCCCTCTCCCACTCCCCCTGCTCGTGTTCCCTCTCTCTCCATGTCTCTTTCTATCAAATAAATAAAATCTTTTTAAAAATAAATAAATAAATGAGTTGGTATATTTATTTTAAGATTTTATTTATTTGTCAGAGAGAACACAAGCAGGGGGAATGGCAGGCAGAGAGAGAAGCAGGCTCCGCACCAAGCAAGGAGCCCAATGCAGGATCCTGGGATCATGACCTGAGCCAAAGGCAGATGCTTAACAGACTAAGCCACCGAGGCATTCCTAAAATATGTTGATTTAAAACACGAGAACATTCTGTATTATATAAACTCCCAATTTATAATTACCAGAAGCTGTCCTGTAGACGTGTGAATATTTTTGGCACAAGAAAAATATAAATAAAGAGGATAAATATTATCGGATTATTAATATTACTATATTAATTATATTAATATATTAATGATTATTACTATATCAGTAATTGTATTGATATTAAATATATTAAAGTATTATATAAATATAAGCCTTATGATGACTAATCTGGGCATTGTGGCTATAGTTTTCATTTCTAAAATCAGAATATCTGGGGCGCCTGGGTGGCTCAGTTGGTTGAGCCTCTGCCTTCGGCTCAGGTCATGATCCCAGGACCCTGGGATCGAGTCCCGCATCGGGCTCTCTGCTCAGCGGGGAGCCTGCTCCTCCTCTTTCTCTGCCTGCCTCTCTGCCTACTTGTGATATCTCTCTGTCAAATAAATAAAATCTTTAAAAAAAAAAAAAGAAATCCCAATGAAGCCTTTAAAAAAATAATAATAAATAATAAAATCAGAATATCTGGTCATATATAAGTTAGACAAATCACATTTATCTATTCATTCAACAATCACCTTATTGAAAAGAATGAAATAATAGATAACTGATTTGGAAAATATAGAACAATTAAGTAAAGACCACCTCTACACAGCCATTGTACTAAATCATGGATCTGCCATTTTAAACTGTTGGGAGTGTGGGAGAAACTTCAGTGCATCTGTGAAATGAAGTGGAACTTTGGATCCAGCCAATTCAAACTTGGTGAACCCAGGCTGGGGAGTCTCTTGTGGATTCAGCCTCAGACCTGACTTTGGTGGTGGCTTCTGGCTGATAAGAAAAACAACCTGACTGTAATTTAGGGAATACCAGAGTTTCTAAAAATCTTGCAAAAAAACCCTAAAAACATGGAACTCTCCGAAGGGGATAAGAGAGAGAGCTAAATAGGAGATTGAATTTTTGGTGTTCATTTCCAGTTTTTACAGATGCTTTTAACCATTATAGTGTTTTATTTTTAAAAGTTACTAGAAGGGGGCGCCTGGGTGGCTCAGTGGGTTAAAGCCTCTGCCTTCTGCTCAGGTCATGATCCCAGGGTCCTGGGATCGAGCCCCACATCAGGCTCTCTGCTCGGCAGGGATCCTGCTTCACCCTCTCTCTCTGCCTGCCTCTCTGCCTACTTGTGATCTCTGTCAAATAAATAAATAAAATCTTAAAAAAAAAAAAAGTTACTAGAGAAAGAGAATCATTATTCTGTTTGTCATTAGGGGCTTAGTTTTTCCTATATTTTTAAAAGATATGAACAGTTCAACCAACAGGTATGCTGTGGGTTATCAATTTATACCCAGATTATACTCTAGTATCAACACCAGCAAGGGCTAAGGGTCCTTTTGTTGGCATTTCACAATAAATAGAATTGACTTTTTTTAGAAATTGAAAGAGATATCTAGGAGGATCTTCACTTTTTTTTTTTTTTTTTAAATTTTGAAAAGGAATTAGGGAGCAAACAGTTTTTAAATGCTTGCCTACCTAGATGGCCTGTATATCAGTAGTTTTAAAGTATCAACTGGGGACCAGTGCTGGCCATTTTACAGTGGTCCATGGCAAAAAATAAAGACAAAACTGCCTGTCTATCTATCTATCTATCTGGCATAAGGTCACCAACTGTCTTTTCATAGGAAGGACTGCCCTCCTGCTGCTACAGTGTTTGGGTGTAAAATACTCTTAAGAGCTGACGAGAATGGAAAGTAGCAAAACAAAGTTAGCAATGCTATGTTGGTCCTTTACCATTCTTTTTCTTGCATTTACTCGTCAGTGCAATTCAACAGTCTGGGAGCCATCGTGGCAAAGCAATGCTGTATCAGAAAGAGTTGTAGTTCAGGAGGTAGGAGGCTTCACCGTCTGCCTTTGGGCAGGCTACTAGAACCCTCTGAGCCTTCCTTTAGGTGTAATGTGGTAGTACTGATTTCTACACTGAGGGTTGTTGTGAGGAATAGATGAGCTGTTATGTCATATAAAGTGCTTGGTCTATAAAAACAATCACTAAATGAAGGCTGTGAAAAATCTATCACATGAGAGCACTTTAGAAATTCTAAAGCACTGTACAAATATAAGGTACTGGTATTAGCTAGGATTTAAATTTTTTAAAACATCAGTTGGATGATGAATAGCTTCCAGATCGAAAGTGCTTGAGTTATCAGAGCAGCAGTAAATCTTTCTCCATACAGGGCAAGTCAGTGACGCTAACAAAGCTGGCTCATTGTGCACAGACTGGCTTGAATCATAATAATGCAAGACACAGTCCCAGTTCACTTACATCAAGTGCTACTTATCTGTGTCAGGAGTCAACTTTGAAGGGATGTATTCTTTGAAACTGCTTGAAAACTTGCAAAGATGGCTCAAGCGTAGGTTTCTTTCTTCTTCTTTTCTCCCCCTCTTTACAGCCAAAGAAGCCGAAAGCCCCAGACAATCCATTTCATGGCATTGTTTCCAAGTGTTTCGAGCCTCATCTCTACGTGTATATTGAGTCCCAGGACAAGTGAGTGATGGACATTTTGCTGTTTTCTACTGCATTTCTCCCTCCTCTGGTCATGATTGGGGCTCATAAGGGCATAAGCCCTTCCAGAGGCTGAAGGAGGGACTTGGCAGGCCTCTTATGACCCTGCCTGGAAACCTTCTAGGGTATTTTTGTATCTTATGAGTGTTATCATTCATTGTATCCATAATCTTAGAGTTTGACTAACCTTAGAAGCCTGAGTTTGACTCTCATGTCCCAAATGGATCCCAACAACCCCTTCCTTGTGGGCACTGAGCTCTTATATAGCTACAAGGCTTGACTGTGTCAGGCACTGGAAAATGGAGAAAGAAACCTAATCTTTAACATACATGTTTTCAAGTATACTTTGTTTAGGTTTTCATTTTAAAGTAATTTAGACTTACAAAAAAGTTACAAAAAATTCTCATAGATCCTTCCTCCAGAGAATGCTACCATTTTATACATAATCACAGTTATCAAAATCAGGAGGGTAACATTGTGCCATGAATGTCCACTTTCTGGCTCAAGATCCCGTCATGCCTTTGGTTGTCAGGTCTCTTTAGTCTCCCTTAACCTTGAATATTTCCTCAGTCTTTTGTTTGTCTCTCATGACCTTGACACTTTACAGACTGTTGGCAAGTTATTTTCTACAGTGCCCTCAGTTTCAGTTTGTGTGATGTTTGCTCTTGATTTGGTCTAGATTATGCATTGCAGGCAAGTATTCCATTACAGGTGATTTTTTTTTTTAATTTTTTATTTGATAGATCACAAGCAGGCAGGGAGGCAAGCAGAGAGAAGGGGGGCGGGAAGCAGGCTCCCTGCTGAGCAGAGAGCCTGATGCAGGGCTCGATCACAGGACCCTGAGATCATGACCCAAGCCGAAGGCAGAGGATTAACCCACTGAGCCACCCAGGCACCCCTATCGGTGATGTTCTGTCCCTCTGGGTACGTCATTTGGATGTGTCCCATTACTGGTGATGTTAACTTTGATCACTGGCTTAAGGTGCTTGCCAGCTAGCTTCCTCTGCTGTGAAGCTACTATTTTTCTCTTTGTAACTAAAAAGTATCTCGTGGGGGGATACTTTGGGACTGTGTGAATATCCTGTTTCTCCTCACACTTTGCCCACTCATTTTGACATCCCTTGATGATTTCTGCCTGAAGCAATTATTACTGTAGTGTTTGCCAAATGCTGATTTTCTGTTTCCATCCTTTCTCCTCTACTCTTTGATTGGAGTTCTTCTGTAAGGAAGCACTTCCTCCTCTCCCCCCATGTGTTTGTGTTTATTTATGTCAGTGTGGACGGTGGATTCTTATTTTCTTTTGTGGATTATCATCCATTTAATATATATACTTTTTTATAAACTCAGGAGTTCCTGAAAATTTTCACAAGTTTCTGCTGCCAAGTTTCCTCACAGTCAGAGGACTATCTTCAAGTTCCAATGTCCATTATTCATACAGAGGAGGAAGACCCCCTCCTCATCCCTGAGTCTGTCCACAGCCAGAGGATCTGTTAAGGCCCTTCCACACTGGAAGCCAGATTTTGGAAAGGTCAGGTATTTGGAGGCAGGCTGGCCCTACTCTGAGACGAGACCTCGTTGTCTGAAGAACGCACTTGGGAGAACCAGACAGTGGCTCACGCTGGGAGCACAATAGTGCCTGTGAGAAAGTTCTCTAAGGGAGTTCTCTGGGAAAGCATTTAGGCACTAAAGTTTAGTACCCCCCCCCTTTTTTTTAATGCTTCTGTTGTGAGTTAGCAAATTCTTATTTCCAAATATGTTTCAGACATAAACCATGAGATTAAGAGACTATTTCCAGTGGAATCGCTACATAGAACATTATTATTATTCACCTATTTGATTTTGTAGATTATGTCTACTCTTTTGGTCCCCAATTACAAAATGTTTTGTTATTAAAGTCGTAGAAAATGAACTTTATAGAAGAGCCATCTGTGTTAATGAAAACAACCTCCTACCTGCCATCCCTCCCAAAAAAGAGTTACTTTCTGTTTTGCCTTGTAAAGCCAGTTTGCCTCATCCTCCCTATCCATTGGGCTTCTGTCCGAAGGCACACAGAAAGGCAGTAATTACTTATTGCTTTTCGCTCGTTTGGAACACCCTGTCTTCATATTAAAAAGAACAAGAACCCTTTCCCTGGGGTGCCTGGGTGGCTCAGTCAGTTAAGGTCATGATCTCCAGGTCCTGAGATTGAGCCCCATTTTGGGCTTCCTGCTTGGCAGGGAGTCTGTTTCTCACTCTCTCCCCCTCCCCATCGCTCATTTTATTTCTGTCACTCAAATAAATAAAATTTTTTTTTTTTTAAAAACTTCTTTCTCAGGAAGTCAATAGGACACGTGCGGGGGCAGGTAGAAGAGCTGTTGTTTACCTATGAGATTAACAGGTCTTAGCGCAGCCCACCTGGATGACTATTTTTGGACAAAACCCCTTCTTCCCTCACCAACCCAAATTCTTATTTTTAGAGAGGTTTAAAAGCTGTTGGATCCCAACTTGAAAGTGCATATCTGAGATAACCACATACTTTTCCCAAACCTTCCTGGTCTAGAGAATTGTTTTTCTGAATTATCATAATTCCAGTCTCTACTCTTTTCACATGACCTTGATTCATATAGAGTATACTCATTGTTCGTGATACTTTAGGCAGAGAGCCAGACCTCCCTTCCTTAGGGACTCTCCATTTCTCTCTGAAAAATGAAGTGCTGGCCACTCAGCCTGCCGCTTGGCCTCGCTAGGATGTTTCCACAGCCCCGGGGATGTAGCAGGAGCTACTCGGAGGAGAATTGCGTAGGTTGTACCATTCTCGTTCCAGAATAAGCAGCAAAGACTTGAAGTAGAAAAGAGAGTTCAAGAAATCCATTCCCTCAACTTTTAAAGCAGAGAATCAGACAAAATAATGCCTAAAGCGGTGGCTATTAACCTTTTTTGAGTCACGGATCCCTTTGAGAGCCCAGTGAAACTGTAGACTCTCTTGCCCCCCCCCCCCAAAAAAAATCACATAAACCCACACACTATCTTGAGTGCAATTTCAAGGGATTCTGCAAAGCCCTTCCTCCCTTTTGTCCAAGAATCTGAAGGGAAGAAACTCAGGTGGGGACTGTTTTGGTACTTATTTCATTCTTGTAGCTCTGACTCAAAAAATCTCCAGTGGAGGAAAATTTTAGACCATTCACAAACTCCCCGATGACAGAGACCCAACAGAGTGTAGTGGAAAGAGCGTGGGCCTGGATGCCGGACAGACCTGGATTTGAGTCAGAACTCTGTACTCACTAGCCTGGGACCTCAAGCATGGTACTTAACCTCTCGGAGTTGGCTTTGTCCTCTCTCCAGCACAGTTAGTAACGTTCCCCTCACAGGATTAGTGGCGAGGCTGAGAAGAGCAGACATGTTGGCACTTGGCATGAGTAGTCAGGAACCGTGCCTGGCCTGCCCTGCCCGTCTGATGCTCTTGTCCCAGACTTGTCAGTGGTTGGGTGGCCTGATCAGTGTTGCCAGCTTTCTGTTGGGCCTGACATGGCCCTCTCATCTCCCTAGCCTCCCACCTGCCCAGAGAAAGTTCTGGCAGCACCTGTGCCAGCCAAAAGCCAAACAGCAGTGGGAAGACTGCAGAGCCGGGACCTAGGGAGGACGAAGGAAGTAGGAATATCCCCAAAGCCATCTCCTTAGCAGATTTGGCTCAGCTGTCCTTGTATGCTTTAAGCGGCTTTCTCAACTTTTGTTTACGTTCCAGAAGGAAGTTCATATACCTTTCCATCTTGGGAATGCAGGGATTTTCTCTGGCTGACCCTTGGAGAAGAGATTTTTCTACATAGACACTTTCTTCAATTTGCAGGCAAGAGTGCCCCCATTACTCCTTGAGACTTCAGTGCGTGTTTCCTATAAATAAGCATGCGGTCTACCTCACTGTAGCACACCTGTCAACATCAGGAAGTTAACTTGATCCATTAGTACCATTTAATCTGTAGACTCCATTCCATTTCCCTGGTGGTCCCCATCATGTCTTTTCTAGGTCCAGGATCCGTGCCAGGACCACAGGGTCCATTTACTTGTCACATCTCTTTGGTCTCTTCAGTCCAGATAAACAACTCATTCTTTCTTTATCTTTCATGACCTTGAAATTTTTGAAGAGTACAGGCCAGTTCGTTTGTGGAATGTCCTTCCGTCTAGATTTAACTAATGTTTCCTCATGATCAATGATTTATGCAGAAGTGGGGCCGGGTGCTTCTCAGTAATTCACATCAGGAGCTGTTCAGTATCAGTTTGCCCTACAGCCTGTGGTGTTCATTTTTATTTTACTTTTTTTTTTTTTTAAGATTTTATTTATTTATTTGACAGAGAGAGAGATCACAAGTAGGCTGAGAGGCAGGCAGAGAGAGGGGGAAGCAGGCTCCCCCCTGAGCAGAGAACCTGATGTGGGGCTCAATCCCAGGACCCTGAGATCATGACCTAAGCCGAAGGCAGAGGCTTAACCCACTGAGCCATCCAGGTGCCCCATTTATTTTACTTTCTTTAGTTGGAGTCTGCCAGGCTTCTCTCTTTATTAATAAGTAATTAATAACAATAACTGTCAGGAGAAACGTTGAAATCATACAGTCTTTTTCTTATCTTTCACTTCCCGCTGATACTTGCCTGAATCATTTATTACTAAGATAGTTGCTGAATGATGATTTTTTTCTAATACCATCATTTCTTCTGCGTTTATTCTCAAAAGCTTTCTCTTTCCCCCACTTACTATGTCAGCACATACTCGTGGATTCCTATTTTATTCAGTGGATTATAGCCGTTATTACCTTTATTTAAGTTTATGCTGGGATAAACTTAAACCTACATAAAAGTTTCAGAAATAGCTCAGATTTCCCATATTCCCTTCTCCCAAGTTCTCCTGATGTCAATGTCTTACATAACCACAGGATAGTTACCACACCAGCGAGTTAACAGTTCTGTTTGCTAAACTCAGGCCTTATTTGGATTTCTCGCCGGTTTTTCCACTGATGTCCTTTCCCTCTTTCAGGATCCATCATTGTTTTATTGCTCAAACTGTCCCTGATTTGGCCACCGGGACCCCTGCAGGCTGGTTTTTCATGCTTTTTGTATGCGCCTATCATTTCTGGGGCCCTTGCTTTTTGGCACAATAAAATATACCAGCTCATCTGGTATTTTCCTACCCCAGCCCAGGAATCACCCATTTTTCCAGGCTCTCTTGTTTCTTTGCCAGGGAATGATATTTAAAAACTAAGTTCTGGGCATCAGGTATGTTCATTACTGCTTGAGTGTCCTGCTTCTAGGTCCATGCAGCTGAGAGAGTGAAGAAATATATGTGTGTGTACATACATGTATAAACATATACACCTGTGTCTATTTTTAAGCCAATTTGTATATTAAAACCTGTGAGTTTATGCTCACTCTAATTCTGTTTTTTTTTTTTCTAATTATTTTTATTAACATATAATGTAGTATTTGCCCCAGGGGTACAGATCTGTGATTCCTCAGGCTTACACATTTCACAGCACTCACCGTAGCACATACCCTCCCCAGTGTCTGTAACCCAACTACCCTCACCCTATCCCCCCATCCCCCAGCAACCCTCAGTTTGTTTCCTGAGATTAAGAGTCTCTTATGGTTTGTCTCCCTCCTGATCCCATCTTGTTTCATTTTTCCCTTCCCTACCCCCCATAACCCCCTGCCCTGCCTCTCAAATTCCTCATATCAGAGAGATCATATGATAATTATCTTTCTCTGATTGACTTATTTTGCTCAGCATAATGGAACCCTCTGGTTCCATCCACATTGTTGCAAATGGAAAGATTTCATTTCTTTTGATGGCTGCATGGTATTCCATTGTATGTGTATACCACATCTTCTTTACCCATTCATCTGTTGATGGACATCTAGGTTCTTTCCATAGTTTGGCTATTGTGGACATTGCTGCTATAAACATTCGGGTGCACGTTCCCCTTCGGATCATTACATTTGTATCTTTGGGGTAAATACCCAGTAGTGCGATTGCTGGGTTGTAGGGTAGCTCTATTTTCAACTTTTTGAGGAACCTCCAGGCTGTTTTCCAGAGCGGCTGCAGCAGCTTGCATTCCCACCAATAGTGCAGGAGTGTTCCCCTTTCTCTGCATCCTCGCCAGCATCTGTCATTTCCTGACTTGTTAATTTTAGCCATTCTGACTGGTGTGAGGTGGTATCTCACTGAGGTTTTGATTTGTATTTCCCTGATGCCAAGTGATGTGGAGCACTTTTTCATGTGTGTCTTGGCCATCTGGATGTCGTCTTTGCAGAAATATCCGTTCATGTCTTCTGCCCATTTAACTTCATTGGATTATTTGATCTTTGGGTGTTGAGTGTGGTAAGTTCTTTATAGATTTTGGATACTAGTCCTTTATCTGATATGTCTTTTGCAAATATCTCCTCCCATTCTGTCAGTTGTCTTTGGTTTTGTTGACTGTTTCCTTTGCTGTGCAGAAGCCTTTGATGCTGACTCGAATTCTGATCCAACACAACAGGGTTTATTTTTGCCTTCCCCTTCCTTCATCTCTGACCACACTCTGCAGCAGTGAGAAACTTGGCTCCCTAGATATTCCATGGATTTACTTACTTCCTTCACTTACCTGTGTGTAATCCATCTCCCATTTGTGCTCAAGCCAGACCTTGGCTCCCCACCCCCACTGGCCACACCAGAGCCAAATCCTCAGCCCCAACCCAAGGGCAGGGGAGGAAGGGGTGCAAATTAGCTTTAGTATCCTTGAATTAACAAGCTTTGTAAGCTCCTGGGGATCCCAAACGGCATTGCCCATGCTCACCTCCTTGCCAGCTTTGTCTTACTGCCGTCTTCCTTTCTCTGTGTCATTCTGGTTCGATTATTGTTGCTAGGGATGCGGACTGCAAACCCACCAGAAGAAACCGCCTTGGTCGTTCCTCTGCGGAAACTGTTCTGCGGTCGTCTCTCTTCCTGAGTCACTTAACTGATCAGCAGGATGGGACCCCCAGCAGTAGTTCGCATGGCTCCCCGACATGCTTCTACAGTTCTTGGGCAGAAAGCTCACGCTACAGGGGCAGGGGTGAAAGATACCATCCACACCGTAGTATGGGTATCGTAAACTCAAAGCACAGTACAGCAGGTAGAGCTGGGCTTTGGAGTCTGACGCCCGCAAGTTCCGGTTTCAGCTCCAACGAGTTCTGTGACTTAAGGCAAGCTATATTACTTTGCTCAGCCTCAGTTTCGCCATTTACAAGATGGACATAAGAATGCCTTCTCTTCAGGGCCATTGTGAGGACGTTGTATTTCTAATGCCCTGATTGTGGTGTATGGTGTGAAGGCAGGAAGCTTCCAGTGGTTTGCTGTGGGAATACAAGGACTGTGTAAGTCAAACTGTACATCAAACTTCTCCAGTTCATGACTTCTGCCTTAGCCACATCCCCTCTTCCTCACATACCCCCTTCCACACACCATGTTCTGTGCTCCCCTCTGACTCCAGGCCTTTATTCCCTCATCTGAGTCTGCTGTGAAATTTTTTCTCTAGTTTCCTTCGTCTGCAACAAATTGTTCATATAGTCTGTACTGCCAAATTAGGATTTTATTGCTGTCTTGAAATTTAAATATCCTGAGCCTCAGGGTCCTAGCTCCCCAAATAGACCAAAGCTTCTGATAGGCCAATGCTATATCTTAACCCCCATACACAGAAACACCTTGATCAGGACTTGACCCTTTATAAACTCTTACTTAATTGTAATTATTTTATGGTGTTAAAAAACACCTCCTCATGACCAGTCAGCGGCTCGATAGGCCACACACTCCTTTCTCCAGTAATCTTACAAGAAGGTCTCATCAGAACTCGGGCTAGTGTTTGGTGCCTGGAAGAAAGGACAACCTTTGTTGTTGTTGTTGTTGTTTTAGTTGAACTCATTTATATCTTATATGTGTGGCACCCAGAACCTTGCACATATGAAGCGCTTAGTTGAAAATCAATTGGATTGGACCATCTGTGCTGTGACGCATTGATCACTCATTTTCCAGTGTCTCATATGGCAGAGAAGCATGGAGATGCAAAGAGTAGTGTGGTAAGGGAGGGAAGCTTACTCTGACGGGTTTGTATCTCATCCGCACAGAGAACAGTGTCCGAAATAACCTGGGAGACAGATTACAAAATATGGAGGATCTTCAGAGATTTTTTAAGTGGAAATTTTCTTTATGTTCTATGAGCATGATTAATTTATAATCTGATTGATCGGATTGGCTCTGAAACACAAGACAAGGGGAGTAAGTATCCTGACCTCAACTAGTAGGGGAATCGGACTAAGTTGGTTAAAGTAAAAACGCTTCAGAGCTCTGGCCCCTGTTTTTGTTGGCACTAGAGATTTGGCGATTAGAACCTCTCCTAAGAAGGCTCAAGTGCAACCCTTTGCTTTCTGTTGCATGTTCTCCACTGCACCAGCCCCTGCCCCATCTCCACACACCCACCCTTCTGTTGCCATCCTTCGGAAACAGTGTGGGGGCTGTTCAGCTGGTGTGTCTTGGGCACAGACATAACTAGATTAGCTTCACACATACATACGCGTGAGGAGTAGGCCTGGGGAGAGCAGAAGTGACAAACCTTATCCCTATTCTCAAGAGAGCATGTGATAACATATGAATCAGAGAAGATTCTAGTGTAGAGCAAGCCCCTTTAACCTTATGTACCAGCTTCAGCTCCTCAGTGACAGGTAAGAATGCTGTATCAAGAAGGCTTCTGAAATTACACCAAAAATCAATGAAAAAGAGAGCCCTTCTACAGGCCCAGGATGGGAGAAGGTCATCATGTTTCTGGAACATTTGACATCCTTATGCTGGAGGGTAAAGTGTTAAAAAAATAATAATAATGAAGTGTGAGTGTGTCACAGATGACAGAAGTTGAAATTGAGACAGAGGGTTGGCGTGAATAGAAGCCATCTGGGCCGAGCCTACGGATGAGTGGAGAGGTGAAGGGGAGCATCTTGGCCTGGGGAGGCATCCAGGCATCACAGGCGAGGGCCCAGAGTCAGGAACAGAGACCGGGCAGGGGGCAGTTAAGGTGAGTCAGGCTGGAGTGGAGGGGCCCTGTGCAGGTGGGATGGGCAGAGGTGGCGAGATGGCAAGGTGGGGCGGGCAGAGGTGGTGAGGAAAGGGGGCTGTGACCTGCAGCTTTCCCAGGTTGGCTAACGAGTTCCTTCCCTGCTCACTGACCCATCACCACAAGGACCCAGCCCAGGCCTGAAGTTCTTTGAGGGCCGAGTGGCGACATCTGGGTATAATCAACTTTCAGTAGGAAAAGCTCTTGGGTAAAATGTCAAATTTTCTCCTATTCCTGCTAATTGATGCTGTGTGTGGTTCTTGTCTTGGTCTTCCTGTTATATAAATACATTTTGAAAGCACAGCTGGATTCCTGTAGCCTGAGACAGTAACCTAAAAAGACATAAAATGTCAAGGGGTGGGGGACTCCTCCCATTCTTCGTACAGCTCAACAGTGTAGGAAACAATGAGTAGAGAGCCCTGCTGGACCCGAGCTGTGGTGACTCAGTATGACTGAGGCACACTCGGTGATGTTTGAGAGGGGAATGGGGGGACAGCTGCCACCATTTGTCACCATCGTGACCTGCAACAAGCCTGGGGCTGTCACACCCTGCCTTCTCCCAAGATTTTTTACACCTTCAATTCTCAAAGTTTTAAGGAGAAAAACTACATTACAGGAGAAGGAAAATGTTAGAATACTTCTTTACCGTTTCTCCCTGCTCAGGTATCCATCCCGTGGGCACATTTAGGTTAATGATAGCAGACTATTTGCTGACATCAGAACCTTTTTGTGTTTTTGGAGATGGGAAGGTAGAGTGGTTACAAGCATGAGGTTTGAGCCAGGTCGTTTGGTTTTGAATCCCGGGTCCCCTACCCCCTTGCTCTGTGACCCCAGACAAGGTCCTTAACTTTTCTGCTCCTTGCTTTTTGGAAAATGAGGACAGGAATACTATCTACTTTGTAAGGTTACTGGGAAGAGTGAGTGAAAAGTTAGTTAGTGAGAGGACGCTTCTAAAGTGCTGACGTGGGCGCCTGGGTGGCTCATTGGGTTATGCCTTTGCCTTTGGCTCAGGTCATGATCTCAGGGTCCTGGGATCGAGTCCCACATTAGGCTCTCTGCTCAGCGGGGAGCCTGCTTCCCCCTCTCTCTCTGCCTACCTCTCTGCCTACTTATGATCTCTCTCTGTGTGTCAAATAAATAAATAAAATCTTTAAAAATAAAAAAAGAAATAAAAATAAAGTGCTGACATGGTGTGTGCCCGGGACATCATAAGTGTTCAGAAAATGATCACTATTGTTACTTAGGGTTTTCATCTGTGGAGAGGGGAGATGGTGCTGATAGGGTAGTAGGACCAGGGCAGGCATTTAAATGGTAGCTTCTAGGCTCAGCTGGGCCACTAAATTGTGTGACAAATTTTCTAGACCTTAATTTTTTCATCTCTTAGAGGGTCCCCTAATACCTTAGCTCCCCTCACAGAGGCTTGGGGTCAGATGTAATCATGAAATGCCTGGAAAAAGTATAGAGCAGCACACAAGTAAATGCCAAATGTTCTTGCTGCTGCTATTATCAGAGTGCTGGTGGTAGTTAATGAAGATAGGGATGGAAATGGTCCAGCTTTAAATGTGAAGAGCATTAGGAATGGTTCACTCATGACAGGCAAGCACATTTGCTTTATGTTTCTTGAAATAACTTCATAGACTTTCTTCCTCCTAGAAACCTTGGCGAGCTGATTGATCGGTTTGTGGCCGATTTCAAAGCCCAGGGGCCACCTAAGCCCAACACTGACGAAGGGGGTGCCGTGCTCCCCAGCTGTGCTGACCTCTTTGTCTACTACAAGAAGTGCATGGTGCAGTGCTCCCAGCTCAGTACTGGGGAGCCAATGATCGCCCTGACCACCATTTTCCAGAAGTACCTCCGAGAATATGCTTGGAAAATCCTCTCTGGCAACCTACCCAAGTGAGTGTCGTTTTTTCTGATCTCAGTGGGGAAGTAAGATTCTGAAAATGCCTAAGTATGGGAATCTAAGGAAATCTCCTCTGACATTGTTTATTGAACTGCTAAGAGTCTCAAGGAGGGAAACACTCTTACTGAGTTCCCGAGGGTCTGAGACTATTTCCTTTCTAATGGGATTCCACAGCTGATCAAGACCCTTAGAGGAAATGCCCACACTGGCTGCCAACACAGGTCAGATCTTAACCACAGTGGACCCAAGGGAGTCGTTCCATTATGTATGTATTTAATTTATCTAGGTTCAACAATAGGTTGTTGGCCAAAAAAGGTAAGGTGGTGGTAGCAATCACTCTTAAACAGCATGGGCAGTTTCATTCAATGAGAGCATACCCTGGGATGATGAGCACACGGGAGGCATGAGTCTGCCTTTCCCTCGATCTGATTACGTTCCAAAGTCTCTCTTATGGTGTGTGTCTTGTTGAATATAGTCTGATGTTTGAAGGTATGGTAGGATTTGGGGGGAGGGGGTTGCCTAGCTCAGCCCCTAATTATAGTGGCTTCACTGTATTTTGGGACATTAGAATATTGCTATATTGCTTATTAATTGAAATTAATGGCTGTTCGACTAAAGTTTAAAGATTTTTGGTTCTGGGGCACCTGGGTAGTTCAGTTGGTTAAATGTCTGACTCTCGATCTCAGCTTAGGATTTGATCTCAAGGTCGTAAGTTCAGGCCCCACACTGGGTTCCCCTTTGGGCATGGAGCCAAAGATTTTTGGTTCTATAGCAATTTCGATTATGGTAGATTATGATCTAAAGTAATGCTTTGGAATTTAGTGTTTTTAATCATCCCCATGGCTAAATTCAGTAATTCTGAAAGTAGTTGCTGTTATTTTCACTAAAATGTGTCAGATATGGGAGTTTTACATTATTTGGAGGAAAGAAAATAAAAGCACTATGCTCTAACCAGAGATTTGAAGTAACAGATATATTTCACCAATGAAAATTTCTTTGACTATGATAAAAACATTTTTAAGATTCTTTAATAACTTTTATTCTGATCATCAAAATATTATAGTTCAGAAAACACAGAAAAGCAGAAAGATAGAAGTAAAGTTAACTATAATCTCACCACCCAGAGAAAACAAATTTAACCTTTTGGTATATGTTTTTCTGGTTTTTTATTTATAAATATAATGTGTGTGATTTTGTGGTTTTGTTTATTTAAGGGTATTGGGACTATACTGCTTGGAGTTTTATACCCTGCTGCTTTCACTCAGTATCGTCCTGCCCCGGCATTTTCCCCATGTGTCACAGCAGGAAACAAATGATGCACTCAGCTAGGGTATTGTTACCAAAGCAACTATTCACAGAAATGGGGGCAAAGTGAAAGGAGCCAACAGAGGATTCTGAAGCATCCAGATACTAGGCGGTGATTGTTACTACTTTAAAACTCCCTTGAGAGCTGGGGCTGTGGACAAGTGGTTGCCACACAGGAAATGGAGAGCCACAGTCCCTGCCAGCCCCACACGGAAGCACAGGGAGTCGGAGGCCTTGTTAGGATTCAGACTTCTCTCTCCCCTACCTGTCCACCTTCTTGTCGCCATCTCCTGGTGACTTGACTGAACCCAACAGGAGGCCAGAGGACCAGGGAGCCAGAGTGATAAGTCTGTAGAGGTCAGTTTCCTGAGCCACAGAGAAGGGAAGGGAAGAGTAACGAATGGATCTGGGAGGCCAGCAGAGAACATTCAGCACTTTTCATGATGTCATGCTAATCCAGCATGCAGGAGAACCTCACTGAGCTTCTGACGTTCTTACTGACCATTCTCTTACTTGATCATTTAGGTTGGGTTTACTACTTTAGTATTTTAAATAACACTCAGGAAAGCATCCTTGAACAGGAGTAGAACTACTGGGTCAAATATGTGAATGTGTCTTTTAAGCTCGTGAAATACACCTCCAGGAAGTTTGGACAGCTTCATGCCCCTGACCCATAGTGCAAGAGAGTGTCCGCACCCTCACACCCTTGTCAGTGCTGGAAATGAAGATATTTTCTAATCTGTGACTACTAGGAAGACCGGGCAGTTTTAAGGTTATTTTTTTGATGTTTTTAAGGTAAATGTCACTGAATTCTGTCTGCTTTAAAAAGAACTTAGACTCTCACAGTTGAAAGAGCAGGAGGTTTTATAACTCTTCCTACGTTTTGTGAACACGTGATTAGATCAGTAGGCAGGGAGGAGGCAGTCGGGGCTTTGGGTAGGAACCATGTATTAGCATTCACCTTGGTACCCCACCACAAGCACGATGTACAAACTCCTGTGCAGGATTTTCTTACCTGAAACAGTGGTGGAACAAGCTTTATGCTATAGATGATCCTGAATGAGCTCTCCAGATCAGGAGATGGCCGGCTAAGCAGAGGCCACTCAGCAGCCTTCTCTGCAAGTATCCAGGTCCTCATGGTTACTATGACTGGTCACGGGCTCACTGTTGGAATTGTTTCTTCCTGCTCCTGATGGTCAGAGAACTTAAACAGATGATAGTCAAGGTAAGGTCAGTAGGAAAAGGCTCATTGTATGTGGGTTTGTTGGGCCACGTCCAGCCTTTCCTTCCCCCTTTTCTTTGTCTTAAGATGGGCAGTTACCAGTTCAGGAAGCTAATGAGAAGCCCCCTCCTAACCACTTCCTGTTCCCCTTCCTCAGAACCACAAGCAGCAGTGGAGGGCTGACCATCAGCAGCCTCCTCAAGGAGAAGGAAGGCTCGGAAGTAGCCAAGTTCACGCTCGAGGAGCTCTGCCTCATCTGCAGTATCCTGAGCACAGCCGAATACTGTCTGGCCACCACCCAGCAGGTGAGCTGCCCGCCACTGCCTTTTCCAGAACCATCTGGGCCTCCTGACTCAGTAGGTAAAAGTGTGGGCCCTCACAAGCCACGTATAGCCTTGGGCAGATTGGTTGGTCATAGAGGAAAACTACAGCAGCCAGCAGACGGTCCAGGCAGCCATCTTACAGCAGAGCCTTGTTAAAAGGAGACCAGGGAAGAAAGTCTGACTGATCTCCTCCCCAGGCTAGTTTCAGCTGCTCAGAGGACATGCCCTTTTGAAAGTAGGTCAGTCGCACTGTCTCTCCTATGAGAAAAGCAGTGACAGACTTAACGATGCTAGGACCCGGCCACTGGTGGCGATGAGTCACAGCCAGTGACTCCGTTCTCAGAAGTATTACGAGGCTAAGCAAAATCCTTTGGGCTTTTATGCGTCTCCTGAAATGTACACAGCATTCCCAATCAGCCTAAACCAACAACCATTGTTTGGATGCTGACGTTCAGGAACTGTGAAGCAGGAAAGGGTGATGCTGCTCCTGGAGCTCCCCATTAGCAGAAGGAAGACCCAGAAGAATTTTTCACTTAGCCTCCAACGTGGGATTAGAAGTTCCTTTTCACATTCAGGCTGGAATTCACCTAAGGCCAAGAGAAGGAAAAGAACTAGACAAGGTTGTGCTCTTGCACCCTCTTCGGGTTTATTATTTACACATGTCTGGATCACAGGACGGTAGTCATAAGTGATGGTTCAGACAGTACAGCTCAGAGTGCCTGTGAGCCAGGGCACAAATACAGGAGGCCAAAATAAGAAGTGTTCCCCCCAAAGCTTCACAGTTGAGGTTAAGCCAGCCAGAGGCAGTAGCTTGCTCTCTGTGGGGATGTGGTCACACTGAATCACACAGGGAATGATCTGGCAAGGTTTGGCCTTGGAGTCAGAGACAGTACTCCCTTTAGCCCCAAGAACTCCCAGGGCAGGACAGCAGTGTCTGTGAGGACCTCCAAGACAGAGGTCTCAGAATTTGGTGTTGAAGAAACGCTATCTATCTATTTAACTGTTTTGGATGTGTGCAGAAAAGGAAGGTGCACACACACACAAACACACACACACACTAGAGTATTTTAAAAATAAAAGTCAATTAAGTAAATAAATAAATAAATAATTTAAAAAATTAAGTAAAATGACCGTGGAACCAAAGGGGGGAAAAAACATAAAAATTATGACTCTTAATCCCATCATCATCACATAATCGTATTAGCAATTTGGAGTACTTCTTTCAGTCCTTTTTCATGAACATAGTTTTGTTCGCTATTATCAACTTAGTTCAGTCTCATATCCCTTTGTTGTTTTTATTAACGTCACAGCACTAGCATTTCTCCTGTTTCTAAAATGTCTTTATTAGCAGCATTATTAATTGTTACATAATATTTGATTAAGGGATAATACCATTAATTATTTCACAGTATCCCTCATAATTTATGCTGTTTCAGGATTTTGCTTCTAAAGTACTCCTACAAAGAACATCTAATATATTTTTCTACAACAGATTCTTAAAAGTTCTAGAAGTACTAGTAGATCAAAGATCATTTTGATGACTCATGATAGATGTAGCCAATTTTTTTGTTATTTAGTGAAGTTTTTTTTTCTAAGATTTTATTTATTTGTCAGAGAGAGTGAGCGTGCACACAAGCAGGGGGAGCAGGAGGCAGAGGGAGAAGCAGGCTCCCCGATGAGCAAGGAGCCGATTTGGGACTCAATCCCAGGACCTGGGATCATGACCTGAGCCAAAGGCAGATGCTTAACTGACTGAACCACCCAGGTGTCCCTAGTGAAGATTATTTTTACTGATCATAAAAGTCATTCTTAGGGGCACCTGGGTGGCTCAGTGGGTTAAGCCTCTGCCTTCCGCTCATGTCATGATCTCAGGGTCCTGGGATCAAGCCCCACATCAGGCTCTCTGCTCAGCGGGGAGCCTGTTTCCCCCTCTTTCTCTGCCTGCCTCTCTGCCTACGTATGATCTCTCTCTCTCTCTGTCAAGTAAATAAAATCTTAAAAAAAAAAAAAAGTCATTCTTAGCACCTATATTGTGATCTCTAAATACCATTGTCCCCTAAAAGAAACCAGAGATTCCTAGAGAATTAAGTAATTGCGGGTCTGGGAGAGGAAATGTACAAGGTGAGCGTGGAGCATCATGTCATGCAAAAAGCAAGAAAAATACCAAAGATGGTGACAGTCATTTCAGAGGGATTCAGGAGCCATAATGGGCTTCTTGTACAAAAGGATGTGTGGATGTGTCCAAGTCTTAACTCCCAGTACCTGTAAATGTGACCCTATTCAGAAATAGGGTCTTTGAAGCTGTAATCAAGTTAGGATCTCAACAAGAGATTATCTTGCATTTAGGGTGAACCCTAATGTAATCCAAGGACTAAAATCCAATGACTGGCATCCTTAGGAAAGGGAGATCTAACCGACACAGGGAAGAAGGCCACATGAAGATAGAGGCGGAGATTGGAGTGATGTGTCTATAAGCCAAGGAACACCAAGGATTGCCAGCAACCAGAAGATAGAAGAGAGGTGTGGATTAGTTTCTCCCTCAGAACTTCCAGAAGGAACCAACCCTGCCAACACCTTATTTTGGGCTTCTGGCTTCTGGAACTATGAGAGAATAAACTTCTGTTTTGAGCCACCACATTTTGTAGTGATTTGTGAGAGCAGTCTAAGAACCTAACACAGGAGCCAAGGAATAAACTCTGCTGGTCAGAGGTGGGCTGTATAAACATCAATGAAAAGTTAACTGCAACGCACCAAAAACATCAGATATGTTTATATCCATGTGGTTTGATGATTTCTCTTTTCTTAGTGCACTTACTATCTTCGAAGAGCCTAAAAAACCACTGGTATGAATTGAATACTGGTAAATAAAGGGAAAGTTCTTAACCTTTCTTTCCTATTGAACTTATACCTCAGATTAAGGAAATCATTGACAATGGGAAATCTCTCTCTCTCTTTTTTAAGATTTTATTTATTTAAGTGAAACAGAGCACAAGCAGGGCAGAGGGAGGACAAGCAGACGCTTAGCCAACTGAGCCACCCGGGGCCCCAGGAAATACCTCTTTATAGCAGAATTTCAGCTAATAAATGAAGAAGAAAAGATTAGAATATCATTCTTTTATATCTCCTAATGAAATAAGGGATCTGGCATTGACCATCAATGGCTGCTGACATTACAAAAAAGAGACAAGCATCATGTATCTCCTGATAAAAGTACACAACACCAGGATGCCTGGGTGGCTTAGTCAGGTGAGCCTCTCAGCCTTTGGCTCAAGTCCTGATCACAGTCCTGGGATCGAGTCCCTCATTGGGCTCCTTGCTCAGCAGGGAACTGGCTTCTCCCTCTGCTTTCCACTTCCCCGGCTTGTGCTCTCTCATTCTCTCTTCATAAGAAATAAATAAGTAAAGTCTTGGGACGCCTGGGTGGCTCAGTTGGTTAAGCAGCTGCCTTCGGCTCAGGTCATGGTCCCAGCGTCCTGGGATCAAGTCCCGCATCGGGCTCCTTGCTCAGCGGGAGCCTGCTTCTCCCTCTGCCTCTGCCTGCCATTCTGTCTGCCTGTGCTTGCTCTCTCTCCCTCTCTCTCTGACAAATAAATAAAATCTTTAAAAAAAAAAAAAAAAGAAATAAATAAGTAAAGTCTTAAAAAAAAAAAGCGCACAACACCATCATGAAATAGGTTTTTTAAAAAGAGAGAGTGAGAGAAGAACCTGAATCTGATCAGGCTTCTACATCAAATTATAATTTACAGAAAATACAAGGAACAGAGGAACATGTTAATTAATACCTCATGGATACAATCAGCAAAACCCAACCTATGGGAAATTCTAGAGAGCAAACACTCCAGTTTCCTTAGGAAAAAAATTGCAGGAAGAGGGCAAAAAGAAATGGAAGGAGAAACCAGAGACAAGAATTGGAAAATAAAAACTTAAACAATACCAATTATCGATATCGGCTCATTAATTGTGTAACACTTTTACACCTGTTGTTGCGTTCCTTCATCTAAGAGCTCTTCAGGAAGCACTTACTGTGGTAAGGACCAGGCACTGTATTTGGCGTTAATTAACAGTAGTGAACAAAGTAGATAGTTTTTTACTGTCAGGGAATTTAGAATTAAAGGAGGAGCCAAGACAGTAATAAGCCAAGATGTTACTTCAATTTTGTGGTGAGCGCTAGGTAGGAAGTTGTCTACTGAAGTAGCTGGTCAAGGAGGGCGTCTCTGAGGAGAGGTGATATTGAAGCAGAGACCGAGGGTGAGCAAAGGAGACTGCCAGGTGAGGAGTGTGGAAGGGTTGGGAGGTGTGGAGTGGCAACACAAGGAAGCCGGTTAGGAAGGGTGAGCAAGGAGCGTTTCAGGAAGACAAAGTAGGAAGTGTGAAGTATGAAGGTCTTGAGGAGGTGTGTGTGAACTTGGTATGTTCCAGGACCTTAAGTTACAGCACAAAGTGAAGCCAAACAGGCTAGGGGGAAAGAAGATGTGAGCCAGAGAGCCTGACAGAACCCAAATCATAGAAAGTTTGGATTTTATTTTCAGTGTAACAGGAAAAGGCCACTGAAGAGTTGAAGCCTTGAAAGCCTTTACTGTAATTTGCTTCATCGGTCCCTTACAAGCATGTGGATTGTTTCCAGTTGTCACTAACATAAACAAGATCAGAATGGAAGCTTCATGGAAAGAGTATCTTCTCTGTTTTGTTCACTTAGTAATTCATATATACTCTTGTTGCAGAGCTGGGCACAAAACAGGCTTTCTGAAAATTGTGGTTGAATTCATGAATGCTGCAAAGAGTACTCGGGGATCTTTGTATATCATACTCATTCTCGTCGAAGTCTATTTCTAGATGTGAAATTGCTGTTTTAAAGAGTGTGTGTATTTACATTTCTGCTTTTTAAACAAATTACCTTCTGAAAGGTTACACGAATTTACACACCCCTAAGAGCATTTTTAAATTTAAGACAAAATACTCATTATTCTTGAGTTTGTGTAATCAATGGCTTTGGGAGTGTTGGGTGAGTCAGTTCCCAGGATCCTTTGAGATGTTTACAATTCTTGGTCAGTTGTCTTTTTCTTTGAGGCGGCTGGGAGTGTGGCCAGTGTTTCTCTCTTTGGCTGTAGGCTGACGAAGGCAGACTGTGTTTCTTTTGTTTACCTCGGTATCCCCAACACCTTAACATAGTGGGTGGCCCGTCGTAGTACTCAGTGAATACTTGAACTGGTTTTACTGCCGCTCACTGCCAGAGGCTTCCAGTACTGGTGAGCGAGCCTGCATTTAGTTCATGGAGCAGGGAAGATCCTGAAAACTGGGGTCTTTTTAAAATTAATGAAATGAATTGTCAGTGTGTCATAAGAGACAAGTACAGCCCAGGGCTAAAGGGCAAAGGTTCTGGAGGAAGTTTGACTCCTGGCCCTGCTGTCACACCTCCATTTTCTCTTCTGTAAAATGAAGATAATAGTAGAATCTACCTCATGGGTTGTGAGAATGAAGTGAGTTAGGACATGAAAAGAATTGTACCTGAATTGTACCAGAATTGTACCAGAATCATCAAACTTGGTAAATATTACGTGCTTGTATGATGATACTCCTTTGGATCATTGTTAAGCATGTTTTTCTCTCATTTTTAATAGCTAGAAGAAAAACTCAAGGAAAAAGTTGATGTAAGTCTGATTGAACGAATCAATCTGACTGGAGAAATGGATACGTTCAGCACGTACGTACCTTGCACATAATTGCTTAAGGCCTGCCCTTTACCCCCCACAAAGCAACATGTCTTGGGCTGTCGGCTTTAGGCCACCACAGAACCTAAGAGGTTTCCAGGGTCCCCTGTTGAATGAGGATTATTCTCCAGCAGTCAGTAAGAAGAAGCATCAGAAGCTAGTGCAGCTGCCTCCCATTTGCCCTTCTCAGATGCAGTCATTTTTAGCTTACAGGGTCTTTATTGTTGCCCTATCTAGAATAACGAAAGAGAAGAAATCCTCCCTTGACCATCCCTGCAGGAAGGTCAAGTCCAAGGCCTTCTGTCTTCCCCCATCGCCACCCCAAATCTACAGAGGGCCAGCTCCACCTTCAGTGTCTTAGAACACAAAGTGTGAGCAGCTTGATTTTAGTCAGGTGGGGGGAGGGGGATGGTTGGGGTAGAGGGTGTCCAAGAAGTTCGAACTATAAAGCCTTCTCAAAATAGTTCTTTCACTAGTGTTGCCTTGCAGTATTTTTTTGTGGTCAGTAAATGAGATTAAGGTAGGCCATTACTAAGGAAAAATCAAGATTCTCTTCTTAGGTCATTTCCTCTCCTTTTCCCAGCTTTTTTTTTCCCCCCCCAAGTTCTCATTTAAACATTTTGAACGAACAGGTGCTTTTAGAGAAAGAAGTGAAGGAGGGATTCTGAGTGGAGTGATTAGGGAGACTAGCCGTGAAATTTTTCGACCTGACTCAGTGGGAACACACCCAAATAAGACCAGGACATGCAAGCAAGAATGAAGAGCCAAGACGTTCCTCGTTGTCATCCATTCCTTTTTGAAAGCAAACTCGAGTTTTTCTGATGAAATGATGAAACTGATTTTGATATGGGTGCCTAAAAGATTTGGCAGGGGCTGTGTTAGTCATTCAAAAAGTTTTTTCTTTAAAGTGATGACCTCTGGGGCATCTGGGTGGCTCAGGCATTAAGCATCTGCCTTCAGCGCAGGTCATGATCACAAGGTTCTGGGATTGAGCCCTGCTGTCGGGCTCCCTGCTCAGCGGGGAGCCTGCTCCTCCCTCTCCCACTCCCCCTGCTTGTGTTCCCTCTCTCATGGTCTCTCTCTCTGTGTTAAATAAATAAATAAAATTTTAAAAAATTATTGAGTAAAGTGATGACCACTGTAATTTGTTTGATTTGCAGTGTCATCTCTAGCAGCATCCAGTTGTTGGTCCAAGATCTGGATGCTGCCTGTGATCCTGCCCTGACTGCCATGAGCAAGGTGAGGTTGGGGAAGCGCTTCTTCTTAGACCTCCAAGAGTGACCGCAGGTGCTTGCTATCATCCCTGGCCGGTGGCTTCTTCGGGTTCTTCACTGCTTCAAGTGTCAGCTGGGAGAAGACCAGAAGGCCTCTAGGAGATGAGTTTATCTTGTGCGTTAGGCCAATTGCTTGTACTCTGAGAATAAGACAGGGAGTAGGTATGTTTGGTAGGTCTTTGTTGAGCATCTGACACATGTGAAAAACCTTAAAGGGGTCTCACCAGAATGGGCGTTTTTGTTAGTGCTTACAGCAGTAACTTCTTATTCTTTCTGAGCTCCAGTATCAGCACAATAATATTTGATCAGATTGTGGACCTTGGTTTCCTGCTGTCATGGTGGCAAATCGGTCGGGCTCCGTCCCTTCCTGGAACACATGCTGCCTTATGTTACTGTTCGGCTTTGATGTGCCCTTTTCTTCCTAAAAGGACCCAAATTCCTGAATTGCATTGACCATACAGCCTATGGAAGACTCTCTTGTTCATTGATTAATTAAGTTGGAAATGGGCAGTTCTTTCTTGATTCTTTAATCCAAATAACATGAAGCTGTCTACGCTAGAATTTCTAGAACAGGGGTCAGCAAACTAAATAAGTTTTTTATTGGAACACAGCCATGCTCATTCATTTAATATTATCTGTGGGTGCTTTTGTGTTACAATGGCAGAAACACTTAATGGGTAAGTCAGTCATGAGACCATATGGCTCAAAAAGCCTAAAATACTGACTGTCTGGCCCTTTACAGAAAAAGTTTGCCAGTGCCTGTTCTCGAGGTATCAGACTCTTGTAGCAGTCTTCTGGAGAAAGAACTTCTCTGGAACCCACTGGACAGTAGCAGAGTACAGTGGAAAAAACACTGGTTTTGGAGTCAGATGGACCAAACTCTCCTCATTCTTCCTCTGGGGGTATTGAGCAAACAACCTCTGTGGGCCCGGGTGAACCCATCAGTACGTGAAATGCAGCTCTCTGCCCCCCAGTGTTGCAAGGACGGGGCATGAAGAAAATGACTGGCCTGGTGCCAATCCGTGTTGCTGCTCTTTCCCTCCGATCAGGAGGGGTGGCCGTGTCACAGGTTGTGTAAGCACACATTTGGTCTGAATTTAGTTTTGTAGTAGATTGTAAATATTTAACAAAAATAGGATGAAAACCAAAGCTTAAGCTGCAGGGTTTTACGAAGCTAACTGGGGAGTCCTGAATTGCTGATGTCACAGAGTTTCGATTCAAAAGTTTGATCCTTCCACCAATCAGATGTGGATATGTATTTCCAGGATTCTTAGTGTTTATGAGTAGCACATGAGCAGGCAAATTGAGGCTAACCCATTTTCTTAAAGGAACGTGGCTATGAAGATTCATTCTTTGGTCTCTGATTATGCCCTAGCTGCCGGTGGGCATTCACTGTGTCCGCGTGGGATCTGTTCCAGCTGCCATCTCTCCTGGACTGCCACACACTTTAGATCAAAATGCAGCTGGTAAAAGAATTTTACATTTACCAAAGGAAGAGTGGATTTTTTTTTCCCAGTAAAATAACAGTTGTAGGGGAGTTTAACACTCCAGGTGCTGCTTATATGAACTGTCAGTTCATTAGTGGATTTCCCTCGCACTCCCCCCACCACCACCCATTTCTCCCCCAGACCCACACCAGCAAATATTAACAGAGACCATACCTCCAGAATCTTTTGTTTATATCATAGGAAAACCACAGACTAGGGAACGCAGCAGCTGGGAGACCATCACTCTTTGTCTGAGTCTTCTGGAGTTCTAGTGAAATGAGATCCATGTGATGAAAATGACCAGATATAAACAAGCCAAATGGTCACAGATTGATTCAACACACACTCAGTTATTTGTGCCTGTGTCCTGTTTTGTGTGGTTTCTTTAGGACTTCTTAAAACCTGTGTTGTGATAATGCTTATTTTTGTCTCCCAATTCCGTCATTTTTGCCGCTAGTTGGGCAGTTCAGTTCGGACTCTACCCAGCACAGTGCTGGGAACTGCAAAGCTGGGGAAGACATGGACCTCACCCCAAGGTGCTTAGATTTCGGAAAGTGTGGGGTAAGAGATGTGTGAGGTGAGAGGACTGCTCAAATAACAGCAGTATAAGGTATAGGAAAATCACTACTGTAAGAAAAGTACAAAATGTGCCCTCTTTTAAAAGAGGTGAGAGTTCATCTCTCTGTTCGTATCAAGTAGGGAAGCGAAGAAGGTCTTCTTGAGGAAGTGGCGTTTTAAAAAAAAATTTATTTATTTGACAGAGAGAGCACAAGCAACAGAGGGAGAGGGAGAAGCAGACTCCCCACAGAGCAAGGAGCCCAATGCGGGACTTGATCCCAGGACCCTGGAAACATGACCTGAGGTGAAAGCAGCGGCTTAACTGACTGAGCCACCCAGGCATCTGCTTTGCCCATTTTTAAATTGGGTTGTCTCTTTGTTGAGTTGTAAAAGTTCCTTTATAGTCTGAATACTAGACCCCTTACCAGATATATGATTTGCTCCGTTATGTTCTCCGTTTCTGTGGGTTGTCTTTTCACTTTCTTGATTATGTCCTTTGAAACACTGAAGTTTTTAGTTTTGTTGAAGTCCAATCTTTGTATTTTATCTTTTGGTGCTATACTTTTGGTGTCCTATATAAGACACCATTGCCTAATCCAGAATTACAAAGACTTATACCTGTATTTTCTTGTAGGCTGTTTATAGTTTTAGCTCTTACATTTGGGCCTTCAATCCATTTTGAATTAATTTTTGTATATGGTGTGAAGTAAGGATTCAACTTCATTCCATTGCATGTAGATTTACAGCCATCGCAGTACTGTTTGTTGAAAAGACTATTCTTTACCCATTGGATGGTCTTAACACTCTTGTCAAAAATCAGTTGACAATAGATACACAGGTTTATTTCTGGACTTTCCGTTTATTCCATTGATCTCTGTGTCTGTCCTTATGCCAATACCACACTGTTTTGATTATTGTAGCTTTGTGGCAAGCTTTAAAATCAGGAAATATGAATCCTCCTTGTTCTTTTTCAAGATTGTTTTGGCTATTTTGATCTCTTGCAGGGGTGCCTGGATGGCTCAGTCACTTAAGCATCCAACTCTTGATCTCGGGGTTATGAGAGTGAGCCCCGTGTTGGGCTCCACACTGGATGTGGAGCCTGCTTAAGATTCTCTCTCTCCCTCTCCCTCTGTCCCTCCCACCCCTTCTCTCTCTCCCTCTCAAATAATAATAATAATAATAATAGATCTCTTGCAGTGACACCACTTTTTTTTGTCTCACCCGCAGTGTTCTTCTCCCTAAAAACACCACATACCTAGACTGCCTCTCTATTTTGTTATAGCTGTCTCCCCTCTTAAGCTTTGAACAGCTTGAGGGCTGTGTCTATTCATTTTTGGATCTCCAAGGCATAGCTTAACATATGTAGTATTCCCTGAATGACTTGGAAGGTAAAGAGGGCAAGAAGAAGAACTAAAGTTTGGGGACACCCATTTGACCAAAGAATGGTGACAAAGTGAGATATAGATGACCCTAGGATAGAGGTGGTAGACATAGAGTATTGTTATAGGAAATGGCAGGATCATAGATTGAAATGTTTAGGTGCATACAAGGGCTGGTGAAGATATGGTGCTCCTTGATAGTACTCAGTAATAGGGCTCCTTTTTTTTTTTTTTTTGAAGTTTTTAATATTTATTTGTCAGAGAGCACAGTAGGGGGAGCGGCAGGCAGATGGAGAAGCAGACTCCCCACTGAGCAGGGAGCCCGATGTGGGGCCTGATCCCAGGACCCTGAGATCATGACCCGAGCCAAACACAGACACTAACCCACTGAGCCACCTAGGCGTCCCAATAAAGAGCTTCTTATTTTTTTTTTGAAGATTTTATTTATTTGACAGAGAGACACATAGCGAGAGAGGGAACACAAGCAGGGGGAGAGGGAGAAGCAGGCTTCCCACTAAGCAGGGAGCCCGATGTGGGGCTCAATCCCAGGACCCTGGATCATGACCCGGGCTGAAGACAGCCGCTTAAGGACTGAGCCACCCGGGCGCCCCAGGGCTTTTTACTTTAACAAGTAGCATCCTGTAGCTGATCGAAGGCAGGTCAGAAATAGGAAATGCCCACATCTAGCTATTAGCTCCCCAACTATAGACAAGAGGCCTGCTGCTGGAAAAGGAGAGGAAAACAGAGTGGCACAGCTTGGTAGAAGTACACAGGAACAGCCTTAAACAGGCCAGGCCCATATGGTGGAAGTGAAATAAGAAAAAGAGTTTAACGGCCTCTCTGAAGTTCTGACTTTGAGATTACAGTAATGTGGGTAAATTATGTCAAAATGACCTTTCAGTCTGCTATCCCTCCCATATTGCTTTATTTTCTTAGATGAGTTCTATGAGATGGTAATAAGTTATTTATGGAGCACTTTACCAGGAATCAGCACCCAAATGGAGTATCTCATTCAATTCTGACAATAAATTTACAAGGTACCTGTATTATTTCCTTCTTCCTTTCTCAGATAAGGTTGCTTACTCAGAGAAGTCAAGTCCCTTGTCCCAAATCTCTTAGCTAGCAGGTGGGAGAGCCAGGATTCAAATTCAGGTCTCTCTATGGAGGATTGTACGATGCCATACATACAGAGTAAGAGTAAGTCCTTTTGACAAACGTGGAAACTGAGACAAAAGTAGCTTAAGTAATTTGCCTTAAAGTGTAAGGGCCCTAAGTTGGTGTATGCCTGGTATTGCTGGATTTATGTAAATAATCATGCTTCCCTGATCACGAGCTCTTCAAGCATCCACAAGCATCCTGTTTGAGATTCATCTTCAGCCCTTCTCGATCTGACACCATGGCTTTCCTACAGGGGAGAAAAGGGACTGAGTGGCCAACCCAAGTATTCTAGTCTGGATATTTCTCCCTGAAAAGCAACGAACTGTCATTCTGGTGCGTTTATTTTCTTTTTCATAATATGCCCAAAGCCATGTAACCTTATAACAGGGAAGCCAGAAATAAAACCAAGTCTCCTGATTCTTGAAAAGGCAATTGCTTGGGATGCCTTAGTGGAAATATAAAGTTCTGTCTTTTAAATGTAAATTCTATAAATCCTTAGCAATTAGCTACTGTAATTAGGCTTTTTAAGTAGGATTTTTTTTTTAAGATTTTATTTATTTATTTGACAGAGAGAGATCACAAGTAGACGGAGAGGAAGGCAGAGAGAGAGAGAGAGAGGGAAGCAGGCTTCCCGCTGAGCAGAGAGCCCGATGTGGGACTCGATCCCAGGACCCTGAGATCATGACCTGAGCCGAAGGCAGCGGCTTAACCCACTGAGCCACCCAGGCGCCCCTTAAGTAGGATTTTTTTAAAAATTCTGTGTCTTCCTTAAAAAGAAACCATTGGTCACATGGTACCTTCCTCACTATGTCCTTTTTCCTAGGGCTTCTCACATCACTAGGTTAAAAGAATCTCTCTGTCCAATATCAAACACACTTTGCCTTTTGTCCATTAATGGTAGTCTTGGGGGGGGGAGAAGAAAAGAAACTGAACAAATTAAATTTCCTTACAGTTTGGCATGTAATTTCTATTCTATTAGGTTTTAAGATTGTGAACATGTACTAATTTAAGAGGCTGCATTACTATCCCCCAAAAAAGAAAGAGCTAGAACAGTCCTCAAATCTGTTCTCATTTCCTCAGTCATTAAAATGTAGATCTATTTCAGGAGGCCCACAGAACTCTATGGTTAATCCTCAAGGGGCTCCAGTGTGGCTCAGTCCATTAAGCATCTCCCTTGGGTTCAGGCAATGATCCCAGAGTCCTGGGATCAAGCCCCACATTGGGCTCCCTCAAGTTCTCTTTTCCACTTACAATCAAAATATATCTTTCTTTTTAAATAAATAAAATCTTTAAAAAAAAACTTATCTTTCTTTTTTTATAGAAGAGATTACCTTTTTTTTAAAGTCTTTTACATTCTTTTTTTTTTTTTTAAGATTTTATTTATTTATTTGACAGAGAGAGAGATCACAAGTGGGTAGAGAGGCAGGCAGAGAGAGAGAGGGAAGCAGGCTCCCTCCTGAGCAGAGAGCCCAATGCAGGGCTCTATCCCAGGACCCTGAGATCATGACCTGAGCCGAAGGCAGATGCTTAACCCACTGAGCCACCCAGGCTCCCCAAGAGATTCCTTTTTCATTATGACCAAAACATATCACCTTCATTGTAAAAAATCCAATTTTTTTTTAAAAAAGAAAATTTAAATAACTCAATTAATAGATTTATTTTAGTCTTTTTATGCATATATTTTAAAAATATAAGTTCATACGGTATGTGCTCTTTCATAACTTTTTTCCCATTTAGCAGGTTTTAATAATTTTCTGTGTCATTCAATTCAGAGCTACAGTAATTTATAGTGATTGCATAATTTTCCATAGTACAGAGTATTTGTTGTTTAAATAGTAACAATAGGTTAACATTTACCATGGAATTAATACCTGTCAAGCACTATGTTAAGAGCACTCCATGTGTCATCTTTCAGTAACTGTATGGATTATAGATATTATCATCCCAGTTTTACAGCCAAGAAAACCGAGGTTCAGAGAGGTTGGGTAACTTACCTGGTTGGACAGACAGTATTAGAACTCTGGACTGGCAGACTCCAGATTTCCTCATTTTAAGTATTCTAAGGTACTCTTTCCCTTAAAATGTATGTGATCAACTCACTTTTGGTAATTATTTCCAATTATTTACATTTAAAAACAGTCTGGCAGAGCGCCTGGGTGGCTTAGTCAGGTAAGCGCCTGCCTTCAGCCCAGGTCATGATCCCAAGGTCCTGTGGGACAGAGTCCCGCATCGAGCTCCCTGCTCAGCCCAGGAGCCTACTTCTCCCTTACCCTCAGCCCCACTCCTGCTTATGCTGTCTTGCTCTCTGTCTTTCAAATAAGTAAAATGTTGGGATTGATAACAGGGTGATGGGTATTGAGGAGGGTACTGGGTGTTATACATAACTAATGAATCACTGAACACTACATCAGAAACTGATTATGTACTATACAGTAGCTAGCTGAACATAATAAAAAAATAAATAAGCTATATGGTAAGAACATCAAAAAAATTAAGTAAAATCTTAAAAAAAACAGTCTGGTAATAGACAGCCTCACATATGTGGGTGACTATGTGGGTATTTTCTAAACATTCATAATTATAACATCAGATTGTCCTAAAGGGAATTGCAGAGATCAAAAGCTATGTAAAATGCTAAAATTTTTGGTAGAGATTTCCAAAAGTTGTACAGGGGTGCCTGTGTGGCTCAGCCAGTTAAGCATCCAACTCTTGGTTTCAGCTCAGGTCATGATCTCCCTCTTGGGAGTTGGAGCCCTGCGGAGAGTCTGCTTCCTCTCTGCCCTCCCTCCCACCCCTGCTTGCACGCACTCGCTCTCTCTCTCTCTCTCTCTAAAATAATAAATCTTAAAAAGAGAAATGTTGTACAAATTTACCTTTCTGTTGGCCTAGTAGTGAGTAAAAAATACATACATTTATCTTCTTAAAGCCTTTATTACTCCGCTTTCTATTCTGGATCTTCTTGATTTTCCCCTTTAAGTTAAGGAACGTGTGTCTTCCTCCTGTCACTGCCATCACCACCACCAAGTCAGCTGCATACCTGCAGCCTCATATGTAAATTTTGCTTGCTCCGATGCCTTCAGCTAATGTCAAGTTCATTTAGGGTGGTAACACTTTTGGAAAGCAGCATGGTAAAGTGGAAGGAGCATGGACTCTGGAGTTAGATGTACCAACTTCTAGACCTCAGCCCTGCTAACTTACCAGTTATGCTTCATTAGGCAAAGCATGTCTTATCCTCAAGTCTGTCTTATCTGTAAAGCAGGAGTAATATTACCTCCTTTACTGTATTGTTATAGGCAATAAGTTAATGTGAAAATGTCAACCACGTGATGCATGATCACACAGGTGCTCAAAAAATGTTCCTTCTCCCTTTTTAATTCCCATGAAGTGCTTGATCCACTGTTGTGGACGCACGAGGTACCTATAAATACATCAGATGCTTGTTGCAGGAGTAAAAGTAGCCCAGACAGGCATTTGAGTGCCTGTGAGTTGCCTGGGCAAGGACTGTCCTTGGGGCCCAGTGGCCCGGCAGCCTAAACCACACCAGTAGACTCCGATTGTCTGAAATAGCCCCCAGAATCCACGTGTGTCAGTCTATGTTCTCTATCTCTAGTTCCATGCTCAAAATGAATAGGTAGGAATTTGAATTTGAGGAAAAGTAGCTTCTCAGGAGAGGCCTCTCTCCAAGCTTCATACAGCAACAGAGAAAAACAATGTCCAAAGTAAACTGATTGCAGAGCTCTGTTCTCTGATTGGTGGACTGGTCAGAATTCTCTGCTGCAGTGGGCTCTCGCTGGGAAGTGATTATCTCCCGGGCCTTCCCTGTAAAGTGGTAACTAGTATCCATCACATGCTTGCTCCTCAGATAGCAGAAACCAGGGTTGTGGCCCTGGCCCCACAGTCTCTCTCTGTTCCTTAGTGCGATCATTTCCTTGCGTGCTGTTTCTGTGAGTCCTGTATCTTAATCACAGCTTCTTTGGCAAACTGTTTTTCTTGTTTATACAGGAACAGTCCTATGAAACCCCACCCAAACAAAAAGCACAAAAGGAAAACCTTTTAAGTAGGGCAGGGTAGATTTTAACTGTCAAATGCAGAGTTTACCTGGAAAAGTTGGACTTTTATTCCTACTGATGGCTTTTCATGATGTTTGTTCCTCTAGTACAAGCTACTTTTTGTTGCCTTTTTTGGAAGAGAACTTTGCTTGGTCACTGTATATTTCATTAGCATCTCCCTGAGAAATAAGGCTTATCTTGCATTAAGGCACATCAAGTGTTTTTGTTCCTTTTTTTAAAAAAACAACCATCTAGGAAACAGCCTGGTACTGTAATGCTTGGGCTTTAGACAGACTTGTTGTCTCTGTCTTGTCATTTACCAGCTGTGTAACTTGGGGCAAGTTACCTAACCTCGTTAAGCTTTTTTACTTTCGTCATCTACAAGATTGGTGTGAGAACCCAATGAGCTCATGTGTGAATAGTAAATGAGGTGATATATGCAGAGTGCCAGGTGAAGGGACCTGCCTATGGTGGGTCCTTATGTCTGTATCTTGGGCCATTCGGGTTACAGCTCAAACCTTAAGTCATCTGGGATGGGTGACGGCCAGCATCAACCCATCTGAGGTAGTGACTGGATGGAGTCATTGCTAATTACATTTTGCAGACTTTTCTTTTTTTAAATAGTAAAACCAATATCAACTTTCATTGTTCTCCAGCAGCTTAAATGGTTTTCCTATGTCATTAAGCTGACTTAAATTTAAACTCACAAATCTACTTTGTTTTTGCTAATACTTCTTTTAATTTGACCAGTAGAGTCATAACTGACTAAGGTATTAAAGCAAATCAGATCTTTTCACATATATTGCAAATGTGGATGTGTACTGGCATGGCCAGTGGTGATCAAGAGGGGTTAACTCACCAGCGGGAACTCAGAGTCCGTCATCCCACGCTGTCTTGCTTCAGAGTTATTTTGTAGCCAATGACAGGCCACATCCCCACCTCCTTTTACAGTTGTCTTCTGTCAGGTAATTATTAACTTTTTGAGATGTTGAAATACAAAATGCTGCCAACTTGGAAAACAATAGTCATTCATGGCCATTGGAGGAGAGGGGCATCGAACTCCCTTCCCAGATTCCGTGTTTACCCAGAATGCTCTGCTCCAGGTGTTGCTGCGGACCTGGGGAGAAGATGAAGTATAGACATTAACAGCATCTGTCAGTTTTGGCCTCACCCTGTGAGCTCATTTAAGCTCCTCACCTAGGATGCTCACTGTTTGGATGGGTCAACTCTCTGAAATCAGATGGGAAAAGAAGCCTTTTGAATAAGATAAAAAGATAATGAGGAAAACATTACACATAACCAAAGCATTAGACTATAAAGTCAGTTCATACAGAACTTTCCACTGTTACTCCATTGTTTGTTTCTGATTCTTCCTCATAAAAAATTTGGGGACCTTTTTCTCTCTGGCACTTTGTTGTGGAACCTTGCATAAAACTGCACGTCTCTAGGGCTTGGTTTTCTTATCTCTAAAATGAAGATGGAAGTCCTTCCTGCTTTTTTATATGCTTACACATACCTAAAGCTTTTAAAATATAAATATCTGCTGATTTGACAAAACATTAGGACAAAACGTAGAGTCACTCAAGCTTCTCAGGCACTGGGGAGTCGTTCATGCACAATATGATTCTTTTAAACAAGTTCCTTCAGTATTGAATTTTTCCTTTCCCCAAGAGCTCTATAAAAAAAATGGTGTTTTCTTGCCAGAGACATCAGGGCCTCAGAACTACTGCCCTCCTTCTATGAACATATTATATGGTGTGTGTTTGGCTTCGGATCTTTTTAACAGACAGCCCAGCTCCACTCGGAGAAGCTGACTCAGCAGAACTCCTCCTGGACATTCTTGCTCTTTTCAGGATTAAAGTGCCCATTTGCTGCCTGCTCTGCAGGCTCTCTCCTCCTTCTGTATCCAAGGTGGGAGAGGCACTGTAGCATTGCGTCCTTCCCTGTTTTACTATAGACATTTTCCAGAGCATTTCTCCCAACTCTCATATGGTTAGAGCTTGAACCAAACAGGTCTCTCTTTTGTGTTCACAGCTTGCTCAGGGATCACTCGGGTCCTCTCAGTGGTGCTGGTCTGCCCAGCACCAGCTATCCACACAGTCCCTGCCCCACTTTCCTGCCCTCTTCCTCATGTCACTGTCTTACCCTCTGACCCACCCCTTCGTAATGGCCAGGGATCTTCTTTTCTTTCCCTTAATGGAAACCCCAACAGAATCTCAAAGGTTTTAGGAGTAAGGTTTGAATATTTTATTACGGAAAAATTTCAATTGTGTGCAAAAGTAGAGAAAACAGTATAACAGAACTCATGGACCCGTCACCCAGCTTCATTAATCTTATTTTATCTACTCCTAACTCCAGGTTATTTTGAAGTTAAGTCACACATGTCACATCAGGTCCAGCTCCCTTTTTTCAAAAATCCTCCCCTCTTCACAATTTACTTGAGAGAAAGAACTAAGTAGCCCTCATCCGGATTTCATTTCACTTAGCCCCAACCAGCTCCATTCTCCCAAGCTACCAACGTGCTCACAAGTGGCTGCCCCTGCCCTGTCCCCCCACACCCCTCTTCTGACAGAACTGCCACAGGACCGTCCAGCTCACCTGCCTGGTGAGGGCTCCTTTACAAGATGGATGGGAAGGGACGGCTATTTCAAGCATCAGAGGGACAGGTTAGGAAAAGATAGCTAAGTCACACCTCACTGGCCAGGATAAGGTGGGCTTACTTGTTTTTATCCACAGTCAGCCACGGCAGACAAAGTAAGAAGCACTGCCCAAGATAAAATGGTGGTTGTGAGGCTAAGCTCTAACCTCATTGCCATTCCGCCTGCCCCTTCTTCCGGAACAGGTCAGACTGTCCTCCTGTGAGGGATCTAAAGATTTCTCTTCTCCATCTCCATTTTCAGATGCAGTGGCAGAACGTGGAGCACGTTGGTGACCAGAGCCCTTATGTCACCTCTGTCATTCTTCACATTAAACAAAATGTCCCTATCATCCGTGACAACCTGGCTTCCACGCGGAAATACTTTACTCAGTTCTGCATTAAATTTGCAAAGTAAGTCCTGGAATATTCTTATCTTTTCTTCTTCTTCTTTTTTTTTTTTAAGTAGGCTCCATGCCTGGAGCCCAACTCTGGGCTTGAACTCATGACCCTGAGATCAAGACCTGAGCCAAGATCAAGAGTTGAACCCTTAGGGGCACCTGGGTGGCTCAGTGGATTAAAGTCTCTGCCTTCGGCTTGGGTCATGATCCCTGGTCCTGGATCCAGGGTCCTCCCCAGTGGGAAGCCTGCTTCCCCCTCTCTCTGTTTCTACCTACCTCTCTGCCTGCTTACGATCTCTGCCTCTCAAATAAATAAATAAAATCTTTAAAAAAAAAAAAGTTGAACCCTCAACTGACTGACCCCCCACACACACACACCAGTGCCCCTGGAACATCCTCATCAGTGGGTTATTTTGAATGCCATACTTACCACCCGTATGCTCACAATCTAGGTGTCCCACCATCCAGCTGGGGCTTATTCTGGTGCCTGTAGGCGAGCTAATTTTTTGTACCCCAAAGAAGCATAATAAAACTAAATCCACTACTTAAAAAAGTTGCAGACAGCAGTAACAGCATGAAGACATCAACCAAATGAAGAGAAACTCAGAAATGAGTTGGGGAAACTGTTACTTTGAATGATGTGGACATAACAGTGCCCCTGCTTGCCTATAGATTTGGATAATTAAAATTATTTTTCAGTGATTTCATGTATATTGTTTGTCTCTCCAACTAGATTATAAGCTTTTTTAGGGTAGGAACCCTTGTTCTATTTCTTTTAAGCCTCCACTTCCTCCTTCCCCACAGTACATATTACTGGGACTGCCAGAATTTATTTGCTTCTAAACATCCTTGAGTCCAGGGAAGGTACTGGAAACCGGGCAGAGCAAGGCAGGGGTTTCCAGTGCCAAAGGAGATGAAGTGAATGCTTGCACTACATGTCTTTCTGCTACATTCTCGTGTGTGGCCATTTCTGGCTTGACATTTGGAAATAGGGAAATAAATGGTTTGGTCCCTTGCCAGGCAGCATCTGGCCATAGCACCATTTCCCTGGAGGCCAGGCAACGTAGAGGGTCAGTGCCTCCTTTGACCAAAGAGCAAACAGGCGTTTTGGCACACGTCTCAAGGAAGGGGCTTCAGGAAGGTCAACCTATTCCGAGCTACTGTGTTTAGTTTGTCCTCATCCCAGTCCCAAGGTGGGGATTTAGGGCTCCAGGTTTCTATCTTCCCCAGATCTCTGCTGGTTTGTATTCAATTAATGCTCGCTCTCCCCCTCACAAATAAATCCCTAAGGAACAGTTATGAGGGGGCTTGTGCATTAGCTTCAGTTTCCAGTTTGTCAAGAAAGGATCGAGTGGACTCTCCAGGGAGGCATTAATGTTTGCAATATGGCAGATGACCCGGGAGTTGACATTCCCTTCGCTCCCTGAGTGCTCTTCAGTGTGTGTTAAAGGCATTGCTGATAAATCACGTTGTGACACTCCCATATCCTGGGTAGAAACAGTGTCTCTATAAAATTTTACCGTGGCCAAAAATCTCCAGTGCGGTTGCACAGGGGTCTGACTGAGCGAATGTCAAAGTGAGTAAAGGGTCCATCTGCTTAGCTAGTCCCGGCTTCAGTCTCACGTTCTCTCGGAGCTCTTAAATTTTATTACTAAGCTCATATTTGGGTGAGCCAGGAATAGGATGCCCATCTCTCACATCTGGAAAAGTTTAACCCCTGACAGAAAAAGTGGTGTTCTGATTTAATCCACGGTACCCTCTCTAACTTGTAAAACCCCAGCCAAGAGGAGAAACTTCAGCGGTAGTGCTGTGGCAAGATTCCTTCCTCCCCAGCAAGTGCCGGCGCCACCACCCCGCACAACTGGGGAAGCCCTGGCCATTCCCCGGTCACACTGCCGGGACTTCTCCCTTCCCTGTGACACATTCCTGGTCCCTGTATTTTCCTCACCCCACACTTGTGGCCTCGCACCCAGAACCGACTGATTCCAGGGTACAGTCTAGAAAGAAGTAACTTCGGTTATAAACTGTACGTACCGTTGCGATTAGTCATGAATTCAGTGTCACATTACTTGTTTGGCCTGGCTCTGGTTTCCAGCCCTGAAGAATCCCTTCTACATGGTCCCCGTTCTCCCTCCTGATCAGTAGACCTCCCCCTAGACCTGATCTCTGGAGTTAATCTTTCTTTCTCTTTAACTTCCTGTCTTAGCTCGTCAATGTGAGGCCGTAGATGTTTGCTTTTGCCTCCATTTGGTCTCTGAAGCAACAGCAGTCTTTCCTGTTTAGACATCAAAATCACCTCTCGATTAGAACTACTGTTTGAGGGCTGCCTGGGTGGCTCAGTGGGCTAAGCCTCTGCCTTCTGCTCAGGTCCCAATCTCAAGGTCATGTGATCCAGCCACTTCCTCTGCCCCTCCCCACCCCAAATAAATAAGTAAATCTTAAAAAAAAAAAAAAACAAAAAAAAACAAAACTACCGTTTGAACCACAAGCAACTTCCCTCACCACTAAACTGATTCTCTTCCATTCAAGAATGGGGACAATAAGACAAATCTCTTAATAGTGGTTTAGAGGATAAAATGAGAAGCCATGCATAAACTTCTGGTAAAGTGCTGGTAGCAAGGTCGCATTCAAACATGGTAGCTGCTACCATTTTAATATGTTATTATTTATTCTTTATTCAACCTGCTGCCATTTGAGCTCCTACTATGTCCCAGACACAGAATTAAGTGCTTTGGCTTAGTAGACATGGTCCCTGTTTTCATTTGCCTTACGGTCAGGTGGGGGGGGGACATGCAAGCAAATAAGTATCGTAAAGGTTATATGCTAGGCTAGAGGTCTGTGGGCTCTGTGTAGAGAGAGTATGGTGCAGGTAACCAATCAAAGTCTTCATAAGGAGAGAAATCCTTGAGCAGGGTGCAGGATATGTGTATGCAATGACCCACAAGGTCACAGGGAAGGGCATTCTGGGCACAGGGGGCAGGGTAAGCAAAGGCACAGAGAGGCATTAAGTAGTCTGAAGAATCAAGCATAGGACGCCTCCCCTCAGCATGATATGGCTGGGGCCAGAGAATCAAGACAATCAAGGAAGGCCTTATCAGCAGGCATTATAAAAATTTCAATCAGGGAAGGGTCTTGAGCATGTTTGCGTCTGTAGCAAATCCTTTGGCAGCTGATATTTGCAAAGATGAGGCTGAAGGCAGCAAGACCAGTTAGGAAAGAATTGAAAGAGCTCAAGTGAGGAGAGTAAGGGCTGCAGCGGTGGGTGTGGTCAGGAGGGTGGGGAAGTCCAAGGGAAGGGCTGGGAACGGATTGATACTGAGGTGGAAGGCCGAGGGAGCAGCCTTGGGGAACTCCTGATTTTGGGGTTGGATGACTGGGTAGGTGAGCTCTGGTCCACTGAACCTGGGTTCCAGGGTGGGGCTGAGTCCTGGATATGCTGGAATTGAGGGGCCAGTGCCATTCCACTGAGGCGGCTGGTACGTCATCGGTTATGAGCAGGCACAAATGTGTAGAGAGATCGGAGAGTGGGAGTCATGGCCCCCAGAGCAGCTTTTGCGGAGTGGGAGAGGAAAGTGCTAGCCAGCACTTTCTCTTGACCTCCACGTCCTGTTTTATTATCGCTCCTTCCTTGGTCATGGGCCCTGTGTTCTCCTGGTCAGTCCACCCTGGGTCTGGCCTCGGTGATAGGCATTTCTTGTTCCTACACCTTCCATTCTGCACCCATACAACAGCTTTCCCTCCTCAGGCCCTGCAGTTTCTTCTAAAAAGCCCTCCTGACCTGTTAAAATTCCTACTCCCTTCCCCCAACCCAGCTTGCCCTTCAGTCCCCAGTAAATTTTTCAGAGATCATGAATTTTTTCCCTTGTTCTGACAGTTACTCCCTTAACAATTATTTTCTGTCTTTGCATTTAACATCCTGTGACTATCTCACCGTCACGTCTGTTAGGGTGTTTTCAGCTGATAGTAAGAGAAGCTGTGACTTAAACTCACTTAAACATGACGTGGGCTTTGTATTCCATATAACCAGAAGGTCAGAGGTAGGACACATCCAAAAATGGCTGATTCAGTGGTTCAGCAATGTCACTAAGGACCCAAGTTCCTTACTCTACCCTGCTCTCCTGGGGCTGGCTTCTTCCTTAGAATGATGGTAAAATGGCTCTCGGTGTTCTAGCCAAACATAAGAATACCCTGAAGAAGAGAGGAGCCATGCAGTGAAGTCCACTCCTGTGGTCCGGGTGGCCGGCCTAGGTCATGTCCCAACCTCAGGACCACCAACAGTCAGCACAGAAATGCCATGGTCTGACTGGCTAAGGCTAATTAGAATTCCCCTCTGCAGTTTGGGAGGGATCAGCTTTTCCCCAGCATCCCAAGACCACATATACCTAAATAAAACCACGGTTTGGGCTGGAAGAAACAGAAGGCAGTGGTTGCTGGGAGGCGATAATAGCATCTACTTTGATTTCTATTTTCTTGTAGAAGGAAGTAGGGCCTTTTAAAAAAGTTTCTGTGTTTCTTTACCAAAAGGAAAATAAGCCTGGGGTGCCTGGGTGGCTCAGTCTGTTAAGCATATGACTCGATTTCAGCTCAGGTCATGATCTCAGGGTCCTGAGATTGAGCCACGCGTCGGGCTTTGTGCTCAGCGTGGAGTCTGCTTGTCCCTCTCCCTCTGCTCCTCCCCCTGCTCGTGCATGCTCTTTACCTGTAAAATAAGTAAAAGCTTAAAAAAGAGAGAGAGAATAAGCCTAATTTGTCCTTTTTTTTTTTTAAATCCACAGCTCCTTCATTCCCAAGTTCATAACCCACCTCTTCAAGTGCAAGCCAATTAGCATGGTGGGAGCAGAACAGGTGAGATAAATTGGCCTTTTTCTTAGGCTTTTATCCTAGGTCAAACACAAATCTTTCTAGTAGGGATTTACCCTGGAGAAATCAGATTGCTGATTTCCCCTGTTTGGGGACAGAAGATGACCTGGCAGCTTAATTCTTCCGTTTATTTAAACCATTTTTGTCAAGCACCTATTACGTACCCAGGTTTTGGGCTGGGCACAGGCGTACCACAGTGAACAAGATAGAAAAGATCTCTCCTTCCAGGTGCTTACACCTGGGTAAGAAGAGATAGATAAGATATGAGTTAATAAATAAATGAGAAGAGAATTTTACCTTAAATAGCTAAAGGGTATAAAACTAGGTTCTTTGAAAGAATATCTTAGGGGCATGAAGGAGTAATGGCTTCAGATTGGACACTCCACGAAGGCTCCTCCAAAAGCTGGCGCTTGAGAAGAAAGAAGAGTGAAGAGTCCAGGCAGAGGGCGGCAAAGACCCTGATTATTTTGGGTCCTCTACTTGCTGGGTAGAGACACTTTTGAGTATCAAGCAAAGAAAGGCTTATCCTTTTGGTACTGAGACGCCAGTCACCTCACCCAAGAAGCCTTCTGTGATTAACCCCACCCTGTTCACTTGAATTCTGTGCTTTGAGACCTCTGCTCACCAGTTGTGTCACCTCAGCGCTGATGGGTTGAGGTATGTGCTACAGCGGAGTCCCCTCTTTTCAGCCATCACCTATCCAGACTGTCTGAAATTTGAGCTGCTTGAATTTAGAGAACAATTTAAACTATCTTAGAAACAAAAACAATAATACTCAGCCCCTAAATCCTGATAAACACCTATTCAGATACAAGCTATTTGTGTCCTGACCTTAAATGAGTCCCCTGTATTCATTAAAAGAAATCCTCTCTAGACCTCTAGGTAGCAACATTTTACCTGTTTCGGTTACTTTTTATATTTGAAAGAACTCCCAACAACATTTTTAAGTGAGATGATGTAATTCAAGACATTTCCATAAGTCCTGCTCTTCCACCGAGTTAGTCGACTTGGCAGAGGCTCAGCTATTTCCCAGCTCAGTGACTTGCCCTCACCCTGGGCCCTCAGCATTGCTGACCCGAGTCATGTCTCCAGAAGACAGCAAGTTGGCCTATGCCCCAGTGCATCATGGATCCCTCATGAGATATTGCAGCCAGGGATGCAATAGCTGTGAACATCAGGAATCTCTTGACTCTGATACGTGCCCTGTTTCTATACTCTTTGTAAGGGCCATCGCCTTCCTAACTTATGAAAAAGCTGAATGGTGTAAGCATGAAGATCCTGGGGTCCAGAATGCTGAAGGTGTGCAGCTGAATCCTATCTCTGCAACAGAGCAACTGCTTGTCCTTCAGCAAACCTCCCAGCAAGTTAGTTTCCTCATCTAGAAAACGGGGATTGATTGTAGTTGCGCCTTACAGGGCAGTTGTGAGGATTGAACAAGATCGTGCACATCAAGTCCTTGATGCAACGTCTGGCACGTGTACGCCCTCAGCAGAGGCTGGCCCCTCCCGATTTTCGCTTGCTCAGACCAAGAACATGACTCTGTTTCTGCTTTCAGTACCCGCCTCGCCCGCCCATGACATCTGGTTGCTACTTGCTGCAGCGGTCTGGCTGACCAGCTTTAAAAGCCAGAGTACCAAGTGTTGTCTCAGAAAGCTTCCTGGGAGGTTGCATAGATCCAGACACCGACTATAGTGTTTCAGTGTTTTGCAGTTCTTGACTCTTGAATGTCATAAGCATAGAACTAATTCTGTTCGTTGGAGACGGCAGAATAATGCCCCAGCAGGTCTCCGGTCATTAGTACCTGCTCGCTGGGAAATCGTTGTGTGCGCCTCACTGTTGTGCGTAATCAGAGAGGATGTGCAGTAATGATCTCTGTATCTAAGAGAAGCTCTAGAGGTAGGAGTTCCTAACGTTTTGTCTCTAGACTTGAAGCCACTGGAACACAAAGTCGGCCTGTTGGGAACATGTTTTTGTGAGTCTGCAGCTTTGCATGGGCCATGCTAGCCAATTGAGTGTCTAATAACCATGATATTTTCATATTGTCACAGAAATCCAATATCCTACCTGTGCTCCTCAGATTTTCTCTTCTTCAAAAGAATGGTAAAATAATCAGCTTGGGAGTCAAAGCCCATATCTTCTGAAAAACAGCAGTTTGGCCAGAATTAACTCCTGCTTTGAGATGTGGATGAGAAAACCATCTGCAAAGCTGGATTTTACTTTGTTCACAAGGCAAATGGGAGTGTGTGATAAGGGAGCCCAGCCCGGAAGTGGGCACAGGTGGGAACTGAAGGGCAAGGTGACCCCTGTTGGATACCCACATGAAGTTCAGGTGTAGGCAGGTCCACACTTGCCCTGAGTACCTGGGCTGAGAAAGCACGCAGTCCTATAGTTGGAGGCGCAGTTACTTGGGCAACAGAACCACAGGAATCAGGTAGTTTACAAAGGCTGCAACAGATTCTGACTCAGGTCTTGTAGCAGCTCTAATCCAAGCTTTCACAAAAGCTGTGGAATTGAAAGTCAAGATTTTGCCTGATCTCAGCTGCCTTTCCTTTGTCATAAAGGTACTAGATCCTAAATTTAGATTATCTTCAATACTTGTGCCGAAAATAGGAAAGGAGACATTTCCCTGCTCTTTATTCTCTTCCTGATTACTATATAAAGTGAATTATTTATCTATGGACCTCAGAGTCCTCTTGAGCAATTGCAGGGGCACATGGAACTGAACCGTACCAATATTTGTAATGCTTCTTCCTAGATGGTGATCTTTCAGAGATCTTACAGGATTTGCAGGGTCATTAATTAGTCTTATGGCAATGGTATCTGTGACTGAGCACACAAGAGAAATACAATCCATTTGCACGAACTTACCATACAGGAAGCAGCACAATATGGTGTGGGGGGAAAAGGATCCCAAGACTTGAGGCCCAGTCCTTACTCTGCTGTTAATGGTCCCTGTGATCATGAGCCATTGCTTCCCTGATCTAGGCTCAGTTTCCTCATGTTTAAATAAGAGCACTGAATCAAACTCTCACACACCCCTTCCAGATGTATCATATTACAGAGTCTGAAATATTTTGAGCAGTGTATCGCCTATGAAGCTATTTTCTTTTCCTTTATATTATCTTCATATACATACTGACCCTGTTTTTATTGTGGTAAAATATACATAACATAAAGTTGACTATCTGAACCACTTTTAGGTGTACAGTAGTATTAAGTCCCTTCCCATAGTTGTGCAGCTCTCCACCAGCAGACCTTGTCTTCGTCTCAAACTTAAACTCCATTCCCATGAAACAGTAGCTTCCCATTCCTTCCTGGCAGCCACCATTCACCTTCCTATCCCTGTGAATATGACTGCTCTACATACCTCATCTGAGTAGAATTATACAATATCTGTCCTTTTGTGTCTGGCTTATTTCACTTTAGTGTGTCTTCAGGGTTTATCCATGTTTCAAAATTTCCTTCCTTCTTAAGGCTGAATAATACTCCATCACATACACATAAACACACACTCCATTTTGACCATATTGACTTTTTAAAAATTCACAGAATTCAAAATCATCTGGAAAAAAATATTTAAAGCAAAATTTAGATTTTTTTTTTTTTTTTAAGCCCAAACACCAAGGAAAAGGAAAAAGAGAATCAGGTAGTATGTGCATAATGGCAGTTGGAAGAATGAGAAAATAGAATGGTTATTCCTGGGCACAGTTCTCGGTAAATTCCAGAAAATCTCCTCTAAGTGTGGAGTTCAGCACACCTTTTAAAAAAGCAAGTGGACGGGGCACCTGGGTGGCTCAGTCAGTTAAGCGGCTGCCTTCAGCTCAGGTCATGATCCCAGGGTCCAGGGATCGAGCCCCACATCGGGATCCCTGCTTAGCAGAGAGTCTGCTTCTCCTTCTCCCTCTGCCTGCCGCTCTGCCTGCGTGTGCTCTCTTTCTGTCAAATAAATAAATAAAATCTATAAAAAATAAATAAAAAAGCAAGTGGATCAATAACAATGTAATTCCCATAGGGATAGATTTAAAAACTCACCAACCACCGCCTCAGCAAACTAGGAATAGAAGAAAGATAGTTGACTCTGATAAAGGTTTTATACAGAAACTTAGGAGAGGGGTGTGCATTACAAAGGCTAAATCCATTTGTCAGAATTTTACAGTTCAGAATTGTACATCCCAATATACTTACATTTTACCCCCCCAAATTAAGTGAAGGATAGAGCACTGATAGCAGGGTTTCTTACCCTCTGCACCTTTGACATTTCAGACCAGGGAACCTTCCGCTGTGGGGCTGTCGGGTGCATTGTGGGACATTTGGCAGCGCCCCTCACCATTACCCACTAGCTGCCAGCAACACCGTCCTGATTGTGACAAGGGAAGATGTCTGCAGACATCGCCAGACATCCGAGCACAAGTGAGGGTGCAACCAAACCACTCCCAGTGAGAGCCGCTGGATTAGAAGCATAGATGCAGTGTGATGAGAATGACAATGTCTTTGGTGGCAGCGGCGTGGCGGTACATAAGGAGTCACTATACTATTCTCTGTACTTCATATAGGTTTAAACCTCTCCACAGTAACAAAATTTACCAAAATAATAATAACAACAACAACAGTAGCGTTACCCTACTCATGAGTAATCCAAAATAAAATTTTGAGAATTGATATAAAATCCCATGCTTTCTGAAATTAAACTAGCTTCCTTCTGTATTTTCTGACTGTAGAACTTAAATGTTCAGGGGCACCTGGGTGGCTCAGTCAGTTAAGCGTCCAACCCTAGATCTCAGATCAGGTCTTAATATCAGGGTTGTGAGTTCAAGCCCCATGTTGTGCTCCATGGAGGGTCTGAAGCCTACATTAAAAAAAAAAAAAAATTTAATTTAAAAAAAATTTTAAAGAACTTACATTCAAAAAAACTGAACTTTCTCCTTCCAGTTTTTGTGTGCATGGGCTACTGTCCCAATCGTGAAGGTTTCTCCCTTTTGCACAGCACTTTTCTCTTTCTGTAGAGCTTCTTGAATCTTCCTACCCTATCACTCACTTTCCTATGTCTCTTTAAGCCGTGACCCACCTTGATTTCTATGAGCCCATCCTTCCCACTGAGAGCTTGAAGCCTTTCTACCACTCAGCCGAAAGGGTCCTCCCGCTGTGCCACACAGAGCAAGGAGACAGACAATAGCCACTCCTGCAGAGGAGTTTACAACCATCAGCAGAGTCACCAAGGTCCTGGAGATGGGAGGACCAGGCAAGCTTGCGAAATCAAGGAATCAGTTAATGAAAAAAAATTACAATAAACCTGCTTAATGGTGAATTATAGAAAGATTTTCTCTTCACACTAGGAATAAGACATGGATGTCTGCTACCACCATTTCTGTCTAGCCATTTCTCTCCTGTATTGCCCTTGAAGTTCTGTTGTTCAGAACAATAAGACAAAAAGAAAATTAATTCTTTTTTTTTTAAGATTTTATTTATTTTATTTGACAGACAGAGATCACAAGTAGGCAGAGAGGCAGGCAGAGAGAAAGAGGAAGAAGCAGGCTCGCCGCTGAGCAGAGAGCCCGATGTGGGGCTCGATCCCAGGACCCTGGGATCATGACCTGTGCCAAAGGCAGAGGCTTTAACCCACTGAGCCACCCGGGCGCCCCAAGAAAATTAATTCTTTTTTTTTTTTTATATTTTATTTATTTATTTGACAGAGAGATCACAAGTAGGCAGAGAGGCAGACAGAGAGAGAGAGAGAGGAGAAAGCAGGCTCCCTGCCAAGCAGAGAGCCCGATGCGGGACTCGACCCCAGGACCCTGAGATCATGACCCGAGCTGAAGGCAGAGGCTTATTAACCCACTGAGCCGCCTAGGCGCCCCCCCCCCAAGAAAATTAATTCTTAAAGAAATAAAAGATAGGTACAGATTAGAAAGAAAGAAGCAAAACTGTCATTTTTCACAGAGAAAAATGATTATGAATGACCATATCCCCGGACACCTACAGGTAAACTATTAGAATACAAATTTAACAGGGTTGCAGAATTGATTTTTTCAGGCCAGTATTGATTTTTCATATTTTTATATACAAGCAACAAACCATTTGAAATGAAAAAATTTAAATGAAACCAGATATAGTAGCTTCAGGAAAAAACCCAGAAATGAATCTGTCCAAAAATTTTCAGGTCTTCTACATGGAAGACAACACAATATTAAGAAACATTAAAATGGCAGGGTAGCTCAAGTTCATAGATTGAAAGACTCAATATTAAGAAGATGTCAGTTCTTCTAGAATTAATCTCTAGATAGAGTAAACTACAAGGGGTGGTGTGGTGTGAGAGTGTGGGTATAAATTGATAAGCTGAGTCTAAATGTTAGGTAGAAATGCAAAAGACTTAAGAATACCTAAAATAGTTTTTTTTAAAAAAGAACAGAGTCAGAGGACTTAAATCTCCAGATATCAAGACTTATTTTAATGTTACCATATAATTTTGGGCTGCGTGGTACTGGCGTCAGGGACAACAGACAGGCCAACAGCACAGAATCCAGTTCAGAGATAGACCCACTATGTGTATATGTTACAGACACTTGATTTCTGCCATAGTGACCCTGCAGTTCAGTTGGGAAGGGATGATCTCAATAAACTGCTGGTAATTGAATATCTACGTTGAGGGGAAAAAGTTGATCTTGACTTTTACCATGCACCATAGAAAAAAATCAGTTCCACCAAAGATGTGGAGAAATTGGAACTCTTCCTACACCTCTGGTGAGAATGTAAAATGCCGAAATTTGGGGAAGTACTTTGGCAGTTTCTCAAAAAGTTAAACATAGGGTTATTACCAACGACTCAGCATTTTCACTCCTAGATGCATACCCAAAAGAACTGGAAAAGTCTGTTTGCACAAAAACTTGTGCACGGGTGTTCATAGCAGCATTGTTCACAATAGCCACAAAGTAGAAACAATTCAAATGTGTCTCAGCTGATGAGGAGAGAAACAAATGTGATATCATCTGGAATGGGAATATTATTCAGCCACAAACAGGAATGAAGTATGTACTTGTGCTACAACATAGATTAACCTTGGAAACATTACACTAAGTGGAAGAAGCCTGATATAAGAGGCTACATATTGTAGGATTCCATTTACACGAAATATCTAGAACAGGCAAATCTAAAAGACAAAGTAGATTCATGGTTGGTGAGGGTGAGGGGAGAGGAGGGAACAGGATGTGATTGCAAAGAGGTATGGGTTCCTTTGTGGAGTGATGACATGTTCTGAAACCAGATAATGGTTATGGTTGCACAACCTTGTGAATATACTAAAAACTGAATTATGCTCTCAAAGGGCAAATATTATTATTCATATGCAAATTATATCTTGATTTTTAAAAATTCCAGGTGGATTAAAGCTCTAAAGGTGAAAACTAGGGGCCCCTGGGTGGCTCAGGGGGTTGGGCAGCCAACTCTTTTTGGCTCAGGTCGTGATCTCAGGGTCCTGGGATGGAGCCCCACATCAGGCTCCACACTCAGTGGGGAATCTGCTTCAGGATTCTCTCTCTCCCTCTGCTCCTCCTCCCACTCTCTTGTGCTCTTTCTCTCTCAAATAAATGGATAAATATTTACTAAATAAACAAATACCTTCTAGGAATGTGCCTTTATCTTCTTAAGGTTTTCATCACTAGTGATAGTCATGATGCCCCCCCACAAGATTTGTAGGAGGCTTTTTTCTTTTTTTTTTTTTTTAAGAGAGGAAGGGTGGGTAGAAGAAGAGAGAGAATCTTAAGCAGGCTCTACACCCAGCATGGAGCCCAACACATAGCTCCATCTCACAAGCCTGACAGCATGACCTGAGCCAAAATCAAGAGTCAGACGCTTAACCTACCAAGCTACCCAGGTGCCCTCTAGGAGACTCTTTAAGAAATGAATCCTCCTCATGGGGTGCCTGGATGGCTCAGTCGTTAAGCGTCTGCCTGCGGCTTGGGGCATGATCCCAGGGTCCTGGGATCGAGCCCCACATTGGGCTCCCTGCTCAGCAGGAAGCCTGCTTCTCCCTCTCCCACTCTCCCTGCTTATGTTCCCTCTCTCGCTGTGCTTCTCTCTGTCAAATAAGTTAAAAATCTGAGGAAAAAAAAGAAAAAGAACTGAATCCTCCCTAGGGACGCCTGGGTGGCTCAGTTGGTTAAGCAACTGCCTTTGGCTCAGGTCATTATCCCAGGTCCTGGGATTGAGTCTCATGTCAGACTCTCTGCTCAGCAGACAGCCTGCTTCTCCCCCTGCCTGCCACTCTGCCTGCTTGTGTGCTTTCTCTGTTTCAAATAAATAAATACAGTCTTTAAAAAAAAAAAAAAAGAAAGAAAAGGAAGGAAGGAAGGAAGGAAGGAAGGAAACGAACCCTCCAGGGTTGCCTGGGTGGCTCAGTCAGTTAAGTGTCGCACTCATGATTTCGGCTCAAGTCATGATCTCAGAGTCATGAGATCAAGCCCCACCTTGGGCTCCACACTCAATAGGTTAAGTGTGCTTGAGATTCTGTCCCTCTCCTTCCGGCCCTCCCCCAACTCATGTTTACACTCTCACTTGCTCGCTCTCTCTCAAATAAATAAATCTGGGTGATGACCTTCCACATACACAACATGCTGGCCAGCCTTGCACCCCAGTAACAATGAACCACCTAAGCTATACCACCCCAAAAGTTTTCTCTGAGGCTCAAATTTGGCTGATGGCCACCTCTTGCCAAATGCTTCATGCCTAAGGAGATGAACTATTAGCTACTTTTAGAGATGAAAACCAGCAGATTTTCATGATAAATGGAGCCTTTCACCTGCACTTCCCACAGACAGCTGCAAAGGCTGTCAGACTGGCTTTTGCCTTTTCTGACCTCATTGTTTTTTGTAAAACCTGAGACTGAGGTTTCCATCTGTACAGATGTCTGGTGAGAACAGAATTTTATTGTGATTGACCAGGGCCTGAAAATACCATATCTCTCAAGATAGAGGAGACCCAAAGAATTATGCCAAGTTCATTCAGAACTCTCCCTGTCACTTAAGACCATACAATTATTTATGCATATAATATATCTCTGGGAAGTAGGAAGTACAGAAAAAGTGGGAAGTATCCCCATATGTTTTTAAACATAATAATTTTTTTCTCACCAGCAAATAATGCTAAGACACGGCTTTGATTTTGACAAGACTCTGAAAATTTGCTGCATGGAAGATAAAGTTGAATGCTTACCAGGCATCAAATAGCATATTAAAAAGAGAGAGAAAGAGTAAAGAGAAAAAAGAAGAAGTGTTCCCAGTTAACATAAGTGTAGAAACTAATATCAAGAATACTGGCTTAACACTTAGCTCAGTCAAATCTTCACATGTTCCCACATTTGCTTTATTGTTTTTTTTTTTAAAGATTTTTTATTTATTTATTTGATAGAGAGAGATCACAAGTAGACAGAGAGGCAGGCAGAGAGAGAGAGAGAGAGAGAGGAAAGCAGGCTCCCTGCTGAGCAGAGAGCCCGATGCGGGACTCGATCCCAGGACCCTGAGATCATGACCTGAGCCGAAGGCAGCGGCTTAACCCACTGAGCCACCCAGGCGCCCCTGCTTTATTGTTTTAATAAAGTAAATCATTACCATTATTACTGAAGCCCCCTGTGGGCCCTAGCCAGCCATTCCCCTCCCTCCATGCCCAGAGGTAACCATTATTCTGATTCTGATTTTTATCATTCCCATGTGTATTTTGGTATGTCCCATCTGTGTATATTCTCAAATTATATGATTTTTGTTTGCATTTTAAAACTTTATATAAACAGTACTCCACATATCATTTCCTGGCTGGCTTTTTTTTGCCTAGCAGTTTTTTGAGCTTTATCTGTGTTGATGTATGTTTGAATCCGTTCATTTTAATTTCAGTATTGTATTCCATTGCACGAATATGCCACCATTCATTTATCATTCAGCTGTTCATGGACATTTAGATTGTTTCCAGTCTTTTGCTTTTACAAACAGTGGATGCAGGGAGCATTTTTCACGTGGGCAAGAATTTCGCTGAAGGATGTAAGTGTGAAGGCTGTGTTATGGGTTATGCACATCCCCAGGTAGGAAAATGTTACTGGATTTCCCCCAAAGTGCTTTAATTTGTACTCTTACCACAAGTGTGAATTTCATTGCACCATATCCATGCCAGCATTTGGTAGTATCAACCGTTTTACTTTTGTCTCTCTTATGATCATGAAATGGTATATAGCTTGTAGCTTTCATTTTCATTTAGTGGATCACTAATAACGTTGCGTATCATTTCAGATGCCTTGTGAGCACTTGAGTTCCTGCTTTTGTGAATTACCTGTTCAAATCTTTGCCCCACTGTTGGTGTTATTATTACTGTTGAGGTTTTGCTGGCCTTTTTTATTGTTGCTGCTTTGTAGGAATTGTTATGTATTTTGAATATTATTCCTTTACCAATGTCGCAGATACCCTTTTCTGATTTGTGTTTTTCATTTGCTTCTGTATCTTTTGATCTAGTCTCATTTTAAAGTAATAGATTTTTTTGATCTGTCCTGTTTCCCATTCTTCTCTATCTATAAGTAAGAAGAAGAATCTGTTCTTTTCTGAAAGCTTTACTTATCATATCTAGGTTTTTAATCTACCTGGGATTTAGCATGCTTATTCTTCAGAGGCATGTATTGGGTTCCCTCGGAGCAAGAGCAGCGATCATTTCTAGTGGGCTCTGATAAGTGTTCTGATGCTGGGCTCCTCATGTAGGCCTCAAGCAGTCTAACCTCATCTCTCCTATGCATGCTTAGTACTTTAATTTAATTTTTTAAAAGATTTTTTGGGCGCATGGGTGGCTCAGTGGGTTAAGTCTCTGCCTTTGGCTCAGGTCGTGATCCCGGGGTCCTGGGATCGAGTCCCTCATCGGGCTTTCTGCTCAGTGGGGGAGCCTGCATCCCTCTCTCTCTCTACCTACTTGTGATCTCTCTCTCTCTCTGTCAAATAAATAAATAAAATCTTTTTTAAAAATAAATAAAAGATTTTTTATTTGCTCATTTGAAAGAGAGAGAAATGGAGAGAGCACAAGCTGGGGGAGAGGGAGAAGCAGACTACCTGCTGAGCTGGGAACCTGATATGGGGTTTGATCCCAGGACTTGGAGATCATGATCTGAGCCAAAGGCAGATGCTTAACCATCTGAGCCACCCAGGCACCTAGCTTGGGTATTTGACTGTAAGCCAAAGGCCTTTTCAAAAAACAGATACTAGGAGAGTTAAGAATTTTCATCTCTGAAAACCAAGAAGAGCCCCAAATGCCCTAATAGTTGAATGACTGGCAATTTGACTAGCCACACTACCACATGGTATTCTTCTTTCCTTCGTGCAGCTTCCTCGCCGGCTTTTTTTTAAATTGAGGCTTTAAATTTTTTCAGACCAGTTTAAGGCTCACAGCAAAATTGAAGGGCAGGTACAGAGAGTTCCCATATGCGTCCCTACCCCACAAAAACTTAGCCTCTCACCCATTAGCAATAGCCTGCCCCAGATTGCTACATTTGTTCCAACTGCTGCACCTAAGGTGACATACCGTCACCACTCAGAGTCTGTAGTTTATGTTACAGTTCACTCTTGGTGTTACATTCTGTAGGTTCAGTGTATAGTGACATGTATCCATCATTATGCTGTCATACAGAGAAATTTCACTGCCCTAAAAATCCTCTGTGCTCCACCCATCCATCCCACCACCACCCCCAGTTCCTGGTCTCCACTGATATTTGTTCTTTTTCCATAGTTTTGCCTTTTCTAGAACATCAGGTAGTTGTAATCACACAGGGTTTTTTCACTTAGTAGTAGGCATTTAAGGTTCCTCCATGTCTTTTCATGGCTTAAAGCTCATTTCTGCATAGTGTTGAAATTCAATATTCCATTACCACAGTTTATTCAGCTACTAAAGGACATCCTGGTTGCTTCCGAATTTTGGCAGTTATGAATAAACCTGTTAGAAACTTTTGTGTAGGGGTGCCTGGGTGACTCGGTCAGTTAAGCGGCTGCCTTCGGCTCAGGTGATAATCCCGGGGTCCTAGGATCGAGCCCGGCATTGGGCTCTCTGCTCAGCAGGGAGCTTGCTTCTCCCTCTCTCTCTGCCTGCCGTGCCCCCTGCATCTCTGTCAAATAAATAAAATCTTTTTTTTTTTAATGTAAAAAAAAAAAAAAGTTTCACCATTAGAGCAATGGTGGCAGTAGGATTGTCACCCTCTGCCACTTTTGGTGGGTATGTGATTCTCTTCTCCTAAACTGTTGGAACAGGCCAGAGTGTATATGCCCTTTGAGGCTTCAGCCATTTCCCTGCCACCTGGTTGCCAACAGCGCAGCTGCTTACTAGTGCATGTGGAGTCATCAGGAAACATTGTGAACTTGAAGCCAACACTGTTCCACAGCATGTATCCGGGTGGCAGGAAACAGAGATACAGTGTCCTGTTCACCTCATCATCTAGCGCACCTGTCCATCATGTGACACACCTTCATCAGCAAGTTAATTCAATCTCTAGAGCTTTGATTTTGTCATCTATAAAATGGGAACAATAAATGCCTATAGGGGAGGCTCTTGTAAAAATTTAAATGAGACGAAACATCCCAGTCATCTCTCCTGACACTTGGTAGGCAATCAGGAAAGTTAATATCCTTCCAAACAGTTGGCATCCCAGAGAACGGAAGGAAAGAAGGAACAAAGGAAGGAAAAGGTGGATTGTTACCAAGATACTGATGTTTAAATTTGGTTTCTCTCCTACATCCTCACTAACATCAGAGAAATTAAAAATACAGCAATACTGGGCCACCTGGCTGGCTCAGTCAGTGAAGTGTGCAGATCTTGAGCTCAGAATCATGAGTCTAAGCTCCAGGTTAAGCATAGAGCTTACTTTAAAAAAAAAAAAAAAGATAATTTAGGGGTCCCTGGGTGCCTCAGTCGGTTAAGCATCTGCTTTCAGCTCAGGTCATGATCTCAGGTTCCTGGGATCGAGCCCTCCATCAGGCTCCCTGCTCACCTGGAAGCCCCCTCTCCTCCTGCTTGTGTTCTCTCTCTCTCTCTCTCTCTCTCTGTCAAATAAATAAATATATAAAATCTTTTAAAACAAAATTTATATATATATCAAGTTACCATTTTTTGCCTGTTTAATAAGCAAGAATTTTATGATCATCTTAAGGGCTGATGAGGAAGGGTGTAGCCTGCACTCCTGCCAGATAAGTGAATAGGTGCACATTCCATTTGAAAAGCAGTTCAAGATCTGTATCAAGAACCTTACAATGTCCTTATCCTTTGATCTGTCCTAAAGACTCTCCTAAGGAAATGCCTTTGATAGACCTAGAATTAGTATATACAAAGTTGTTCGCCACAGCATTCATTGGTTATAATAAAATCTAGGAGTGCCTAGGTGGCTCAGTCAGTTGTGTCCAACTCTTTTTTTTTTTTTCTTAAGATTTTTAAAATTTATTTGGCAGAGATCCACAAGTAGGCAGAGAGTCAAGAGAGAGAGAGGAGGAAGCAGGCTCCCTGCTGAGCAGAGAGCCTGAAGGGAGCCTCAATTCCAGGACCCTGAAATCATGACCTGAGCCTAAGGCAGAGGCTTTAACTCACTGAGCCACCCACGCACCCCTGTGTCCAACACTTGATTTCAGCTCAATGGTGGGATCAAGCTCTACATTGGGCTCTACAGTCAGTGCAGAGTCTACTTGTCCCTCTCTCTTCCTCCCCATGCTCATTCTCTCTCTGTCTCTAAAATAAATAAATAAAATCTTAAAAATAAATAAGTAAATTAAAATAAACTTATGTACACACACACCATAGAGTATAAGTAGCCATTAAAAATAATTTTTAAGGGGCGCCTGGGTAGCTCAGTCATTAAGCATCTGCCTTCAGCTCAGGTCATGATCTCAGGGTCCTGGGATGGAGTCCCACATCAGGCTCCCTCCTCGATGGGGATACTGCTTCTTCCTCTACCCTTCCCCCTGCTCATGATCTCTCTCTCTCTCTGTGTCTCTCACTCTCTCAGATAAATAAAACCTTTAAAAAAGAATAATTTTGAAGACTGCAAGATGGGAAAATAAAATACAAAAAACTTCGTATATTAACTGGGAAAACCAGGTTATAAAACTGTATATATACTATGATTCTAATATAAAACTGTATGTATACTATGATTCTAACTTAGCTGGTGGGGGGTGTTTTTATTTATTTATTTTAAAGTAGACTCCATGCCCACCGTGGAACCCAACACGGGGCTTAAACTCACGACACAGAGATCAAGAGTGAGATGCTTTACTGACTGAGCCACACAGGCACCCCTCTAGTTTAGTTTTGTTTAGTTTTGTTTTTTTTTTTTTATTTGACAGAGAAAGACACAGTGAGAAAGGGAACACAGGCAGGGGGAACGGGAGAGGTAGAAGCAGGCCTCCCACCAAACAGGGAACCTGATGCGGGGCTCAATCCCAGGACTCCAGGATCGTGACCTGAGCTGAAGGCAGACGCTCAATGACTGAGCCACCCAGGCGTCCCTCTAGTTTAGTTTTGTCTACACATACATAGACCAGCAGGAATTCTACTACATCTTTTCTCTAGCTTTATTGAGCTATAACTGACCTACAACATTGTGTAAGTATAAAGGTACAGGGTGTTGATTTCGTACATTTATATATTGCAAAATGATTACCACTGCAGCATTAGTTAACCCCTCCATCCTGTCACATAATTCCATTTCTATTTTGTGGTAAGAACATTGAAGATCTACTCTCTTACCAGCTTTCAAAGGGATATACCACATTTAACTGTGTCTCCCTTGTTTTTTCCTGGGCAGTAGGAGTTATAACGAATGTTTTCATTTTCAGAATTCTCTCCAATGCATTACATTTAAAATCAGGAAACTGTTACTAATCAGCATAGGTATACTAAGTGTTGTGTAATATGCTGCTTCATTCCCACAGCTGTTGCTGGACACCCATTCCCTGAAGATGGTCCTGCTCGATCTACCTTCCATTGGCTCACAGGTGGTGAGGAAAGCACCTGCTAGTTACACCAAGATTGTTGTGAAAGGCATGACCCGCGCAGAAATGATACTCAAGGTGGGGCTTATGTCTTCCTCGGGGTTTCTGTTAAAAGGGGCTGGTTATCTGGTGGCTTATTCCAAGTAGTACTGGTTTTGAAAGTACAGGTTAGGGTCTGTCCCTATCAGTCCCAAGGGATTGTCCACATTCCTTAGCTGGACTAGATTTTGACCTCATTAGATACTGTTGAAAGTCGATAGACAGTTTACTCAGGCGATCAGTAATTCTTTCTGACAAATGAATTTTTCGTTGTAAAGGGATTCTCTTGTAGTAGGATTTCGCCAAGATTGGAAATCAGGTGGGTTGACGCCATGAATCAGTGTCTCAGCCAAGGATCTCTTTGCTTCTCAGCAGGACTTTCTGGCCCAGGTATCAGTTACTCCCTTCCCCATAAACCTCTTTAGCTTTCTGTATTCTTCGACTTTACAGGAACTCTAAACAGATGTTTCAGGGACTGAATCTAATCAGCAAATGGACTCTCTAAAGCCCCATGTAACAAATTATTATATGTGGGTGATGATGTTGCGAATGTCTGAAGCCTTGGGCACCTGCATCTGATTTTCACCTGCCCTTGTTGAGAAGGGGGGTGAGGGGCTCTCGGAGGAGAGGGGAAGCCTGGAGAACAAATGAAACCGTCATGAATGTTTCTAAAAGACCAGGGCTTGCAGGCTTGTCATGTCTGTCTCCCAAACAGAATGACTCTCAAACGATGGCAGGAGTGGAAGGTAGCTATGGCACCTGAGACTTCCATGGGACCAGGTGAGGGTCTGGCCTCAGGAAGTCAGAAGCAGCCTCGTCGGTTTCCCCCCCACAGCTGGCTTACCCACCGGGGAGGAGAGCTCGCAGCTTGGGAGCTATCTGCAGGGAATGTCTGAGTGAACTGGTCCTTGTCCCTCTGTGGTCCGTTCTCAGGAGTTCACAACAAAACCAGTCCATGGCAGGAAGAAAATCAGACACGGCATTCCAAAACCAAAGAGGAATGAATTTGAGGCTCTCAATACCATTAGTTTCCTTCTGTTTGTGTATTAATCAATAGTTTAAATGAATATAGTTAAATGAAGTTCAGATTTTAAGTCTTGAAGAGTGAGGCAGCTTTGGGATTTTTGTCTTTTTGTCCTCATTCACTTAGATTTTTTTTTAATTTAATTTTTTTTTTAAAGATTTTATTTATGACAGAGGTGGTGAGGGAGGGAACACAAGCATGGGGGAGTTGGAGAAGGAGAAGCAGGAAGCCTGATGTGGGGCTCGATCCCAGGACCCTAGGATCATGACCTGAGCCAAAGGCTGACGCTTAATGAGTAAGACACCCAGGTGTCTTAACCTAATGACTAAGACACACCAGGTGCCCCATAACCCACTTAGCTTTATGACTTTTGCGACCCATCTCTCAGGGATGAGGTGCCTCGGGACAGGAGGAGCAGGTATCGTGAACCCCTGTCTCAAAACAGGAGACTCCAACACGGTGTTTCACAGAATGGTCCCAATATGTAAAAATCGCCTGGGAACCAGCCCGGGCCTTCTGAGCTGAAGTCTTCAGGAGGGGGACGTAGGAATCTGTTACTCAAAAAGTAATCCAGGTGATATTTGTGGTTTAGCAAATTTAAAAAACCATGCTGTCACTGAATTTGGAGATGAAATACGGCATCAGGACATTCCTGAGCTCAGGATTGCTATCGCTTAAGGAGATCTTGCAGAATCCATTTCAGGGTCAGCTTGCAAGTAGGGAAAAATGATCATCCACCTTCCAGTCATGACTTCCCCTGCAGTCCTGCTCCTGTCTCTCTCCCCCGGTAGGTAGTGATGGCTCCTCACGAACCATTGGTGGTGTTTGTTGACAACTACATCAAACTCCTTACGGACTGCAACACAGAAACCTTCCAGAAGATACTGGACATGAAGGTCAGTTCAGTGAGTTGTTTTTTCCACACTCACACATCCTTGTCACACTCTGGTTCTTAACTGGGGTGGGGAGGGGAGGAGATTGGGACATGGGGTCCTAGGTAGCTCTCTCAAAGTGCCTCTGCCTGACCCCATGCTGCAAACCAGATTCTAAGAAGTGTTCTGGGGAGAAAGCTCCCAGGCCGAATAAGTTCCTGATGCTGCTGGTATCTCCGTGCTCCTTCGAGGACCATGGCACCATGGAGGCTGGGAGCAGAAGGAATGCAGTGGGGAAGGAGTAGTACCCGTCCGCACTCTGTCCCTTCTCTCTTGACCCCATCTTTTGCTCCTATTATCTGTTTTTCCTTCCTCTGCTTTTCTCCCAGGCTGCTCCTGGCCTGGGCTGGTAACTGCCCTCAATAAAGTGTTCATCGTCCACCTGGAGTAATTACACCGCCGTTTGCACAATCTGCTGCTGCGCTTTCCCCCCAGGCCTTTCTGGGGCCAGATTTCATGATTATCCTCCTTTGTCTTTCAATCAGGGGCTGAAGAGAAGCGAGCAGAGCAGCATGCTGGAGCTTCTACGCCAGAGGCTCCCCACTCCGCCTTCAGGTCCAGAAGGCTCCAGCTCCCTGTCCTTACTGGCCCCAACACCAGAACAGGAGTCCTCGCGTATCCGCAAACTAGAGAAACTGATTAAAAAGAGACTGTAGGAGCAGACACAGGGCACTTTTGTCCCCTGGCCTGTGATGCTCAGCACCCCCCTACCTATCCTGTGCTCCCCCTGACTCTTGGATCATCTGTCTTGAAACTTCCTGGGACATATGGGTTGTTAATGAGTCTTGCCCACAACCTGTCTTAATTTGCGTCCTGATCAAGAAGCCAAGCAAGGGCAGGGAGAGGAAAAGCCTCCTTGGTTGATCCCAGATTCCTACAGCAGAGGCGGCGGTGGGCGAAAGGACTCCATAGTCCACTTGTGTTCCTGGGCTGCTTTCAACCCATCCCGTTGTCACCGGCCTCGCTCCCCGACCCCTGCAGTCACATCCGTCTGGCTTGTGGCCCCATCTCCCGTGCCTGTGCAGGCAGCTTGGGTGAGAAAGCCTGGATCCCACCCTTTCCTCCATCTGCTGCTGTTTGAGATTACCACTGCAGCCAGGCCCTAAGAGTTGTCCTTTCTGCTCTGCAGGCTTGGCTCTGGAGGAGGTGGCAGAATACAGGTGGAGGACATTGGCCTTGCCTTATGAAGGCAGTGGAGGCAGGAGCACTCTTCCTCATAGGTCCATTTTCCTGGTACATAATTGTCATGACTGGGCCAGTGCGTTCTTCACATTTCTCCATAACCCGCAGTCCCCCGTCTGTATACATCTAAGGAGAAATTCCCACTGTGTCTCTCACCTGGGAAGATCCTATGTGTTCTCTGTGCCATAGGGCTCCTTGCTTGGGGCTGAGGGTAGACCTGTATCTGTCCACTCACTGCATGATGTAAGCAGATTATTTTCTCCATATCTTTATCCCCACCCTGCTCCTGACTTCTAGGGAAGGGATGGCCTTCTGTGAAGAGAAACTAGGACGTTTTCCTAGAAAAACTTGTCCTAGGCTTTCTCCTCAGATGAAGCTGTGGGACAGCACAGGAGGCCTGGGCCCTCTAATCCCCTTCCTGCCCATTTATTTTAAAACCCAAATTACTTTCCAGAATGATCTGAAACAACAAAAGCAATGTGAAGTGCCAGAGTGACCTATGACTTTATTACTATCAGGAAAGAACCCAGGTCCTTGGATACCTTAGGAACAGAATGTTGGCCTTAAACACCTGCCCAGAGCCTGCCCAAGCCCGGAACACACCCCGACCCCTGACCCCTGGCCTGCCCATCCTTTCCACTGGCGTGCAGCCAGCACAGCCTGGCAGAAGAGAACTGCCTCCTAGAACTGCGTCAGTCCTCAAATCGTCCTGCAGCACGAGAACAGGCAGGGTAGCAGGTCGCTGCCCTGATTTGCCAGGTTCGCTCACACCCTCTCTCAACACGACCATAGCCTCAGGGCCGCCGCTGTTGGTGTGGGCCTTCTTCAGGAATTCTAAACAAGTTGCTGGCCTGGTGCATAGAGAGCTAAGGAGGAAGGAGGAGCTCTTAACAGAGAATGCACATAACAGGCCTCAAGATAAAATTGGGATATCAAATAGCACACAAAAATGAGTTTTCAGGATAGAGGAAGTTTCCTGAAAATCCATAAAACTTGTGATAGCCACACAGGAGGGCACTTTAAGGTTTGAAAACCAGGCCAGGAACTGTTCATTTCCCCCCTTCTTGTTCTCCAGTGCCCTTGCCTCTCCATTAACCTTCTCTCAGACTCAGTCCATCATCCTGGGCCTCGTTTCTTCCTCAGCTTCTAGGCTTCTCTTGCTTGTCCATGTGACTCTTAACGTGTAGAGCATCTCATGACTCAACAGCACGGAGCAGAAAGTGCAGCCCTCAGCTGAGCTCTCAGGAAAAGCTCCCTAAATAAGGGAAGGGGGGATAGTGTGGGGAAGGGATTGGGCACGCATGGGGGTAGGGGCTGGGCAGCCAGGCAAGACTGAACTGTCATGCTGCTCTGGTGACGTCCTTCCGCCCGCACTAATAGAGGTTAACCTTCTCTTCCTGCTCTAGAAAGGGGCCAATGGGCCCATCTACAAACAGCACCACCACTTGGGCCATCTGTCATCAACCTGGGGAGCCGGGGAAGCTGGCAGGCTCCACATGGTTCTTGTCACTCTCAGTGTTTATCAATGCACACTTCTCTTTTCGGTTCATTCCTGAAGAGTCATTTTCTGGACATCTCCATAATGCATTGAGATGTCAAGCTGCTGCTGTTGTTCCCCCAGTTGGTGGTCACAGCCAGGGAAGTTGCTTTCTTGATTTATTACATTGTCAGGAATCTCCAAGGAGCCAGCAGATGTCAGGAGGAGTTATGTTAAATGCCTCATTGAAGGGGTCTGAATGCTGCATATGCGTGTTTCTCAGCTGGGGATACGTGTCAGAATCATGCGGGGCCCTTTTTACACCTACAGTTGCCTGGAGATTCTGAATCGGTATATTTGGAGTGGGGCCTGGCATAGAAGTAATTATAATGTTTACCCTTTTGTTAAAAACCACTGCAATAAAATTAGATACTGTACCTATTCCACACCCCCACCCGCTTTCTCTAAGTCTTTAAAAAAAAAAAAAATACTTTGAAGCCACTTTATGTGGGTAAAATAAATATGGTTCATTTATAACCGAAAAAGAGCTGCTGTCCTTATTATGGACAGACTTCCTGCTGGCTGGCTTAGAGGGGCCCAGGCTGGAGAAAGTTCCGTTTGGATCATAACAGTGAGACAGGAACACAATGGATAGAGTGTTTTGACCTCCAAGTTCAGTTCTGGAATTGAAATTGTCACCACTCCCCTTCCTCTCTTAAGGAACAAAGAACTCGTACCTAGGACTTTGCCTGGCCCCCCCCAGAAAAAGGTGCCTGGTCTCTCATGCCTAGGATGGCTCTTCGGTGCAGATCAAACAGGACTGAGAGCGGACTGCCAAAGACCAGGGTGACAGTTGTGAGGCCAACAGGGCGAGCAAGCCGGTCTGCAGCTGCTGCCTGATGTGGGGCTGTTACACTGCTCCTGGATTGCTGCTGGTCAAGGAAACCTGGTTCCCTATTTGCAGAATGCTAGGGAAAATGCCAAAAGGTCACAGCTGGAAATGTAATTCCTCTCCCTAGGAAGAGAAATCTCCAAAATAACTAACTTGCTGACGGTAAAAGCCAGTGGTTCACACTTTCTGTCAACTCCAAGTCAGATTTCTAAAAATAAAATCATTAGAACTGCATTGGGCCCCTTAAACAATAGCCTTGGAAACATGGCCGCATGAAAAGCTGGAACGCAGAAAGAGTCCGTGTTGCACTGTATATAGCAAATCCAAATTTCCAGTCTCATTCTAGGATTTATCAAAATAGATAGCCTCTCAGACCCTCAAAGTTGCATACCTTTGGGAGGTATCAGTTTCCTTAAAATAAAGAGACTGCGTTTTGTGTAAATATCTTTCATTTCCCCCCATCTGGAAGTGATTTCTTGGTGCATATTGGAGCATGAAGTACTACAGTTAATTAAACATTACTGGATGTCATTTGCTAGGGTGTATTTCCTCACTGTTGACAGAAAACAGAACGGACAATAGAAAGGAATCAGGAAGCCGGTGAGCCATGGGCCCCACGCAGTGTTTCCCCTGCGCCCCTGTTCCCTGCCTAAGAAGGGCCCCTTCCCTGACCACCGAAGGGACCAGTGCCTGAAGACAGCCCTGCTTGTCAGCAGGGTCCTAGCATGTCCGGGCTGTGGCAGACACCTTCTATAAATATGTATAAAGTGTGCTGCTTCCAACTTGGAACCCTTCCTGTGCCCTGAATTTCTATCCTGTTGACTTTCCCTTCTCCACCTTGCTGTTCCAGTCATAGCCTGCTTTTCCATGTGACTGCAAATGAGTTCTCTCCCGTCCACAGTAAGTTAATCCTGTTTCCTTAATAACTGGGTGGGCATTTTGCAGTGAACTTTTTGGGAAGTCTGATGTTTCTTTCAGCGGTGGAAAATCTGTTGCAGCACTTCCATTCAGTTGGCTTGGAGATCATTACCTAGTTTCCATTCTTTATTTTCACCAACTCCCCCACTTCAGCAGGGTACCCAGAGATCAATCTGATGAAAAAAGAAACCTTTCCTTATAACCCTCTAGAAGGGCAAGGCGGGATGGTTCACCTGCCCGGTTCTCTTCCCTCTCAACCTCCATAACTGGGCGTGGGAGGCCCTGGAGAGCAGCAGAATGGGAAGAAGGTGTCCAAGACCTGATCTCCAGGGCTGGGTCTGGCACTTTGACATTGGATGAGTCTTTGGTTCTCTGAACCTTAGTTTCCAGGGTCTGTGAAAGGGGATTCTAATGAATCAGATTGTATAGGTCACCTAAAACCAGGTGGTGTGCCCATGCTCTGTAAACTGTAAGGTAGTGTGAAGTAGGAAGTGTTCATTATCACTGGCCAAGCCCAAACCCCTGGCAGCTGGCCTGGCTGGATGGTGGGCAGCCACAGGGCTTGTTCTGTTCCTTGACTGACTTAAACAAGACGGCCAGTGGGCCACATAATCATGCCGCTCTATGCCAGGTGCCTCTGCCACGGGTGTCGGAATAATAGCTGGTCTTTGCCTTTTTAAGTCATGCCCATGATATCCAACTTATTCAAAAGCTTGAGGACTCTCCAAACCCTCTCGTCCCCTTGCCCGAGCAGCTGCTATTTTCATAGCATTTAGGGATAAACCTTCAGACAAGGAGAAGAGAGCTTCCTCCCTCCCTCCTGTTGGCTGGGCTGCCTGTTGTGGAAAATGCAGCACGTTTCCTCTGAATGCAAATTAGGTTTGCCAAAGGCTGCCTTCCAAACGAATTCTTTAGATACGGTGTCTGGTGTCCACAGACCAGATTTCAACTGGCCATTCATGGCAGGCAGGGACAAAACTCTCGCCTACCCTCTTTCTCCCCCCACCACCCCCTCACCTACAATGACCAAAAAAAAACTGCGCAAGAATATCTTGGGACAGGCTATTTATCACCAGCTATTTAGTTTACAGTTGCCTTTCAAAGAAGTTTAGACCTTTCTCAAGGCCAGCTGAATCCCTGTAATCTGGGCTTTCAGTTCCCTCTGGGGATTTTGATACAGAGAGTGGTAAGTGATAGAGCGATAATAAAGTTAAATAGGGTTCGGTGCTTTGTCCCCTGGGAATGTTTATCACTTAATCTGAGGGCTCTGGTAGCTTCTGCTCAGTAATCAAATGGAATCTGTATGCTTGCCGGGCCTCCTCCTGTTTGGGGTAATTTTTCCAAAAGTGCGAAATTAAGAATAGCTTCTCAAAAAACTTCCCTTTACTTCCGAGGCCAAGACAAGTATTTGCAAAGTGGGCTGCCACTTTCAGGGGTACCAGGTGAAATGGGGGAGAGAAATTCTATCTCTTCTTGTGCTTGTTTGCTTTGCACTACTGGAGAAGGAAGGCAGTTCTCAGGGACAGGAGAAGCAGACCAGCTGCTGGAGAGCCCACATTCACAGAATTCTTCACGAATGAAAGCCCCGTGGTTGGGCTGCCATTAGCAGACAGATGGAAAAATAACAAATATTGTATAATGAAAGCATGAGTTCACACAGAGACACCCCATAACCCCATACCCTGTTGTGTCCGGGGGCGGCTCTTAAAGGATTCCAAGTGCTGGCAGGGTAGCTGGCTGGCTCGGTTGTCAGAGGAGGGCACTGATCTAGGTGAGGGCCCAGCTGATCTAGCCCCGGGCGTTGGGTTGCCACCCGGCTACTGTATAAGCAGATACTAACTTTGATTGTAAGGGGGCCTGAGAGGTCTGTGCTATTCCAGTGTTATCCGGAAACTAGTGATTGAGGTTCAACTGTGTCCCGAACACCTGGTAATGTCTCAGGGGATCAAAATCCCTGTGAAGTAGGTGTGATCGGCTCCAATTTTATAGACGTGGAGCTGGGGGCCGGGAGGGCAAATGCTGTCAAGGCTGTGTGGCTGGTAGGTGGTGGTATGCAGCCTGGACTCCGGCCTCCGTCTGCCCATGCTCCTTATGCTACACCTGCGGCTTTCCAGTGTACGAGACAGTTTTACATGGGACTTTTGCTCTACGACACAGAAGCATTTTTATGCATGTATTTTCTGAGTTCAAATAACTTTCAAAGCAAATCCGTGAGAATGTTGAAATTATGATTTTTAACTAGAAAGCATTTTATTGTTTGTAAATAGAAGTTTTTTATTTATTGTTTTTAAACATTCTATTTATTTGTCAGAGAGAAAACACGAGCAGGGGGAGGGGCAGAGGGAGAAGCAGACTCCCCACTGAGCAGGGAGCCCAATGTGGGACTCAATCCCAGGACCTGAGCTGAAGGCAGACACTTAACCAACTGAGACACCCAAGTGGCCCAATAGAAAGCATTCGAAATCTAAGGTTATGTGCACCAATCCCCACATTCAGTCGTGTATTTCTGTGTTTGGCTTTGGTTGCACCAGATACAGAAATGTTAATTTCATCCAGCTTAGAATTTGCAACTAACAGTTTTATTTTAACAGCCCTCCTTCCAATCCCAGATATTCTTCGCTTACACAGCCATGACAAGGACTCTAGCTCTGCGTGCACGAGAGAAGCCCCGACGGCTCCCATTCACACACGAAGGGTCTATATCATCACACATTTGCGCCTGGAACACATCTGAGGATGCGTGTGGTGTTACTAGAGTTCTGAATGTTCAGTTATTGGAGTGGGTTTTACATATGCACTCTTTAAAAAAAAAATAGATTTTATTTATTTCTTTGCCAGAGAGAGAAACAGCGAAAGAGAGAACACAAGCAGAGGGGAGTGGGAGAGGGAGAAACAGGCTTCCCACTGAGCAGGGAGCCCAATTCGGGGCTCGATCCCAGCACTCTGGGATCATGACCTGAGCTGAATGCAGACGCTTAACCCACTGAGCCACCCAGGTGCCCCTTAAATATGCACTCTAAAGGGGAAGTTAGAATCACACCTTCGTGGAGTTACTTTGCCCCCCAGAACATGTCTGAAGAACTACAGATTTCCTCCAGAAGTCAGTCCAGAAGCTGTTCACCTCATAAGTAACTGCTGCATGTGGCTTTTCTGACCTTGGAGTGGAGTGAGTGGGGTGGGGAGCAGTGTCCCCTTTGGACAGGAAAGAGCACCATTTCAGTTGAAGTTCACACTCCCTGTTCAACAGCACAGCTGAGCGGTCCCCCTCCTGGGCTCACCCTTGCCACCTTGAGAAAGGCCACTGGGGGCAAGGAACCCCTGGTGCAAGGCAGCTGTGTTCTAAAAACAAAACAGTGCCACTGGAATGGGCGGAGGAAGCTTGAGCACCATCTGAAGGGAAGCCCATCCTTCTTTCAAAACCCCCACGAGCCTCACGTTTGATGCCTATGATCCCATGTCTGTGTATATGTGCTTCCCAAACGTCCCCGGACTCGAAACATGGAAATGAGAATGTGGTATGCTCCCGTTCCCTCCCACCGGGGCAACTCAACTGAAGAGGGTGCTGGGGCCAGGGGCAATGGACATGGGGACTGTGGCTGCTTCAGAGTGTCTCCCAAACAGCCCCAGAGCTGGTGGGGGGGATCAGTGTGGGTCTTTGCTCTGTGTGAGCTAGTCCCGGGTCTGTAGTTGGGAAGCCCTGAACTGGAGCATCAGTGCTAGATAGTATGTTAGTTTATTTGGTTTTAGAAAATGGGTCAAATTCCTTCATTTTGCAGATGGAAAATGGAGGCCCTGAGAGTTTCAGTCACTTGCTTATCCCCACTGTGATCCTGTGCCCCCTCCCAGCCCCTGTGCTACTTCTGTTGCTCTAGTTATCATTTCAAATGGAAGGTACAGCCACTGCCTCTGTCCCTCACATGCATTTCTTCTTACTCAGCATCCAGTCAGCTAGTTTCCAGAAACTTCTGTGGAAGTCACTGATGATCTTCTTGCTAAATTTTCGTTCTCCGTGCACTCTTCATTTGTTTGATGAGTCCTTCCCCACCCCTGGGAACTCCTAAACTCCTTCGATGCCTTGCTTTCCTGCTTCCATACTTCTTGGTGTCCTTCCCTGACTCTTCTTGTCCTGACCCTTGACTGGGGTGAAGCCCCAAAGTTTGCACTCCACACTCCTTCAGAGAACATGTATCCCAGGTGTAAATACCAGCTGTGCCTTCTGAAGTTTCTCAGCTTTTTCATTTGTGTCCTTCCCCCTCAGCTGACCCCACTTATTTGCATGACCCATCATTAGCACATGGGTACACCTCCAGATAACCTCAGCCCCATTTCTCTATGGCACCACCTTCCTTTCCTTGTTCCTCTGTCTCAAAGCCTTGGTCACCCTTAACAACTCTCCTTGTCAACCAATACGGTTATTTGATCATTAAACATTTTCTTGTGCACCTGGGTGGCTCAAGTCAGTTAAGCGTCTGCCTTCAGCTCAGATCATGATCCCAGAGTCCCAGGATTGAGCCCCACATCAGGTTCCCTGATCAGTGGGGAGTTTACTTTTCCGCCTGACCTTCTCCGTTCTTGTGCTTTCTCTCTCTCTCTCTCAAATAAATAAGATCTTTAAAAAAAATCAGTGAAGCTCCACGTGCGTAAGTATCTTTGCTTACTTGTTCTCAACTTTTTGTAGGAGACTCTTCTAAAATTATTCTGTTGGCATTTAAAAGGACACGTTTAAAATGCACATTTAAAATGTTGCTAGCTTGGAATGCCTGGGTGGCTCAGTTGGTTAAGCCACTGCCTTCCGCTCAGGTCATGATCCCCGGGTCCTGGGATCAAGTCCCACATGGGGCTCCTTACTCAGCGGGGAGCCTGCTTCTCCCTCTGCCTCTGCCTGCTTGTGCGCGCTCTCTCTCTCTCTCTCTCTCTCTCTCTCTGACAAATACATAAATAAATAAAATCTTAAAAAAAAAATCTTGCTAGCCCTTACCAAAACATCCTCTAAAGAGATGGTTTCACGCTTGCTCTTATCAACAGCATGTGTGCCCCCCCCGCCCCTCCACCTCACGGGCCCGAGATGTTTTTTCCTGCTTCTCGATCTAGAGGATATAGTTGTAGCTCTGCCTCTAGAAACTCAGTAAGCAGAAGTTCCCCTTTGGGTTTCGTTACATAAAACCAAATGTGACTCAACCGGGCCTGTATCTTGCAGCAAGGAAGCTTTCTTAGGAAGCAAGAGCCTTGTGGCTTCCCTCATGGTCAGGGCTCCCGGAGGATGTGCTTTGTTGGTTCACCCATGAAAGCAAAGGTTATCCTTTGTATATGAGAGAGGTAATAGTTTGATATTAAATTGAGCCTCTTTTCTTCTTTATCTCTTCCTCTCCCCACCACTCCAGTCACAGGCAGGGCGTCCTATATGCACTATCCTCAGGAGGGAACATACAGAGACGTCATAGCTTAAATCCTTAGCTTCGGAACTACATAGACTTTTGTGATTCTGGAGTAGAGAGGAAAGTCTTGAGAGGTCTTGAAAGCCGTGGAGGTCCATGCAAGAGTATTGGGATAGCACTGTGTTTGGGTTTTGTTTCTTATTCTAAAAGTGTACCTTTAAATTTTTTTAAAGATTTTATTTATTTATTTGACAGAGAGAGCAAAAGAGGGAATACAAGCAGGGGGAGTGGGAGACGAAGAAACAGGCTTTTCATTGAGCAGAGCCTGATGCAGGGCTCGATCCCGGGACCCTGGGATCATGACCCAACCCGAAGGCAGACACTTAGTGACTAAGCCACCCACGTACCCCTAAATTTTTTTTTAAGTAATCTCTACATGGGGCTTGAACTCACAACCCGGAGATCAAGAGTTGCATGTTCTCCCAACTGAGCCAGCCAGGTGCCCCTACCTTTATGTTTCAAGAGCCAAAATTCTGGAAGACTTGGCATACAAGCCACACCATCATCACAGTGCATTTTGACATAACTATTTTTTTCCATTTTAAAAGAAAGAGGGTTTTGACTGTCAGTAAAGGAAAAACTAGAGGAAATATGATTTGGCTTAGAGGCTGAAGGCCACTGAGAAGAATTCCAGAACCCCACCACTCTGGGCTGAGCCCTCTGTATAAGTGACACCTCACTAAGTTTGAGGGAAATACTGATCTAGAAGCTATTTGCCTGGCTTGCTTTGATCAATCTAGGAGAACTCAGGCCCCATAGAGGAGGTAGAAAATAAGTGCCTGCGGGAGAAGAGACAGGGTCTGAGGGTGTTGTCTGGACAGACAGGCTTAGGGGAGGGTGTGTCCCACAGAGCCTCTCACACCCCATCATGGTCAGGTGATGGCTCCCAAGCAGCCTGAGTTTCCAGAGGTAATGAAAGGGCCAGCTCACTGGAAGACCCCTTGCAAGCGTGGCTTATGGCTATGAAAAGTAGCCTTCCATGGCCAAGCAAAACAAGCTCTCCTTAGTGGAGGCCAAAGAGGTAGGAAGGTGACCATGGACTAGGCCCTCATCCCAGCCACCTCACCCCTGCTGTCACCATGTTAGAATAAGCCTCCCTAGATGCCACCAGGCAAAAGAGAATAAGAACAGTGATTATCTAAAGCCACTAGTCATTTCTAGAAAATAGGAAACTAAACTGAGTTAGCAATACAGTTCTCCATTGGGAGAATATGGAGGCACATGAGCTCAACTGAGTCCTGTTGAAAAAAATTAAAAGAACATTATCCTCTCATCTGCCAGAGCACACAGTCATGAAACAACCCCATCACAAGTGAAGAGGAGAATTAAGAGCTTGTCACCATGAACTTGACATGGCATTTCCAGCCAAGAGCATGGCTGGAAGCCAGCCACCCTACCTCTTGCTTCCCTTGGTCACCAGGGCAACAGCTCTGCAGGACGCATGTCCAGCCGTGGAACTGACTCCAGAAGGGATTGAACTTGGAGCCTTGGCCATGTCTGCAGTGCCCTCTACCCAATGAAGCTAAGCCAGAAGAGAAGGACGACCACCAGATCTCTGCCATGATGTCTCAAGATCTAGTCCAAGACTTAGGCAAACTTGAGGAAACATTATTGGATTCCAACAATGGCCTTTATCCCTACAGTTCAGGCAGCCTGAGGCCTTCCTGGATGGGGCCACCAAAAAGCTCCCAAGATTGACCACGAAGCAGGTGGCATTAGGTAAAGAGGATGCTTCACAGTCTACCCCTCAGTCATAAGCAAAGACTGTCAGAGCTCCCAGCCTTGGCCTGTTGTTCCTCTGCCTTCTCCCCCTCTCTTCTTTGCCTGCCTATTTCTTCCTCGGTGCTTTAAAATCAGCACATGTGCTACTTCCTCCAGAAATCTTTCCCCAAGCCTCACCTCCCTCTTTCCCTGAGCTGGGTGGAGCTCTCTTTGTGCTCCTACGCTCTCTACCTCTCATACAGTAGGTGCTAGTCAAATGAATGAGTCTTGTGGGAGAGCGGACACTCAAATTCAAAACAGATTTTGGTAAGAGCTATCAGCCTTGGGAGCAGAGCTAAAATGTGTTCTGGTAGAATGAGGCCATAAATAGTATTTCAACTAGGAGCACAGAGCCCAGAGTTTTCAATGTTCGTGTGTGATGAGAGGCCTGGGCCTAGCTTATGTTAACTGTTCTTTGGATTATAAGTGTGCAGAAGGACAGGCAGGTATCGTGTCCTAGGTAGAAGCCTATCTTGGGGGGTAGAAGATGATGATACCTGACATTCTAGAAACTCCTGCTTCCAACACAGCCCGCTAACTGCAGAAGGCCCCTTTTCTGACCTGGCAGCTCTGGACCCAGGAGGGTGCCACGCAGACAGCATTGATGCTTACAGGTTAGCTGATATCTGTGGGATATCAGGTCCACCTTTCAGCCTTCAAAAACAAGGCATTGAGGGGAGGGGCCCTGGGTGACTTAGTTGGTTAAGCGTCGGCCCTCTGCTCAGGTCATAATCTCTGGGTCCAGGGATAGAGCCCCTTGTTGGTCTCCCTGCTCAGCAGGGAGTCTGCTCCTCCCCCCCTCTTCTCCCCGCTGCTCATGCTCTCTCTTGCTCATTCTCAAATAAATAAATAAAATGTTTAAAACAGCAACAACACAAAAACGAAGCACTGAGACGGGACTTGGGTGACATTTGATGGTAATGGTGGAGCAGAAGTTGCAGCTGCGGCCTCGGTAGAGTATCCCATCATCCCCAGGTCCAGACAGCCTCTTTCCATACAGGACCTGAGAGCCTCTTATAGAAGTCCTAGGAGAAGAGGCAGAAAGCTGGGCCTGGCTCAGTGGGGAGGGATTTGGAATTCAAAGGGGTTTTTTGGTTGTGTTTCTTTTACTCTTCGCTCCTTGGCCTAGCCCTGCAGGGTTCAAGTTCTAATCCTAGTACGAGAAGCTGGCAAAAAGGAAGCCATGCTTCTCCAGGACCACCCTCCAAATCAACCTTCCCCCCACCATCAGGGTTGGCAGCAGCGCCCAGGGCTTTGGATAGTGCCTGGTGAGGGGTAAAGGCACGGTACCCACGACGGCATGGCTATGACGTCTCCCAGGCACCTGGTGGATCCGATGGTGGTCTCAGCAAGGGCAGCCTGCCAGGGGACCGTGGTGGGTCACCATCATGGGACACCGTCACACAACTTAGCAGAACCAGAGGCAGGGGTGGTGAGGGGGCAGGAAAAAGAAAATTGACGGCAGGCTTCTCATGTATGTGACCAGATTTACTTATGAGCCCATGAGAGACACCTTCAGAGATTTCCAGAAATACCTGTCAGGGGTTGGGGTCATCCCACAAAAGCACAGGGCAAGAGGCAGGAAAATGCTGGATGTGGCGTGGGAAAACATGAGAAGCAGTTTTTCTTTGGTCCCTCTCCTCTCACCCCACGTTCTTCCCCCACCCCTGGCTAATTTTCAGCTGAGACTCAGAACTGAAAAACATTTCTTCAAAGGCACGTAAATGTCTTCAGCAAGTATGGAGAGTTCCCAGTTGTACATTGCTGCAAACCACAGCCGCCTCCTGCCTGCATCTACTCAGCTTTGAACTTGGGGGAGGAGAGGAATGCACTCTGGGGCTACGGCTCCCAGGAAGGGACACCGTGGCTCAGATCCTCACCGTAGAGCCAACTGGCCGCCTCCATGGGCTCCCACTCACTGTCTCCCCTCACGGCCCAGGCAAGCCCGAATCCCAGGGTGGTCCTGAAACACCACGATGTCTCCCTGCGTCCTCTGGAGTGTGACCGCACAGACCTGCTGTGTGTTCCCCAGGGATGGTGACAGCACACCCTTCTACCCTGCCTTTCCACCAAGGAGCCAAGGGTCTTAACTTCAATTGCTCAACTCAGAGCGATTTTTCTGGGCTGCAAGTCCTTGTCCAGTGTGAATACACAGGACGGAGCCAGGAGCGCAAGTGTATTGATGCCGCTCCAAGGAGGCCGTGTGCCCCAGCTCTTTGCAAAATCCCATCTGGGTTTTATTTTGCAGAGGCCATGGCCCTTTTCTGTGTAACTAGGGAGCTTTTGGGAGCATTGCTCTCAGCAAACAAATAGGATAGAGGAGGATAGAGTCTGTGTCTGGGGTCAAGGGGATCCCCACACAGGGGACACCAGCCTGACTCCACCCCAATCTGCATTCAGCTTCTAGGTTCAGTGTCGCCCGCTGGGCTGAGCCAGAGGGCTTTCCACCCAGTTGAAAGGTCAGAGAAGGAGCTGACCCGTGCCCCCAGGCCCATTTCTCTCTGAAATCGCCAAGACAGAACCTTGGGTTCCCTTGGCTCTCTCTGATGGCGGCTATCTTTGTGAGCGCCAGGGGCTCAGGGTTAGAAACTGACCTCACCACGCCTGTGCACACACACTCCCAAGAGCAGTGTCATTTCCAAGGATCCCCTTTTTTAATTCAGCTCCTTTTCTTTTTTTAAAGATTTTATTTATTTGTTTGACAGAGAGAGACACAGTGAGAGAGGAAACACAAGCGGGGGAGTGGGAGAGGGAGAACTGGACTTCCCACTGACCAGGAAGGCCGATGCGGGGCTCGAGCCCAAGACCCTGGGATCATGACCTGAGCTGAAGGCAGAAAAGCTTAACGACTGAGCCACCCAGGTGCCCCCAATTCAATTCCTCCTTTTAATTGAATCCAGCAGGTCACTTTTGATGTTCTTTGAAAACTATCATCTTAGCCCTAAAATACGGAAAAAAAGTTTCATTTTTTGGAAAGCATTTGGCTTGATGGGGGGCAGATGAAGGAAAGGAAGGACCTGCTTCCACGGTAAGGCAAATCCACCGCATCAGGAATTCCAGAACCCTGGGACCCAAGGGGCTGGGGTGACAAGGTGCCACGGGGCAAGGGGCACAAACCAGCGTGCTGGACCCCTGGGTGTTCTTAATCTGCTGTCTGGCTGGGTTTACTGAAGACCAGCTGTTCCAAAACAATAAGCTGTGGCAGTTGGGGGCCGGGCGGGGTGGAGGGGAGGTCCTGCCCTATGCTTGTCTGACTCAACTCCATTCAGGCATCTGCTTAATTTAGTGCAGAAAAAGGGAAAATGCAGGATTGGCATCATTGATCAGCATCTTTTGTTCCTCAGACGCCTCTGAGAAAGAAAGGCCTTAGGCCAGAAGCCAAGTCCTGTGAGGACATCGGTCTCTGTGACCCAGGCAGGGGGACCGTGGCCCTGTCCAGCTCTGGAACGCCAGTGTGGAGAAGAGACCACTCTTCAACAGGCTCTGCGGTCTTGTCTGGTGTCATGGAGTCCCCCCACCCCCGATTTCTAGGTGTGCCCCAGCAAGCCCTCAAAAGAAGGCCTGTCTTCAGAGGCTGACCAGGGGTGGGTAAAGGTGGGACCCATTGTCCTTTTCCAGTGCTGGTTAGAGATTTTTGAAGAAGCATCCTTGGGAAAGCAATTGGGAATAAGACGAGGACAACAATGAGCACAGGTCATGGAGCTCTTCCAAAGGACGACCATACGAACTCACATTATGAGCTCATTGCTTGGGCCGAGCAGATACAGCTGCCTTTCAGGCTGAGGGCCATGGCTCCCTCATAGCGACAGAGGATGTCCCCCTGATCTCACACTCAGGACACATGGGCAGGTCGAAGCAGGATGGTGAGAGCATCTCTGCTTGTCTCCACCAGGAACAGTGAGTTGGTGGAGACACCAGAGTGGGCAGGACGTTCCCCGCCTTCCCCTCGGTCACCATGTGGCTTCCAATCTGCTCGGACTTCCCTTTGAGCTCTTCATAGACAGTCTGACAGGGGGGTACAAACTTGGGATCCCTCCTCATTGTCTTTGGATTGACTGGGAGCCAGTGGAAGACCCAAGTTTGGTGCGGCTTATGCAGAGGGAGCACCTGTTTCCGGGGAATCTGGGTGGGTCTCCAACTCTGCTTCTTCATCAGTGTCCAGACGTGGGGCTGGATTCATCTTCAAGCCCCTCCACAGTTTTTTCTGTGTGTGAATTAATGCTGGGTTCCTCTGTGGGGAAGGAGGCCACAGTGGACCATTGGCTTATGCTTCAGGAACTCATTGGCATTTGTCCTGGGTGATGCCTGAGGACTGTCCTCTGGGTTCAGAAAGCCCTGCCTAACCTCTACTTGAAGGGTTTTTAGGATGTAGCTGGGAATGCTGTGGGGCAAATTCCTTCCAGGGCGCCAGGTCCTCCCACAATCAACAGACCATGCTTTCCACAACGCCAAGAAGCACGCCCATTCCTCCCGTGGTCTCCCGTGTTGAAGGCAGCCTGGGAGGTGCAGATGGTGGGATTATCATGGGCAGGAGGGAACAGCCGCGTACTTGGCCCAGCTTCTAAGGCCCACTGCTAACAGTTCATCCTTGCACTAACCACTGGTCCAAGACTGTGCCCTGTTGACTTTGTAATCCATTCTCACAGGGCCCTAAATGAATGAGCGACCTCCCAGTACACAGGCATGTGCCAGGTTTTATTTTCCAGGGAAGGGAATGATCCAAGGCAAGCGGCCTCCTACCTGCTATGTGATTTGGACCAAGTCAATTCCCTTTTCTGTTACTTCAAAATGATGAGTGAGGAAGGTAGGAGGGCTGAACTTTGCCAGGAGAAACTCTAACATTGACCCACACTGAATTCTGGCTTTAACAGGTCCCAAGCGCGGGGACCTGTTTTTGCCAGGACGTAGACTGCGGGTGGGGGTGAGTGCGCACAGGACACAGCGCCTCTCAGGGCTGGCAAATGCCAACTGGGTCTGGGTGCGGCTCCAGCTCCAAGCCCTGAGCTAAACACCCATCAGAAACTCCCAAAGGAGAGTGGCTGGTGGGGGTGGGAGCTTCCAGCATTTACTGAAAATCATGAAGGCCTCTGGGAGCAAAAGTCCTAGATTTAAGGATAGCCCAGTTCTATAGCTGGCGCTACTGAACCGAGTTCCCACTGAGATGGAGTCTCTCTGTCAAACTAAAGAAAGGAGGAATCCCCCAATCTGGTTTTTAGAAAGGAACTCCTATGAATGAAAACTAGGGCCCCCACCTATTAGAGCCCCTTGGGCAGTCTACTGAGCTCATGTCTTTCGAGGTCCCAGTCTGCGCCCACTGCAGAATTTTCCCCTCTGGTGTGGTCACAGCATGTTCAGCAGAGCCGCCAGACCAGGGAGGGATGCGTGTCCCCCTCCTGGAGTCCCCTGAGGATACTTGGAATAGGTCTTCTCCTCCGGGGCAGAAGTGAGAGCCGGAGACACAGAGCGCAAGGCTGAGCCAAGAGGCGTTTGGAGCCATACGAGGCGCATTAACTATTAATAATTTCCAGTTGTTTGCTCGCTGGGTTCGGCCGGCTCCCCAGGCCTCCGCAGGCCGGGACTCCACTCTGGCTCTCCAGACCGCCAGGGCTCCCCACTAGCGCCCGCCGGGCCCTGTCCGGCCAGGGCCAGGGCCAGGGCCAGGGCCAGGGGCCAGGGCGCCAAGAGGAGCCTGGTGCGAGCAGCGTCCCACGTCCACCTGTAGCGGGGCGCGGGGTGGCGACGGTGCTGGGGTGCCTGTCCCTCCCGCGGCGGAGCCCGCCCGGCGTCCCCAGAGCTCCCGAATCGGCCGCGCGAGGCGGACTGGGCGTCAGCGCTGAGTGGAACTCGGGCGGCGCACCGCGGGAGCGCAGCGGCCCCTGGCGCCGGGCCTCGCGGCTCAGCCGGTGCGGGTCGGTCCCCGCGCGCCGGGAGAGGAGGGGCGAGGCGGGGCGGAGGGCGGGGCCGGGAGCGCGGCTGCCCGCGGGACCCGGACGGCGCGCGGGCAGCCGGCAGGGAGGGCGGCCGGGCGGGCAGCGGCCCCGGCCCGCGTGTGCTCCCCTCGTGCCCCTCGCTGGTCCTCGGACCCCGGCCCGGCGCGCTAGCAGCCATGGTGGGCCGGCTGAGCCTGCAGGATGTGCCCGAGCTCGTGGACACCAAGAAGAAGGGCGACGGCGTCCTGGACAGTCCGGACTCGGGGCTGCCCCCCAGCCCCAGTCCCAGTCACTGGGGGCTCGTGGCGGCCGGGGGCGGCGGCAGCGGCGGGGAGCGCGCGCCGGTCCCCGGGACGCTGGAGCCCGACGCGGCGGCGACCCCCGCGGCCCCGGTGAGTGCCCCCGCTCGGGTCCCTTCCCTTCCCATCCCACCCGCAGCCTGTTCCCTGGGGACCACCGCCAGCCTTGCCGGCCCGCTCCGGGAGCGCCGTCGGCGCCGCCACCCGCCGGTCGGGACGGCGTGGCCATCGCGGGGAGCCCGGGGCGGGAGCGCGGTGAGAGCCTGGCCAGCTGGAGACGGTGGCTGGAAAATTGTCATCGCCTGGGAGGCGCGGGAGCCCTGGGAGAGGCGAGCCCCCGCCTTCTGTCTTTGGGGTGGCGGCCCCCGGGGCCGCCAGGCTGCGGCTCGGCCATGTTCCTGCCCGGGGCCGGGCTGGAGAGGGCCGGGGACAACGAGAAGGAACCCCAGCCTTCTCTGTCCTGCGGGCCTGGGACCCCCGGGCTTAGCCCCCCACCGGTGGCGCCTCCCAAGGACCGGCCCCCTCCTGGGTGGTCTTGGGGAGAAGGGTGTGTGTGCTTCAGCTCCCTGATTCAGAGAGCAAGAGGGACCAGCCTTTGGGGACCGTGTTCATGGTGTGGGAAGGTACCTTGGAGAAAAGTTACCCCGTGAGCCTCCCGCCTCCTGGTGCCAGCCCCTTCTCCTGTCACCTAATCCCCCTCTGGCACTTGAAGGGTGGGAGGCCTTTAGATGGGTGGAACCTTTCAAAAAGGAATCCTTTTATTTTATTTCAAGGTTTTTATTTAAAGAAAAAACACGTAGTCTTTTTTGCCTTAGGAATCGCTCAGGTGGTGGTGGTGTTTATTGCCTTTACCTAGAGCTCAGGGGAAGCCACATCCTGTCTACAGCCAAGGCTCAAAGTGGGGCTCTCAGCCCCCCTTCCTACCCCTTGGAGATGACTTTGTATGGCCTTCTCCGCTGGGGTGAAGTAGTCATTGGCAGCTGCTGTTCCTTAAAGACCTATGCACGTCGATGGGCTTGGAGTTCTTGACCCAGTGACCCTGTCTCTGGGACATCGGGGTGCCTTCCCTTTGGAGTGCAGCACTTGCTTCAACTTGGCCTTCAGAACCCTTGTTGTCTGGCCCTTCTAGCCTCATCCCCCTGACCACAGGCAGATACATACGTTGGTGTCTCTGATGCTGTCCCTCTACCTCACATGCCTTTTCCTTCTGAGCCCATCCTCTTCTACAGCTGTCTTTTTGACCTGTCAGACCCCTGCTGGCCCTTCAAGCTCAATTTGTCACCTCCTCTGGGAAGTCTTCGTTGACGCTTCCCAGAGTCATGCCAAAATCAATGGCTTGGTCCCCATTCCCTGGTGGTGCCTTGTTCATGTGTCTGTTGTCATTCCTGATGCCTGTCCCATTTCCAGCCTGCACCTGCACCGAGGTGTGGCGTGTCTGTTGGGTTAGCAGGGAGGAGAGAGCCCATAAGGCAGGGGCAGGAGAACTAAGGGCTTGTGTGACTTCCTGGCTGCAGTGTGAGTGTGGGAGAGTTGTGCACCTCCCCTCCTGCTGTCATCCCGCAGCCCCCAGGGCTGCCCTGAGGCACTCCCTAGGTCGAGGGTCTGGTAGCCAGGGAGCTGGGGGCAGAGCAGGGCCCACTGTCCCTGCCCGGGGGCTATTTCCGAAAGCTCTGTGGCAGTCAGTGCCCACACCTTCCCCTGCCCCCGTCTACTGACCACAGTTCCCAGCCACAGCCCTTCCTCCAGCCAGGGCTTCTTCAGCCCTCCACCCAAGTTCAGGAGCTGGATGCAGAGGACACTTCGCCCCTCCCTCACCTACCCTGGTCCCCTTTGACTTCGTATTTCAACCTTGCACCCTCACTTGACACTGGCCTGGTAATACGATAAGTCTTAGAGCCTCCCTTCTAAAACTGTCTGCTTCCTTCTTTACCCTGAAAGACATCGGGGGGCGGGGCTGCCACCTCCACATCCTGGCCCAAGTGTGGATCCTTCTCTCAAATCAGGCAAAGAAAATGACAGATTGCCAGTAACCCCAGGAACCCAAGGCGCTGCTCCCTGTTGAACACTTACCACAGAGGCCCAATTCCAGTCAACTCGGGGAAAACTAGCACCTGTGTCTAGGACAGAACCCTCCCTTATTCAGGCTACCTGATGAACCAGAAAGTTCAGGGCCTCGTCCAGGCTGGGAGCCAGATAACCTCTAGGGATGCTGTGCTCTGGTTCTTCGAGTTTGCCGAGCAGTGGAAGGTGGTGTAGATAACTTTTTTGGTGTTCATCTTACCAGTGAGTTTGTGGCTCCCTCTGTCTTGGTTGGGTGTTCATGGAGCCGTCCCAGAGGCTGGGAAGGCACAGGTCAAGTCCCACTGAATCTTCAGTGTGAAAAAATTTCTGGTAGAATTTTTTCGTTCTGGTCTTTTCTGGAGTGTTGCTGAGACCATGGCAGTGTTGGGGGATATACATCATTGAGAGTTCTGGTTAGTGAAACCCCAGTTTGTCAAGGTTTTCTCACTGCCTTGATGTGGGATGGGGCAACTGCCCAAAGGTCTCATCCCAGGGTCATGATGCTGAGCTCCTTAACCTCTCACAAAATCCCAGTGAAGAAAGGAGGCATCCCCTTGGTGTACAGATAAGGTAATGAGGCACGTGATGTGACCCAGGCCTCCTGGTTCTCCAGCCAAAGCTCTTCCCATGCTGTGGGGCGGCCTTACTCCAGGTTCATTCCCAGGACGGGGACACAAATCACAGTCGAGCCCATCAGCTGGAAGCTCAGAGCCATGGGAGGCCTGGCCTGTGGTCTAACTGCCTTCTCCATTCTTGCAGAACTCAGCATCTCTGCCCAGCCCTCTGACCTTTGCCTGCTCACCAAGGCTGTGCCCTCTGTCCTTTGGCGAAGGAGTAGAGTTTGACCCCTTACCACCGATGGAAGTAAGGTAAATACAGTGGGCACAGATTGGATTGGAATTTTTCATTTTTTCCTTGTTTATTCCAGAAATGAATGCCTGTTGTTTGTTTGTTTGTTTGTTTTTAAAAAGTTAATCACAAAAAAGTGCCAAAGACTACTCATAGTTTGTTGGGTACTGTGTTGGATTTCTTTATATGTTCTAACCAATTAAATATATAGACACGCCCTGCAGCACCTGGGTGGCTCAGTCAGTTGAGCTGCTGTCTTCGGCTTGGGCATGATCTCAGGGCCCGAGATGGGGCCCCGTATCGGACTCCTTGCTCTGTCAGGAGCCTGCTTTTCCTTCTCTGCTGCTGCCCCTGCTTGTGCTCTTTCTCTCAAATAAATAATAAAATCTTAAAATCTTCTAAAAATTTAAAATATCTATATATAACTATGCGTTATATATAGATATTTTATATCTATATGTCGATATATTAATATATAGGTACACCCTTTGAAATAAAAACAAGATCCTGTTGTATGTAAAGTCCTTCGACTTGCTTTTTGCCCTTTTCGCCTTTGCGTATCATGACCACCAGATGCCTCGAGCTTTATACTAAAATAATTCCTCTTTCAGGAAGCCCCACCCCTGCTTCAAGGTGCTCTACCCTTGTCTCCTGTTACAGTTTCACTGGGCAAGGGCGAGTCTTCCTTTGGGAATTGATCTCATCCGGGATTACCTGGGGGCAAAGATCCACTGAGAGTCTCTGTTAAAGATCTGTCTCTTCAGGGAAAGGAATTTTACTTTTGGTAGCTTGTGGTTTTTTTTTTTTTTTTTTTTTTTTGCTGGAGTTTCAGTTCCCTAACACAAAGGGCCCTTTGATGGGGAACAAAGGCAGCTCACCAGTTTGGAGGTGAGCAGTTCAGTCCTTTATTCCTGTGGAGCTTTTATTTTGAACAAAATGAGGACATGACTTCCCGACCTTAGCTTCCGCCAGCCTCTTACCCACTTGCTTAAGGGGAATGAATAAATGTTTCCATCATCCAACTGACCCACTGGAAAGAATGCTGATTCTTACTCCTGGACCCATGGGTAGGGTCTGTGTGATGCTCTATGAAGCTGTAATAATTACTCAATAAAATGAACTAAAGCTTTGCTTACATTAAAACAATAATAATAATTAGCTCCCAAACTACCAAAGAAAGAATTAAAAAAAAAAAAGGTAAAGTAGTTGCTGAGGAACATGGAAGTTGATTTATTTTGTGGAAATCAAGATGGTAATTGGCTCTAATTGGTAAGGTCAGATCTCCGAGTCTCTGGTTTGACGGGTCTCCCCATCGAAGACCAAGGGGGACCAAGTTCTAGTACTCAGTATTACTGAACTTTTAAGAATTCCTGGGTTCCTTCATTCTGTCATTAAAGAGCCGATGTGGGGAGGGGGGGTATGTCTGGCTGGCTCAGTCGGTAGAGCATGCAACTCTTGATCTCAGGGTCAGATGAGTTCCAGTCCCACGTTGGACAGAGAGCTTCATTTTAAAAAAAGCAAGCTGATGGTGACTTCAGGGGACAGAGAAAACAAAGCATGGACCCCTTATGAGGGGGTAGAACCCGCCTTGTTCTGCCACTGACATACACCACTTGCCGCATGTGAACACTTTGTTCAGTTACTTCTGGGCACATTTCTCAGAAAGAGGAAACAAGACGTGGAGAAGCAGCTGGAGCGGCTCTTCCAGCTTACACACACGGGCGCCGCCTCCAGGGGCTGCCGCCTGCCAGGAGAAACAGTGCGTGCAGGGTGAACGTGGGGATCTTGCACACCTGCCCGTAAATCCCAGCCCCACCACTCACTCCCACTGTGACCTTGATCTCTGTGTGGCCATTTCTTCTCTGGGGTGCTTGATTCCGTTAGATTAGATCCTGGAAAGAAAGTGCTTTGAACAGTACCGCCCAGTAAGCTCTTCCTCAGCTCTGGGCTGCTTCTGACGAGAGCAGCCCGGTCTCGGGGTTCGCACCCCACCAGATGATCAAGGTCACAGTGGAGGCCATCGTGCCCCAAGCTCAGGGGAACGGCTTCGAGCTGCCTTCTCTCTCCCGCCCAGGTACACGTCGTCCGTCAAGTATGACTCCGAGCGGCATTTCATCGACGACATCCACCTGCCCCTGGGCCTGGCAGTGGCCTCCTGCAGCCAGACCGTCACCTGCCTCCCTGACTCCACCTGGCGCAGCTACAAGGCAGAAGTGCGCTTCGAGCCCCGCCACAAGGCTGCCCGCTTCCTCAGCACCACCATCGTCTACCCCAAGTACCCCAAGACCATCTACACCACCACGCTGGATTACAACTGCCGCAAGACGCTGAGGAGGTTCCTGTCTAGCGTGGAGCTTGAAGCCTCAGAGGTCCTGGGCAGCGACGGCCTCTCTGATGAGTGCTGACGGGGGCGGGGTGGGCTCCGACCGGCTCTTCCGCTGCCCTCGAGGGGCCCACGTGCTCCAGAGGAGTCTGGCCTCGTCGTTGTCCCTCAAAGTCCGGCCTGGGGAAGAAAACAATGTCACAGCCTCTTATAGTCATGGAGAGAACTGGGTTTTTTAAAGTGTTCAGATTGGTCTCCAAAGGCGTGTATTTCTCATTTGCCGCTGCATAGCTTCCCCAAAGTCTCAATTTGTTGAACAAATAGAAAGCCAACTGGAGCGAAAGGAAAATGGCCCCAGTTTGAAATAGGGAGGGAGAAGAGGGCTCTTCTCCTCTCGGCCGGTTAGCCTGAGGAAGAGCGTGGATAAAGTCTCTGGGCTGGAAAAAGTGAGCTGTAAGACCTTCCAGCCCCGAGTCGTCTTCCCCCACAGCAGTGCTGGTTCCCTGAGCTGTGACCGCCAACTGGGTCCAACCTGTGGAGAGCTCAGTTCCACTCCGTCATTTATTTCCTTTTCCATTTGTATTCCTGTTCACCCAAACTCTCGGAATTCTCTACATCCTCTTCATATCAAAAAAACCCCAAGCCACAATATAAGATGCCTTTTTAAGAAAGAGAGAAAAGGTTCACCCTGTTCTCCCCACTCTTCAGGAGGCTCACATCTACCAGGGACTCATGTGAGAGCCGTGGCCTCAGTTCTGGGTCCTTCCACTGGTAGGGTCCGAGCTTGGGCAAACTGCCTTGAACACTTGGCATCTGGTAATGTCTCCCCAGGCTTGTGTAACTCTCCTGATATGTATTTTGGGTTTCCTATTTTCTTCATAAGATAAAACATAGCCTAGAGAAACAGCATTTTGAAGGACTGCTGAGGGAAACCACTTTTGGGGACTCCATGAGGTTTCGGCCCACGCAGGACTGGCTGGCGTCTGGGAGACGCAGATGTAGATGTTTCCAGTGACCTGCTTCATCAGAATACGCGTCCTTTCCAGGGACCCCGGGTCAACTTCGACGGGGTCAACACCGCAGAGGAATTCTGCAGTGCCTTAAGTCTAAGCCAGAAAGCAAGAAAATCGCCCCATCGTTCCCTCCAGGTGCAGGAAAGGTGACTTCAGGATAGGGATTGATGTCACAAGCCAAACCCCAAAACTTGGGCGCCGTTGGGATGGTGCACGTTTCTTGTAAGTGCTTACTGTAACGTAAAGTGACAATCATGGCGTTTGGCGCATGTGGAGGACACTTCGAGAGCTCAGCTGAGCCAGGCTCAGAAGCAGAAGGGGTGGCTGGGCCAGAGGCTGTTGTGGGCCAGGCTGTGTCTGGCTTCAGCCCACGGCCCCCCTGCCTCCCCACCAGCCCATGCCTCTTCCTCCTGCCAAGCCCTGAGGGGTTTGAGTGAAAAATGTGGCAGGTGGCCTTTCCTCTTCCAATATTGGAAAGAACAATCCATGAATATTTCCTTTGAATACATCCAAATTAGACCATGTGCTTGAGGGTTGTAGAGTATTGTAAACCCGGATTCCCGCTGTATTTTGGGGTTTCTGTTGATGGCTTCTGTGTGTCCTAAAAACAGAATCGAGAGCTGTCTGGGGACCGTGGAGCCACAGCAGGGACTTATGTTCTGAGGAGAGCAGGCGTGATGATAATCGCTCTCACTTAAAGTCATTCGAAGCCTCTAGAGCCAAACTGTCCGGTGTCTTCTTCAGCTTTAATGTAGTGTGGTCCGTCATGCCCCTAATGGACGAAACCCTCGGTGGAGGCTTTGAGTGGGTTCGTGGCCCCCAGTTTGCCACAGCGAAGCTCAGCGGCGACCCGTAAAGGTGGCACTCTGGGACTCCAGGACCTCCGTTATGCAGAGTGACAGATGCTGTCCTTCTTTGGAAGAGTAAATTACGTGGCATTTCTTGATGAAAATGGATTTTTTTTCCTCTCTGATTTCATAATCTTGGCATTTAAGACAAACGGTAAATGTAATTTTTAAATTATGTTAAGAGAGTTCCCAAGGCTTTGTGTCCTGGCCCAGTGGGGACACGTGGATGAGCTCAGAACGATATTGTAGGCAGCGTGGCAGGAGAGACATATGGGAGAACATGGCCTTTGTACACGGCAACGTTTTGAGATGTCCATACGAGATTTTGTTTTGTTTTTGGAGGGTTGGGTTAAGTTTGGACAAAGCATTCTAGCTGTGGAGAGAATCTGAAATATATCAGTAAAGTAAGTAGAAATGAGTCATTGTGAATGGGTAAGGTAAATTGAAAAGCAGGTTTTATCTTAAGTTACTCACTAGGGAACTAACTGCAGTCCTTTCTAACCCTTTCTTTCTCTTCAAACCTGCTTTGCGGCAAGTTACAGGAAAGAAGCGGAGGAAGATGTAATGGGACACTTCAGGGTGGATCAAATGACATTGATCTTGGTAGACTTGTGTGTGAGTTTACGAGGTGGAAGCAATGATTTTTAAAATTCCTTAAAACCAACCATTCTTAAGCATATCTGAGAGATACGGTTTACTTATGAATTAAAAAGTCTTTTCTCTCAGTCTCTTAAATTATAGCTTTCATGTAAGAAGGATGATTTGTATTTTCAGAGAAAAGTTGTTTCCTTTTCAAAGTCAGACCTTTTGAAAAGAATAATTACCTTTTCATTTGACTCTTTTCCTGTTTCTAACCTTAGGAAATCCAGAACAGTGTTTGACAAAAACTATTTTTTAAATTTATCTTTAACATCTGTCCCATTCCATTTTGCTTTGTGACCTCTTCATTTAACAATAAATTATCTTTAAAGAAACAAAACTTAGAGATGCCTCTCTTTTTTACAGTAAAATCATGTTTTGGTGAAGAAACATGAGAAAAACACCTCATCTTGAGAAATTTTAAGATGTGATTGTATTTTAATACCATGATACTTCTGTCTGGAGGAGCATTCCCCTGGGGGTACAGAAAGATTTTACAGGCACCCCTCAGCACAGAAAGTTTTAGGGCATTTGTTCGCAGATTCAATGTGTACTCTTGGCTAAAACCCACCTACCCTGAAATTATGACTGGGCCGGTCCCTTCCTTCCTGCCTCCCCTTTCAAATTGCCTTTCTTGGGGCGCCTGGGTGGCTCAGTGGGTTAAGCCTCTGCCTTCAGCTCAGGTCATGGTCTCAGGGTCCTGGGATCGAGACCCGCATCGGGGTCTCTGCTCAGTGGGGCGCCTGCTTCTCCTCTCTCTCTGCCTGCCTCTCTGCTTACTTGTGATCTCTCTCTGTCAAATAAATAAATAAATAAAATATTTTTTAAAAATTGCCTTTCTCCCATTTTGCAGAAGAAATACATGTGTTAGTCTAACACATCTTTACTTGATGGTGGGACATTGCTCTGGGCCGGACAAACCTGTAGGCACTGGACAAAGGGACAGTTAGAAACACTGGAATCAGGGCACCAGGACCCCACTGTAGGGCTCCTTGTCTATCAGTGTCCACACACTCTTGTCAAGAATGAAGTACAGGGGCAGAAGTGAGGTCCGCCTGCCGTGGGAAGTTCTTACTTCCAGTATCTCGAAGTGAGGCAGCTGGAGTGACAACATAATTCATTTAATACCTACAATCTCTTCAATCTGAGACCATTGTCTTCCCTGATGGAAAGTCCCTTTGGGCAAAGTGTTGATAAGAGAAGAGTTGATAAGAATTATCGAAAGTGAAGGCATCTTATTTCACTCAAGTGTCAAATTCGCTGCAAGGCTTGGTGGCTTATCGGTTAATCTTTGAGTTACAACTTAAATATGTCCCAAGAATGCATATAATTATATGTGTGCATGTGGGTTTTTTTTTTTTTTTAAGCCAGTCTCTTTTTAACAGAAATTAATTTGGCTGGCTCAGGTGACAAGAGCTAACACTGCCACTTAGGTTATATAGTGTAAATTTCCCATAAAATGAATGAGCTAATAGCAGTTCCAAGGTTATGTTGGAAAAATATTTAAAGTGTGTAGATTAAAGCTATAATTGTGTGTGTGTGTGTGTGTGTGTGTGTAGAGAGAGAAGCAAACATGTTGAAACTAATAATATTTCAATTTTGCCTCAAAAATACCTTTCTAAGCATATTGGATTAAGCTGGCACCTTAAGGAAAAAAGTAGCTGGTGTAATGAATAATATGATAAATCTTAGGAAGCCATTTTCATATACTTCCCAGAAATATGAGAAGGGAATGACTCTATTGACTAGGTAACAAATCTTTTTTTTTTTTAAAGATTTTATTTGACAGAGAGAGATCACAAGTGGACAGGGAGGCAGGCAGAGAGAGAGAGAGAGAGGGAAGCAGGCTCCCTGCTGAGCAGAGAGCCCGATGTGGGACTCGATCCCAGGACCCTGAGATCATGACCCGAGCTGAAAGCAGAGGCTTAACCCACTGAGCCACCCAGGTGTCCTAGGTAACAAATCTTATTGCAAGAAATACTTCTTCTCAAAACTGAATTTTTTTTTTTTTTAAGACTTTATTTATTTGGCAGAGAGAGCACACAAGTAGGGGGAGCAGTAGGCAGAGGGAGAGGGAGAAGCAGGCTCCCCGCTGAGCAGGGAGCCTGATACGGGACTTGATCCCAGGACCCCAGAATCATGACACGAGCTGACGGCAGCCGCTTAACTGACTGAGCCACCCAGGAGCCCTTTGAAATTGAATTCTAATAATTTTATTTTAGAGCAGAAATACTACAAAGTGTTTCATTCATAACACTACTTCCCGAAATGCTTTCTATGGAATAAAATAAGGTTCTATGATCAAATAAGTTTGGCAAAATGAAAAGCTGCAGATCCCAAATATGTTTATTGTGGGCCTTCATGGAACACTTGCCATTAGTCAGCTCTTGCTGCATAACAACTACAAAACTGTAGTGGCACACGGCAGCAGGCATTTATTTCTTGTGTAAAAATGGACAGGTCTGATGGGGCAGTTCTGCCCAAGGCTAGGTGTTGAGTTCAGCTTTGTTCCGCTTGTCTCTGAAGCAGGCTTCTTAGCTGGTAGTCCCAGGTTACATGCGGGCACTTTTATGTTTCGCCCCAAGGCCCCCAGACCACCAGACTTTGAGACCCTGGCTTCATTTCTCTTGCATTCCCTCTTGCTCCAGACCCCTGTAATTTGTTTTGTGGTTTCTTCAAGTTGTATCTATTGGCTGCCCACATCCCACTATGAAACACCCTCTGATGGGATGAGCACTACACCATCAGCAGGACAGCCTCCTCAGTGGCTGTGCAGCTGCCCCAACCTAAAATATCATAGCTCAAAACTCTCCCAGTGGACTGAGTGCTTCCCAGGGGCGAGGCGCTCTGCTAAAGGCGTTATGTAAGTACTGCATTTGACTCCCACCGCACGGAGGTAAGTAACTGTGTCCGTTTCCAGATGTGGGAGGTTAGTGCTCAGAGAAGTTAAACAATCTCCCCAAGTTCACACAGCTAGCACATAGCGGGAAAGACATAAATTCAGCTCTGATGTCAAAGCTCATCATTTTAACCACCACACCGGGATATCTCATAGCAGAAAGGTGACCACAGGCCAGCCCCACTCTCACCACGCATGGAAGACGCCCCTGTAAAGTGACCAAGGCATCCTGTGGCCTCACTGTCCCACGCACCACACCCCCAGCAACTACGGTTGATCCAGAGGACAACTGAACCGCTCCATCCTCTGCTGTCTTTACCTGGAGCCCTGAGGCATCAGCAAGGTCCTGTGGCTGAGGATTAACACATGTCCCGCCTCCTCCCCATGCGGACACGCCAAAGCCCTTGTTCCTCTTCACTTGATTCTATAGGTGCCCCTCAATCTGGACAGCATCCCAGGGAGGGCCATTCCTGTCTGCTTGACGGTCCCTGCTGGACCTGGCTGCTAACCTAGAGAGTCTAGGGAGAGGACACGGCTTTTCCAAAAGTCTCTTTGCTATATTTTGTCACAGTATGGTAACAACTTTGTAAGTGGCCATTTAAGGAAAGGTGAAAAGAGGGCTGCTGTGTCAGCTGGGGCTAGCAGGGACCAAGATGACCACTTTCCCTTCACTTTCAAAAAAGCATTCTGTAATGTTTTGTATTGGCTTTCAACTTCTCCTGAGTACAATGCAGGTCGTAACTCCTTGGAAGACAGGAACCTGATCTTAAACTGCCGCTCTGTCCCTCTTGGGCCCTGCACCATGTTGCATAAAGACTACCCCACCCTGGACCTCCAGATCTGCATCTTTGTGCCTGAGGAAGGCCTCTAGGAAATGCCAGGAAATTAACACCCCCCCCCCACCACCACCAGGACCATCCCTCAGCCAAGGCCTGTGGGCAGTAGAATGGCCCAGCTCCCTCAGGCTCAGGCGGGAGAAGCCTGACAATGTTTCTAGGTGGGATTAAGCTCCAGTATGGAAACAGGCTTAACTGTGCCCCTGGATTGGCTGGCTTCCCCTCCCTGTGCCTTCCCTACTGAGCTTTCCTTTAGATCCCAAATAATCTATTTCCATTTGAGTCTTTGTCTCAGGGTGTGCTTCTGGAGAACCCAAACTAATGCAACACCTTGGCCCCCACTTAATAAATATTGGAGCAAAGGAAGAATATTAACTTAGGACAAGTAGTGTAGTAGGACCTTTTTAATGCTCTAGAACTTTGCTTAAAATGCTGTTTTAGGGGATTAGAGGAGGAATATATATATATATATATTTTTTTTTAAATGAAGTAAAATTGGTATGTAAAATTACATAAGCTTCAGGTGTCTGATGCTACAATGTGATCACCACCACAAGTCTGCTTACCACCCATCACTGAGCCCCCTCACCCGTTTCCCCCATCCCCAACCCCCTTCCCTTCTGGCAACTGTCAATTCACTCCCTTGGGAGGACCATATTTATTTATTTATTTTTTTTTTTTTTAAGATTTTATTTATTTATTTGACAGAGAGAGATCACAAGTAGACGGAGAGGAAGGCAGAGAGAGAGAGAGAGAGGGAAGCAGGCTTCTTGCTGAGCAGAGAGCCCGACGCGGGACTCGATCCCAGGACCCTGAGATCATGACCTGAGCAGAAGGCAGCGGCTCAACCCACTGAGCCACCCAGGCGCCCCGGGAGGACCATATTTAGAAGAGAAGCAATATTCCTTTTGAGACTTCTCATAATTATCTCCCAGGGATGGAGTTCTGGAACTCAGTTATTTTGAAGACCACATAAGGGCAGGGAGTGTATGTAATTTAAAAAAACAAAACAGGGCGCCTGGGTGGCTCAGTGGGTTAAACCGCTGCCTTCGGCTCGGGTCATGATCTCAGGGTCCTGGGATCGAGGCCCGCATCGGGCTCTCTGCTCAGCAGGGAGCCTGCTTCCCTCTCTCTCTCTCTGCCTGCCTCTCTGTCTACTTGTGATCTCTCTCTGTCAAATAAATAAAATCTAAAAAAAAAAAAAATAAAAAAAAATAAAAAAAATTAAAAAACAAAACAAAACAAAAAAACCCCTCCGGGATATTTGGGGCATTTTCCTTGGGCCTAGAGAAGCATGCTGTGTGAGGAGTTTCACCCATTAAATTAGCTTTAGATTTAGAATTGATATAATCTACACACTTTCTCTTTTAGAGAAGATTACAGATGTCGGTGATGAGAAATTAAGTAACAAAGAGATGCCAGATTATCTAAGAAAAAAGAAAATCAGAAAGAGCTCTGTCCATTACATGGCTTCTGTTCAGAAACAGTGCCTTCCCCAGGCCACGAGAGGCACCCTGGTGGACGGAGAAGCTGACCTCATCGACACACCAGACATCTGCTTCCTTCAGACAGCCTGATTTCCTTTTATTATTATTCTTTGGTAACACAAAAGCTGGTGGTTTGGGAAAGCGTCAGGCTGGATTTTCACTGTGGCGCAGCAGCAGCCAGGTCAGAGGGCAGCAGCTTGGGAGCGAGGCTTCCTTCAAAGCAGGGCCTGCCGTCCGAGCTGCTGTCTTTATCGCAGAGGTACAGAAGGTTCTCAGGGCTCTCCTCGCCACCCAGGTCAGAGTAGAAGCCCTTGAGGGCCAAAATGCGGTACCGCTTCCTCCGGTTCAGCTTATATAGGCGAATCCTTTCTTTTTCCGCCTCTGGGTCAGCAAGAACTCCGTCCCAACGCAGGCTTTCGTTGATGTGGTTGGAGAGGTTCTCTTCTATTTCAGCGGAATGGGCGAGATTTACAGTGGAGTAAGGCGGGATGGGCTTGTTTTCACCTTTGTCCTGTTTGTGTTCTTGCCTGGGGCCATGATCTTTGCTGGAACTTAAGATGTCGTGAAAGGATGAGGACAGCTGCTGACTCTTCAGGCCTCGACTCTGCTGTTTATCTGCTGAGCAGATCAAGGGTGTTAGCCTGTGTGGTCAGGCTTGCCCTCAGCCTGCTCAGGTGTGATGCCCAAATCCCCAGAGATGTAGGGGCGTGGAGACCCTTCCTGTCCTAGGGCTCAAAGAGCCAAGCCCAAGGGCCTCCTATATACCCACTGGCTCTAGGCTTTCGGTCAAGTAATTTGGGGGAAAGATGAAAGGTTTACTGAGCACACACTATAGGCCGGGTCCTTTGGATAAAGGTGATAAGCCTTATTTTCCAGGTGAGGAAACTGAAACTCCAAAAGTCTACCTTACCAATATTACATAGTGAGAGGTAGGGGCCAGGATTTGAACACAGGCCTGGATCCCAGTGCCCTGTTCCTATTCTTTCCACCATGCCATTCATGCTCTATCTCACCCAGGTACCGAGCAGTTGAAAGAGTCTATGACTCCACCCGGAGTCTGGACTTGTTTACGATGGGAAGAATGGAGAACAACAGAAAAGCTTCCTAAATCTGATTGTGGAAAGCAATATCATGCCCAGCCAGGAACTATTTCTGCTGTGTGGCCTGTACTGAGGGTTTTTTTTTTTTTTTAACATTAATACCATTTCTGAATTATAGAGCCCTTATATAAAATCCTGTAAGCTGGGGTTCTCTTATCAGCCTATCCTTCTGCTTTTTGGGTAGACAGAATCCCCCTCCCCTCCCCCCGCAAAAAAAGTGAAAATAAGAAAACAATCCTCTCTGGGCATTTCTCTTTCTTCCTAGTCCTCAAAAACTATTTGGTGTCCCCTGCTGACCATAAGAGTTACATGCCACTATTATTTCCAGAGTCAGAAACTAGGCCAAAAGACAATAAGTTTCCTAATTTGGTTTTGCAGATACACGTGGGGCTTTCTGACCTCAACTCCAGAACTTTTTTTTTGCCTATGAAGATTCCACCGGAGCAAGTCATTATAACCTTCCTATTGCTCCCTTTTGCAAACCACAAGGATGACGTGGGGAAGGCTGTCACTCCCTCTGCCTCCAGCTTACTAGCGGTGCCAGCTCTACACATAACAGGCGAGGGCCCAGAAACTTGAACCAAGGACTACCCATGCTAGAGGTGAGAGCCACCTCCCTGGCAGTCAAAGGCCCAGAAAGGGACCACACCAGTGGAAACAGCACTCACAGGCAGGTGCCTTCTATGTCATCATTGCACTCTCTCTCCATAAACTGGGTGCTCAGTGCCTTTGTCAAGAAATCCAAAGGCTGCTCAACAGGAACTTGGTAAAATATTGGTACTCTGTGGGCTTGTGGCAGGTGTTGGTGTGTGTATGAAGTGTTTGTGGGAGGTGGGGTTTATGCACCTGAGTGTGTAGCCAAGTACCCATATGTATGTGTCGCCTGGGAATGTGTGTGCTGGTTGAGGTATCTGTACTTTAGTTATATTTGGTGGTTATAATGCTATGGGGGGTGTTGTTGAGGGTGTTGGGGATTATGTAGCAGTGACTGGTGTGATGGTGCACGTGTAGTCGAGGGCAGGAGACAGCCTGTGCAGGAAGGACTCTTACTATGCATTTACAGTTTAAGTCTTATTACAGAACATCAAGAGGGCAGGTGCCCCTAACACATGGGGCAGAAAGCAAAACCCTGTGTTTCTGTGACTGTTTGTCACCAGTGTCTTAGTATCTTGGGCTTGGGATAAGTTTTTGTGAAGATGAGGGTATCTCTGTAGGAGGGCTTGACATTTCTTTGGGAAAAGTGTGGTTATTTAAGATTCTGAATTTTAGCTGAGGGATTAGGAAACGGAGAGGGTGTCCGTGCAAAGCTGAGTTCCTGTGTGGAGCTGGGAAGCTCTGCAGGAATAACGCTGGGGATGTTGGGGATCTCTGTGGGGTAGAGGGTCTCCATGAATGTTGAAAATTCTCCATGCAGGACTTGGGGTCCTGTGGACATGTATGGTTTTGGGGGGCAGGGCTGGGGCATCACTGTGTTGCGTTAAGTGATATGTGTGGGGAGCGGGAGGACCTCTGTTTGGGACTGGCGAGTTTCTGTCTCCGGTCTGAAGTGGTCCCCAAGTAGATGGCGGTCTCTGTGAGGAGTGGGGACAGGTGACCTCGGAGAAGAAACTCTGGTACTGGAGCCTAGGCTGCTGCGCTAGCTGCTCCTCTTACCGTCTCCCTTGCCGGACCCCTTGGTCTTCTTCTTCTTTTTCTTCTTCACCTTCCGTTTGTTCAGTTCTGAGGCGCTGCCTGCGATGGGGGGCAGTTTGGCCCCCAGACAGCCCACAGTGCCACCCTCTCGCTCCTCCTCGTCGTCCTCATCGTCCTCGCCCTCTTCGCCGTACACCGACGCCCCCACCACACCGCGGCAGTCCATCAGCCCTCCGCGCCGCCACCTGCGCCAGGGACCGCGGGAAACCCCTGCCGCCGAGCCCGGGGCCGCAGGAGCTGAGCGCCTGGTCAGCGCCACGCGTTTCTATGGCGACCGCCACACACCGCGCGTGCGCAATCCGAGAGCTGCCACCCGGGGGCCGTCCGGGACCGTAGGTGTGCGCATGCGCCCTTCAGCCTGCGCGAGACCTTGGCACAGTCCGAGGTGCGTCGGGGAGGAGTGAGTGGAAAGTTTCTAAAACTTGCCCTGACACCTAAGTCCACCTCTGTGCCTTTGAAAATGCTGTTGGTCGTCTCCCTAAATTTTTATGTCCCGAGTTCCAGTCTCGAGCGTCTACCCTGGCCTTTCAAGCCCAACGCGTTTCTAACAAACTTACTTCTCCGTGGTTCTCAGTGAGCAAAACAGCTAGACCAGGGGAAACCTGGTGGCCCTCCCTTCCCGACACTCATCCTGGCCGGGACTCACGGCCATGCCTGGCACTTGAACTTCTGGACCCCCGTCCTAAATGGTCTCTCTGCTTCCAAAGCCTCCTCGCAAGTTCTTTATCCGCACACCCGCTGCCACGAACTTTTTTAAAGACAATTGGCTGGCTAATTTCAGTCTCTCGCCTAAAGCCTTCCAGTGGGTCCCCGTCACAATACCTTACAAGGCCTGGTGTGATCTGTCTGCTTTTCTTGACAGGTTTA